>NC_133147.1:42585589-43185589 GCF_048418815.1 Hemitrygon akajei | reverse complement strand
CACTCTGTCTGTGCCCTCTGGTCCTAGACACCCCCACCATAGGAAACATCCTCTCCACATCCACTCTGTGCCCTCTGGACCTGAACACCCCACCATAGGGAACATCCTCTCCACATCCACACTGTGCCCACTGGTCCTGAACAACCCCACCATAGGAAACATCCTCTCCACATCCACTCTGTGCCCTCTGGTCCTGAATACCCCACCATAGGAAACATCCTCTCCACATCCACACTGTGCTCTCTGGTCCTAAACAACCCCACCATAGGAAACATCCTCTCCACATCCACACTGTGCCCACTGGTCCTAAACAACCCCACCATAGGAAACATCCTCTCCACATCCACTCTGTCTGTGCCCTCTGGTCCTAGACACCCCCACCATAGGAAACATCCTCTCCACATCCACTCTGTGCCCTCTGGACCTGAACACCCCACCATAGGGAACATCCTCTCCACATCCACTCTGTGCCCTCTGGACCTGAACACCCCTCCATAGGAAACATCCTCACCACATCCACTCTGTGCCCTCTGGACCTGAACACCCCACCAAAGGGAACATTCTCTCCACATCCACTCTGTCCCCTCTGGTCCTGAACAGCCCACCATAGGAAACATCCTCTCCACATCCACTCTGTGCGCTCTAGTCCTGAACAACCCCACCATAGGAAACATTCTCTCCACATCCACTCTGTCTGTGCCCTGTGGTCCTAGACTCGCCCACCATAGGAAACATTCTCTCCACATCCACTCTGTGCCCTCTGGTCCTGAACACACCCACCATAGGAAACATCCTCTCCACATCCACTCTGTGCCCTCTGGTCCTGAACACCCCACCATAGGAAACATCCTCTCCACATCCACTCTGTGCCCTCTGGTCCTGAACAACCCCACCATAGGAAACATCCTCTCCACATCCACTCTGTCTGTGCCCTCTGGTCCTAGATGCCCCCACCATAGGAAACATCCTCTCCACATCCACTATGTGCCCTCTGGTCCTGAACACAACACCACAGGAAACATTCTTTCCACATCCACTCTGTGCCCTCTGGTCCTGAACAACCCCACCATAGGAAACATTCTCTCCACATCCACTCTGTGCCCTTTGGTCCTGGACTCGCCCACCATAGGAAATATCCTCTCCACACCCACTCTGTGCACTCTGGTCCTAGACTCCTCACGATAGGAAATATCCTCTCCACATCCACTCTGTGCCCTCTGGTCCTGAACAACACCACCATAGGAAACATCCTCTCCACATGCACTCTGTCTGTGCCCTCTGGTCCTAGATGCCCCCATCATAGGAAACATCCTCTCCACATCCACTCTGTGCCCTCTGTTCCTGAACAACCCACCATAGGAAACATCCTCTCCACATCCACTCTGTCTGTGCCCTCTGGTCCTAGACTCGCCCACCATAGTAAACATCCTCTCCACAACCACTCTGTGCCCTCTGGCCCTGAACAACCCCACCATAGGAATCATTCTCTCCACATCCACTCTGTCTGTGCCCTCTGGTCCTAGATGCCCCCACCATAGGAAACATCCTCTCCACATCCACTATGTGCCCTCTGGTCCTGAACACAACACCACAGGAAACATTCTTTCCACATCCACTCTGTGCCCTCTGGTCCTGAACAACCCCACCATAGGAAACATCCTCTCCACATCCACTCTGTCTGTGCCCTCTGGTCCTAGATGCCCCCACCATAGGAAACATCCTCTCCACATCCACTCTGTGCCCTCTGGTCCTGAACAACCCACCATAGGAAACATCCTCTCCACATCCACTCTGTCTGTGCCCTCTGGTCCTAGACTCGCCCACCATAGTAAACATCCTCTCCACAACCACTCTGTGCCCTCTGGCCCTGAACAACCCCACCATAGGAAACATTCTCTCCACATCCACTCTGTCTGTGCCCTCTGGTCCTAGATGCCCCCACCATAGGAAACATCCTCTCCACATCCACTATGTGCCCTCTGGTCCTGAACACAACACCACAGGAAACATTCTTTCCACATCCACTCTGTGCCCTCTGGTCCTGAACAACCCCACCATAGGAAACATCCTCTCCACATCCACTCTGTCTGTGCCCTCTGGTCCTAGATGCCCCCACCATAGGAAACATCCTCTCCACATCCACTCTGTGCCCTCTGGTCCTGAACAACCCACCATAGGAAACATCCTCTCCACATCCACTCTGTCTGTGCCCTCTGGTCCTAGACTCGCCCACCATAGTAAACATCCTCTCCACATCCACTCTGTCTGTGCCCTCTGGTCCTAGACTCCCCCACCATAGTAAACATCCTCTCCACAACCACTCTGTGCCCTCTGGCCCTGAACAACCCCACCATAGGAAACATTCTCTCCACATCCACTCTGTGCCCTTTGGTCCTGGACTCGCCCACCATAGGAAATATCCTCTCCACACCCACTCTGTGCACTCTGGTCCTAGACTCCTCACCATAGGAAATATCCTCTCCACATCCACTCTGTGCCCTCTGGTCCTGAACAACCCCACCATAGGAAACATCCTCTCCACATCCACTCTGTCTGTGCCCTCTGGTCCTAGATGCCCCCACCATAGGAAACATCCTCTCCACATCCACTCTGTGCCCTCTGGTCCTGAACAACCCACCTTAGTAAACATCCTCTCCACAACCACTCTGTGCCCTCTGGCCCTGAACAACCCGACCATAGGAAACATTCTCTCCACATCCACACTGTGCCCACTGGTCCTGAACAACCCCACCATAGGAAACATCCTCTCCACATCCACTCTGTCTGTGCCCTCTGGTCCTAGACACCCCCACCATAGGAAACATCCTCTCCACATCCACTCTGTGCCCTCTGGACCTGAACACCCCACCATAGGGAACATCCTCTCCACATCCACTCTGTGCCCTCTGGACCTGAACACCCCTCCATAGGAAACATCCTCTCCACATACACTCTGTGCCCTCTGGACCTGAACACCCCACCAAAGGGAACATTCTCTCCACATCCACTCTGTGCCCTCTGGTCCTGAACAGCCCACCATAGGAAACATCCTCTCCACATCCACTCTGTGCGCTCTAGTCCTGAACAACCCCAACATAGGAAACATTCTCTCCACATCCACTCTGTCTGTGCCCTGTGGTCCTAGACTCGCCCACCATAGGAAACATTCTCTCCACATCCACTCTGTGCCCTCTGGTCCTGAACACACCCACCATAGGAAACATCCTCTCCACATCCACTCTGTGCCCTCTGGTCCTGAACACCCCACCATAGGAAACATCCTCTCCACATCCACTCTGTGCCCTCTGGTCCTGAACAACCCCACCATAGGAAACATCCTCTCCACATCCACTCTGTCTGTGCCCTCTGGTCCTAGGTGCCCCCACCATAGGAAACATCCTCTCCACATCCACTATGTGCCCTCTGGTCCTGAACACAACACCACAGGAAACATTCTTTCCACATCCACTCTGTGCCCTCTGGTCCTGAACAACCCCACCATAGGAAACATCCTCTCCACATCCACTCTGTCTGTGCCCTCTGGTCCTAGATGCCCCCACCATAGGAAACATCCTCTCCACATCCACTCTGTGCCCTCTGGTCCTGAACAACCCACCATAGGAAACATCCTCTCCACATCCACTCTGTCTGTGCCCTCTGGTCCTACACTCGCCCACCATAGTAAACATCCTCTCCACAACCACTCTGTGCCCTCTGGCCCTGAACAACCCCACCATAGGAAACATTCTCTCCACATCCACTCTGTGCCCTTTGGTCCTGGACTCGCCCACCATAGGAAATATCCTCTCCACACCCACTCTGTGCACTCTGGTCCTAGACTCCTCACGATAGGAAATATCCTCTCCACATCCACTCTGTGCCCTCTGGTCCTGAACAACCCCACCATAGGAAACATCCTCTCCACATCCACTCTGTCTGTGCCCTCTGGTCCTAGATGCCCCCACCATAGGAAACATCCTCTCCACATCCACTCTGTGACCTCTGGTCCTGAACAACCCACCATAGGAAACATCCTCTCCACATCCACTCTGTCTGTGCCCTCTGGTCCTAGACTCGCCCACCATAGTAAACATCCTCTCCACAACCACTCTGTGCCCTCTGGCCCTGAACAACCCCACCATAGGAAACATTCTCTCCACATCCACTCTATCTGTGCCCTCTGGTCCTAGATGCCCCCACCATAGGAAACATCCTCTCCACATCCACTATGTGCCCTCTGGTCCTGAACACAACACCACAGGAAACATTCTTTCCACATCCACTCTGTGCCCTCTGGTCCTGAACAACCCCACCATAGGAAACATCCTCTCCACATCCACTCTGTCTGTGCCCTCTGGTCCTAGATGCCCCCACCATAGGAAACATCCTCTCCACATCCACTCTGTGCCCTCTGGTCCTGAACAACCCACCATAGGAAAGATCCTCTCCACATCCACTCTGTCTGTGCCCTCTGGTCCTAGACGCGCCCACCATAGTAAACATCCTCTCCACAACCACTCTGTGCCCTCTGGCCCTGAACAACCCCACCATAGGAAACATTCTCTCCACATCCACTCAGTGCCCTTTGGTCCTGGACTCGCCCACCATAGGAAATATCCTCTCCACACCCACTCTGTGCACTCTGGTCCTAGACTCCTCACCATAGGAAATATCCTCTCCACATCCACTCTGTGCCCTCTGGACCTGAACACCCCACCATAGGAAACATTCTCTCCACATCCACTCTGTGCCCTTTGGTCCTGGACTCGCCCACCATAGGAAATATCCTCTCCACACCCACTCTGTGCACTCTGGTCCTAGACTCCTCACCATAGGAAATATCCTCTCCACATCCACTCTGTGCCCTCTGGTCCTGAACAACCCCACCATAGGAAACATCCTCTCCACATCCACTCCGTCTGTGCCCTCTGGTCCTAGATGCCCCCACCATAGGAAACATCCTCTCCACATCCACTCTGTGCCCTCTGGTCCTGAACAACCCACCATAGTAAACATCCTCTCCACAACCACTCTGTGCCCTCTGGCCCTGAACAACCCCACCATAGGAAACATTCTCTCCACATCCACTCTGTGCCCTCTGGTCCTGGACTCGCCCACCATAGGAAATATCCTCTCCACACCCACTCTGTGCACTCTGGTCCTAGACTCCTCACCATAGAAAACATCCTCTCCACATCCACTCTGTGCCCTCTGGTCCTGAACACCCCACCATAGGAAACATTCTCTCCACATCCACTCTATGCCCTCTGGTCCTGAACAACCCCACCATGGAAACATTCTCTCCACATCCACTCTGTGCCCTCGGGTCCTGAACACCCCCACCATAGGAAACATCCTCTCCACATCCGCTCTGTGCCCTCTGGACCTGAACACCCCACCATGGGAAACATTCTCTGCACATCCAATCTGTGCCCTCTGGTCCTGAACACCCCCACCATAGGAAACATCCTCTCCACATCCACTCTGTGCTCTCTGGTCCTAGACTCCCCATCATAGGAAACATCCTCTCCACATCCACTCTGTGCCCTCTGGTCCTGAACAACCCCACCATAGGAAACATCCTCTCCACATCCACTCTGTGCCCTCTGGTCCTAGAGACCCCACCATAGGTAACATCCTCTCCACATCTACTCTGTGCCCTCTGGTCCTGAAAACCCCACCATAGGAAACATCCTCTCCACATCCACACTGTGCCCACTGGTCCTGAACAACCCCACCATAGGAAACATCCTCTCCACATCCACTCTGTGCCCTCTGGTCCTGAATACCCCACCATAGGAAACATCCTCTCCACATCCACACTGTGCTCTCTGGTCCTGAACAACCCACCATAGGAAACATCCTCTCCACATCCACTCTGTCTGTGCCCTCTGGTCCTAGACTTGCCCACCATAGTAAACATCCTCTCCACAACCACTCTGTGCCCTCTGGCCCTGAACAACCCCACCATAGGAAACATTCCCTCCACATCCACTCTGTGCCCTTTGGTCCTGGACTCGCCCACCATAGGAAACATCCTCTCCACATCCACTCTGTGCCCTCTGGCCCTGAACAACCCCACCATAGGAAACATTCTCTCCACATCCACTCTGTGCCCTTTGGTCCTGGACTCGCCCACCATAGGAAACATCCTCTCCACATCCACTCTGTGCCCTCTGGTCCTAGACCCTCACCAGAGGAAATATCCTCTCCACATCCACTGTGTGCCCTCTGGTCCTGAACAACCCCACCATAGGAAATATCCTCTCCACATCCACTCTGTGCACTCTGGTCCTAGACTCCTCACCATAGGAAATATCCTCTCCACATCCACTGTGTGCCCTCTGGTCCTGAACAACCCCACCATAGGAAATATCCTCTCCACATCCACTGTGTGCCCTCTGGTCCTGAACACCCCCACCATAGGAAATATCCTCTCCACACCCACTCTGTGCCCTCTGGTCCTGAACACCCCCACCATAGGAAATATCCTCTCCACACCCACTCTGTGCCCTCTGGTCCTGAACACCCCACCATAGGAAACATCCTCTCCACATCCACTCTGTGCCCTCTGGTCCTGAACAACCCCACCATGGAAACATTCTCTGCACATCCACTCTGTGCCCTCGGGTCCTGAACACCCCCACCATAGGAAACATCCTCTCCACATCCGCTCTGTGCCCTCTGGACCTGAACACCCCACCATGGGAAACATTCTCTGCACATCCAATCTGTGCCCTCTGGTCCTGAACACCCCACCATGGGAAACATTCTCTGCACATCCAATCTGTGCCCTCTGGTCCTGAACACCCCCACCATAGGAAACATCCTCTCCACATCCACTCTGTGCCCTCTGGTCCTAGACTCCCCCACCATAGGAAACATCCTCTCCACATCCACTCTGTGCCCTCTGGTCCTAGACTCCTCACCATAGGAAATATCCTCTCCACATCCACTCTGTGCCCTCTGGTCCTGAACACCCCACCATAGGAAACATCCTCTCCACATCCACTCTGTGCCCTCTGGTCCTGAACAACCCCACCATGGAAACATTCTCTGCACATCCACTCTGTGCCCTCGGGTCCTGAACACCCCCACCATAGGAAACATCCTCTCCACATCCGCTCTGTGCCCTCTGGACCTGAACACCCCACCATGGGAAACATCCTCTCCACATCCACTCTGTGCCCTCTGGACCTGAACACCCCCACCATAGGAAACATCCTCTCCACATCCACTCTGTGCCCTCTGGTCCTGAACAACCCCACCATGGAAACATTCTCTGCACATCCACTCTGTGCCCTCGGGTCCTGAACACCCCCACCATAGGAAACATCCTCTCCACATCCGCTCTGTGCCCTCTGGACCTGAACACCCCACCATGGGAAACATTCTCTGCACATCCAATCTGTGCCCTCTGGTCCTGAACACCCCCACCATAGGAAACATCCTCTCCACATCCACTCTGTGCCCTCTGGTCCTAGACTCCCCCACCATAGGAAACATCCTCTCCACATCCACTCTGTGCCCTCTGGTCCTGAACAACCCCACCATGGGAAACATTCTCTGCACATCCAATCTGTGCCCTCTGGTCCTGAACACCCCCACCATAGGAAACATCCTCTCCACATCCACTCTGTGCCCTCTGGTCCTAGACTCCCCATCATAGGAAACATCCTCTCCACATCCACTCTGTGCCCTCTGGTCCTGAACAACCCCACCATAGGAAACATCCTCTCCACATCCACTCTGTGCCCTCTGGTCCTAGAGACCCCACCATAGGTAACATCCTCTCCACATCCACACTGTGCCCACTGGTCCTGAACAACCCCACCATAGGAAACATCCTCTCCACATCCACACTGTGCTCTCTGGTCCTGATCAACCCCACCATAGGAAACATCCTCTCCACATCCACACTGTGCCCACTGGTCCTGAACAACCCCACCATAGGAAACATCCTCTCCACATCCACTCTGTGCCCTCTGGTCCTGAATACCCCACCATAGGAAACATCCTCTCCACATCCACACTGAGCTCTCTGGTCCTGAACAACCCCACCATAGGAAACATCCTCTCCACATCCACACTGTGCCCACTGGTCCTAAACAACCCCACCATAGGAAACATCCTCTCCACATCCACTCTGTCTGTGCCCTCTGGTCCTAGACACCCCCACCATAGGAAACATCCTCTCCACATCCACTCTGTGCCCTCTGGACCTGAACACCCCACCATAGGGAACATCCTCTCCACATCCACACTGTGCCCACTGGTCCTGAACAACCCCACCATAGGAAACATCCTCTCCACATCCACTCTGTGCCCTCTGGTCCTGAATACCCCACCATAGGAAACATCCTCTCCACATCCACACTGTGCTCTCTGGTCCTAAACAACCCCACCATAGGAAACATCCTCTCCACATCCACACTGTGCCCACTGGTCCTAAACAACCCCACCATAGGAAACATCCTCTCCACATCCACTCTGTCTGTGCCCTCTGGTCCTAGACACCCCCACCATAGGAAACATCCTCTCCACATCCACTCTGTGCCCTCTGGACCTGAACACCCCACCATAGGGAACATCCTCTCCACATCCACTCTGTGCCCTCTGGACCTGAACACCCCTCCATAGGAAACATCCTCACCACATCCACTCTGTGCCCTCTGGACCTGAACACCCCACCAAAGGGAACATTCTCTCCACATCCACTCTGTCCCCTCTGGTCCTGAACAGCCCACCATAGGAAACATCCTCTCCACATCCACTCTGTGCGCTCTAGTCCTGAACAACCCCACCATAGGAAACATTCTCTCCACATCCACTCTGTCTGTGCCCTGTGGTCCTAGACTCGCCCACCATAGGAAACATTCTCTCCACATCCACTCTGTGCCCTCTGGTCCTGAACACACCCACCATAGGAAACATCCTCTCCACATCCACTCTGTGCCCTCTGGTCCTGAACACCCCACCATAGGAAACATCCTCTCCACATCCACTCTGTGCCCTCTGGTCCTGAACAACCCCACCATAGGAAACATCCTCTCCACATCCACTCTGTCTGTGCCCTCTGGTCCTAGATGCCCCCACCATAGGAAACATCCTCTCCACATCCACTATGTGCCCTCTGGTCCTGAACACAACACCACAGGAAACATTCTTTCCACATCCACTCTGTGCCCTCTGGTCCTGAACAACCCCACCATAGGAAACATTCTCTCCACATCCACTCTGTGCCCTTTGGTCCTGGACTCGCCCACCATAGGAAATATCCTCTCCACACCCACTCTGTGCACTCTGGTCCTAGACTCCTCACGATAGGAAATATCCTCTCCACATCCACTCTGTGCCCTCAGGTCCTGAACAACACCACCATAGGAAACATCCTCTCCACATGCACTCTGTCTGTGCCCTCTGGTCCTAGATGCCCCCATCATAGGAAACATCCTCTCCACATCCACTCTGTGCCCTCTGTTCCTGAACAACCCACCATAGGAAACATCCTCTCCACATCCACTCTGTCTGTGCCCTCTGGTCCTAGACTCGCCCACCATAGTAAACATCCTCTCCACAACCACTCTGTGCCCTCTGGCCCTGAACAACCCCACCATAGGAAACATTCTCTCCACATCCACTCTGTCTGTGCCCTCTGGTCCTAGATGCCCCCACCATAGGAAACATCCTCTCCACATCCACTATGTGCCCTCTGGTCCTGAACACAACACCACAGGAAACATTCTTTCCACATCCACTCTGTGCCCTCTGGTCCTGAACAACCCCACCATAGGAAACATCCTCTCCACATCCACTCTGTCTGTGCCCTCTGGTCCTAGATGCCCCCACCATAGGAAACATCCTCTCCACATCCACTCTGTGCCCTCTGGTCCTGAACAACCCACCATAGGAAACATCCTCTCCACATCCACTCTGTCTGTGCCCTCTGGTCCTAGACTCGCCCACCATAGTAAACATCCTCTCCACATCCACTCTGTCTGTGCCCTCTGGTTCTAGACTCCCCCACCATAGTAAACATCCTCTCCACAACCACTCAGTGCCCTCTGGCCCTGAAAAACCCCACCATAGGAAACATTCTCTCCACATCCACTCTGTGCCCTTTGGTCCTGGACTCGCCCACCATAGGAAATATCCTCTCCACACCCACTCTGTGCACTCTGGTCCTAGACTCCTCACCATAGGAAATATCCTCTCCACATCCACTCTGTGTCCTCTGGTCCTGAACAACCCCACCATAGGAAACATCCTCTCCACATCCACTCTGTCTGTGCCCTCTGGTCCTAGATGCCCCCACCATAGGAAACATCCTCTCCACATCCACTCTGTGCCCTCTGGTCCTGAACAACCCACCATAGTAAACATCCTCTCCACAACCACTCTGTGCCCTCTGGCCCTGAACAACCCGACCATAGGAAACATTCTCTCCACATCCACACTGTGCCCACTGGTCCTGAACAACCCCACCATAGGAAACATCCTCTCCACATCCACTCTGTCTGTGCCCTCTGGTCCTAGACACCCCCACCATAGGAAACATCCTCTCCACATCCACTCTGTGCCCTCTGGACCTGAACACCCCACCATAGGGAACATCCTCTCCACATCCACTCTGTGCCCTCTGGACCTGAACACCCCTCCATAGGAAACATCCTCTCCACATACACTCTGTGCCCTCTGGACCTGAACACCCCACCAAAGGGAACATTCTCTCCACATCCACTCTGTGCCCTCTGGTCCTGAACAGCCCACCATAGGAAACATCCTCTCCACATCCACTCTGTGCGCTCTAGTCCTGAACAACCCCACCATAGGAAACATTCTCTCCACATCCACTCTGTCTGTGCCCTGTGGTCCTAGACTTGCCCACCATAGGAAACATTCTCTCCACATCCACTCTGTGCCCTCTGGTCCTGAACACACCCACCATAGGAAACATCCTCTCCACATCCACTCTGTGCCCTCTGGTCCTGAACACCCCACCATAGGAAACATCCTCTCCACATCCACTCTGTGCCCTCTGGTCCTGAACAACCCCACCATAGGAAACATCCTCTCCACATCCACTCTGTCTGTGCCCTCTGGTCCTAGGTGCCCCCACCATAGGAAACATCCTCTCCACATCCACTATGTGCCCTCTGGTCCTGAACACAACACCACAGGAAACATTCTTTCCACATCCACTCTGTGCCCTCTGGTCCTGAACAACCCCACCATAGGAAACATCCTCTCCACATCCACTCTGTCTGTGCCCTCTGGTCCTAGATGCCCCCACCATAGGAAACATCCTCTCCACATCCACTCTGTGCCCTCTGGTCCTGAACAACCCACCATAGGAAACATCCTCTCCACATCCACTCTGTCTGTGCCCTCTGGTCCTAGACTCGCCCACCATAGTAAACATCCTCTCCACAACCACTCTGTGCCCTCTGGCCCTGAACAACCCCACCATAGGAAACATTCTCTCCACATCCACTCTGTGCCCTTTGGTCCTGGACTCGCCCACCATAGGAAATATCCTCTCCACACCCACTCTGTGCACTCTGGTCCTAGACTCCTCACGATAGGAAATATCCTCTCCACATCCACTCTGTGCCCTCTGGTCCTGAACAACCCCACCATAGGAAACATCCTCTCCACATCCACTCTGTCTGTGCCCTCTGGTCCTAGATGCCCCCACCATAGGAAACATCCTCTCCACATCCACTCTGTGACCTCTGGTCCTGAACAACCCACCATAGGAAACATCCTCTCCACATCCACTCTGTCTGTGCCCTCTGGTCCTAGACTCGCCCACCATAGTAAACATCCTCTCCACAACCACTCTGTGCCCTCTGGCCCTGAACAACCCCACCATAGGAAACATTCTCTCCACATCCACTCTATCTGTGCCCTCTGGTCCTAGATGCCCCCACCATAGGAAACATCCTCTCCACATCCACTATGTGCCCTCTGGTCCTGAACACAACACCACAGGAAACATTCTTTCCACATCCACTCTGTGCCCTCTGGTCCTGAACAACCCCACCATAGGAAACATCCTCTCCACATCCACTCTGTCTGTGCCCTCTGGTCCTAGATGCCCCCACCATAGGAAACATCCTCTCCACATCCACTCTGTGCCCTCTGGTCCTGAACAACCCACCATAGGAAAGATCCTCTCCACATCCACTCTGTCTGTGCCCTCTGGTCCTAGACGCGCCCACCATAGTAAACATCCTCTCCACAACCACTCTGTGCCCTCTGGCCCTGAACAACCCCACCATAGGAAACATTCTCTCCACATCCACTCTGTGCCCTCTGGTCCTAGACCCCCCCACCATAGGAAACATCCTCTCCACATCCACTCTGTGCCCTCTGGACCTGAACACCCCACCATAGGGAACATCCTCTCCACATCCACTCTGTGCCCTCTGGACCTGAACACCCCTCCATAGGAAACATCCTCTCCACATACACTCTGTGCCCTCTGGACCTGAACACCCCACCAAAGGGAACATTCTCTCCACATCCACTCTGTGCCCTCTGGTCCTGAACAGCCCACCATAGGAAACATCCTCTCCACATCCACTCTGTGCGCTCTAGTCCTGAACAACCCCACCATAGGAAACATTCTCTCCACATCCACTCTGTCTGTGCCCTGTGGTCCTAGACTCGCCCACCATAGGAAACATTCTCTCCACATCCACTCTGTCTGTGCCCTCTGGTCCTAGGTGCCCCCACCATAGGAAACATCCTCTCCACATCCACTATGTGCCCTCTGGTCCTGAACACAACACCACAGGAAACATTCTTTCCACATCCACTCTGTGCCCTCTGGTCCTGAACAACCCCACCATAGGAAACATTCTCTCCACATCCACTCTGTCTGTGCCCTCTGGTCCTAGATGCCCCCACCATAGGAAACATCCTCTCCACATCCACTCTGTGCCCTCTGGTCCTGAACAACCCACCATAGGAAACATCCTCTCCACATCCACTCTGTCTGTGCCCTCTGGTCCTAGACTCGCCCACCATAGTAAACATCCTCTCCACAACCACTCTGTGCCCTCTGGCCCTGAACAACCCCACCATAGGAAACATTCTCTCCACATCCACTCTGTGCCCTTTGGTCCTGGACTCGCCCACCATAGGAAATATCCTCTCCACACCCACTCTGTGCACTCTGGTCCTAGACTCCTCACGATAGGAAATATCCTCTCCACATCCACTCTGTGCCCTCTGGTCCTGAACAACCCCACCATAGGAAACATCCTCTCCACATCCACTCTGTCTGTGCCCTCTGGTCCTAGACTCGCCCACCATAGTAAACATCCTCTCCACAACCACTCTGTGCCCTCTGGCCCTGAACAACCCCACCATAGGAAACATTCTCTCCACATCCACTCTATCTGTGCCCTCTGGTCCTAGATGCCCCCACCATAGGAAACATCCTCTCCACATCCACTATGTGCCCTCTGGTCCTGGACTCGCCCACCATAGGAAATATCCTCTCCACACCCACTCTGTGCACTCTGGTCCTAGACTCCTCACGATAGGAAATATCCTCTCCACATCCACTCTGTGCCCTCTGGTCCTGAACAACCCCACCATAGGAAACATCCTCTCCACATCCACTCTGTCTGTGCCCTCTGGTCCTAGACTCGCCCACCATAGTAAACATCCTCTCCACAACCACTCTGTGCCCTCTGGCCCTGAACAACCCCACCATAGGAAACATTCTCTCCACATCCACTCTGTGCCCTTTGGTCCTGGACTCGCCCACCATAGGAAATATCCTCTCCACACCCACTCTGTGCACTCTGGTCCTAGACTCCTCACGATAGGAAATATCCTCTCCACATCCACTCTGTGCCCTCTGGTCCTGAACAACCCCACCATAGGAAACATCCTCTCCACATCCACTCTGTCTGTGCCCTCTGGTCCTAGACTCGCCCACCATAGTAAACATCCTCTCCACAACCACTCTGTGCCCTCTGGCCCTGAACAACCCCACCATAGGAAACATTCTCTCCACATCCACTCTATCTGTGCCCTCTGGTCCTAGATGCCCCCACCATAGGAAACATCCTCTCCACATCCACTATGTGCCCTCTGGTCCTGGACTCGCCCACCATAGGAAATATCCTCTCCACACCCACTCTGTGCACTCTGGTCCTAGACTCCTCACGATAGGAAATATCCTCTCCACATCCACTCTGTGCCCTCTGGTCCTGAACAACCCCACCATAGGAAACATCCTCTCCACATCCACTCTGTCTGTGCCCTCTGGTCCCAGACTCGCCCACCATAGTAAACATCCTCTCCACAACCACTCTGTGCCCTCTGGCCCTGAACAACCCCACCATAGGAAACATTCTCTCCACATCCACTCTATCTGTGCCCTCTGGTCCTAGATGCCCCCACCATAGGAAACATCCTCTCCACATCCACTATGTGCCCTCTGGTCCTGGACTCGCCCACCATAGGAAATATCCTCTCCACACCCACTCTGTGCACTCTGGTCCTAGACTCCTCACGATAGGAAATATCCTCTCCACATCCACTCTGTGCCCTCTGGTCCTGAACAACCCCACCATAGGAAACATCCTCTCCACATCCACTCTGTCTGTGCCCTCTGGTCCTAGACTCGCCCACCATAGTAAACATCCTCTCCACAACCACTCTGTGCCCTCTGGCCCTGAACAACCCCACCATAGGAAACATTCTCTCCACATCCACTCTATCTGTGCCCTCTGGTCCTAGATGCCCCCACCATAGGAAACATCCTCTCCACATCCACTATGTGCCCTCTGGTCCTGAACACAACACCACAGGAAACATTCTTTCCACATCCACTCTGTGCCCTCTGGTCCTGAACAACCCCACCATAGGAAACATCCTCTCCACATCCACTCTGTCTGTGCCCTCTGGTCCTAGATGCCCCCACCATAGGAAACATCCTCTCCACATCCACTCTGTGCCCTCTGGTCCTGAACAACCCACCATAGGAAAGATCCTCTCCACATCCACTCTGTCTGTGCCCTCTGGTCCTAGACGCGCCCACCATAGTAAACATCCTCTCCACAACCACTCTGTGCCCTCTGGCCCTGAACAACCCCACCATAGGAAACATTCTCTCCACATCCACTCTGTGCCCTTTGGTCCTGGACTCGCCCACCATAGGAAATATCCTCTCCACACCCACTCTGTGCACTCTGGTCCTAGACTCCTCACCATAGAAAATATCCTCTCCACATCCACTCTGTGCCCTCTGGTCCTGAACACCCCACCATAGGAAACATTCTCTCCACATCCACTCTATGCCCTCTGGTCCTGAACAACCCCACCATGGAAACATTCTCTCCACATCCACTCTGTGCCCTCGGGTCCTGAACAACCCCACCATAGGAAACATCCTCTCCACATCCACTCCGTCTGTGCCCTCTGGTCCTAGATGCCCCCACCATAGGAAACATCCTCTCCACATCCACTCTGTGCCCTCTGGTCCTGAACAACCCACCATAGTAAACATCCTCTCCACAACCACTCTGTGCCCTCTGGCCCTGAACAACCCCACCATAGGAAACATTCTCTCCACATCCACTCTGTGCCCTTTGGTCCTGGACTCGCCCACCATAGGAAATATCCTCTCCACACCCACTCTGTGCACTCTGGTCCTAGACTCCTCACCATAGAAAATATCCTCTCCACATCCACTCTGTGCCCTCTGGTCCTGAACACCCCACCATAGGAAACATTCTCTCCACATCCACTCTATGCCCTCTGGTCCTGAACAACCCCACCATGGAAACATTCTCTCCACATCCACTCTGTGCCCTCGGGTCCTGAACACCCCCACCATAGGAAACATCCTCTCCACATCCGCTCTGTACCCTCTGGACCTGAACACCCCACCATGGGAAACATTCTCTGCACATCCAATCTGTGCCCTCTGGTCCTGAACACCCCCACCATAGGAAACATCCTCTCCACATCCACTCTGTGCCCTCTGGTCCTGAACAACCCCACCATAGGAAACATCCTCTCCACATCCACTCTGTGCCCTCTGGTCCTAGAGACCCCACCATAGGTAACATCCTCTCCACATCTACTCTGTGCCCTCTGGTCCTGAAAACCCCACCATAGGAAACATCCTCTCCACATCCACACTGTGCTCTCAGGTCCTGAACAACCCCACCATAGGAAACATCCTCTCCACATCCACACTGTGCCCACTGGTCCTGAACAACCCCACCATAGGAAACATCCTCTCCACATCCACTCTGTGCCCTCTGGTCCTGAATACCCCACCATAGGAAACATCCTCTCCACATCCACACTGTGCTCTCTGGTCCTGAACAACCCCACCATAGGAAACATCCTCTCCACATCCACTCTGTGCCCTTTGGTCCTGAACAACCCACCATAGGAAACATCCTCTCCACATCCACTCTGTCTGTGCCCTCTGGTCCTAGACTCGCCCACCATAGTAAACATCCTCTCCACAACCACTCTGTGCCCTCTGGCCCTGAACAACCCCACCATAGGAAACATTCTCTCCACATCCACTCTGTGCCCTTTGGTCCTGGACTCGCCCACCATAGGAAACATCCTCTCCACATCCACTCTGTGCCCTCTGGCCCTGAACAACCCCACCATAGGAAACATTCTCTCCACATCCACTCTGTGCCCTTTGGTCCTGGACTCGCCCACCATAGGAAATATCCTCTCCACACCCACTCTGTGCACTCTGGTCCTAGACTCCTCACCATAGGAAATATCCTCTCCACATCCACTGTGTGCCCTCTGGTCCTGAACAACCCCACCATAGGAAATATCCTCTCCACATCCACTGTGTGCCCTCTGGTCCTGAACACCCCCACCATAGGAAATATCCTCTCCACATCCACTCTGTGCACTCTGGTCCTAGACTCCTCACCATAGGAAATATCCTCTCCACATCCACTGTGTGCCCTCTGGTCCTGAACAACCCCACCATAGGAAACATCCTCTCCACATCCACTCCGTCTGTGCCCTCTGGTCCTAGATGCCCCCACCATAGGAAACATCCTCTCCACATCCACTCTGTGCCCTCTGGTCCTGAACAACCCACCATAGGAAACATCCTCTCCACATCCACTCCGTCTGTGCCCTCTGGTCCTAGATGCCCCCACCATAGGAAACATCCTCTCCACAACCACTCTGTGCCCTCTGGCCCTGAACAACCCCACCATAGGAAACATTCTCTCCACATCCACTCTGTGCCCTTTGGTCCTGGACTCGCCCACCATAGGAAATATCCTCTCCACACCCACTCTGTGCACTCTGGTCCTGAACACCCCACCATAGGAAACATCCTCTCCACATCCACTCTGTGCCCTCTGGTCCTGAACAACCCCACCATGGAAACATTCTCTGCACATCCACTCTGTGCCCTCGGGTCCTGAACACCCCCACCATAGGAAACATCCTCTCCACATCCGCTCTGTGCCCTCTGGACCTGAACACCCCACCATGGGAAACATTCTCTGCACATCCAATCTGTGCCCTCTGGTCCTGAACACCCCCACCATAGGAAACATCCTCTCCACATCCACTCTGTGCCCTCTGGTCCTAGACTCCCCATCATAGGAAACATCCTCTCCACATCCACTCTGTGCCCTCTGGTCCTGAACAACCCCACCATAGGAAACATCCTCTCCACATCCACTCTGTGCCCTCTGGTCCTAGAGACCCCACCATAGGTAACATCCTCTCCACATCCACACTGTGCCCACTGGTCCTGAACAACCCCACCATAGGAAACATCCTCTCCACATCCACACTGTGCTCTCTGGTCCTGATCAACCCCACCATAGGAAACATCCTCTCCACATCCACACTGTGCCCACTGGTCCTGAACAACCCCACCATAGGAAACATCCTCTCCACATCCACTCTGTGCCCTCTGGTCCTGAATACCCCACCATAGGAAACATCCTCTCCACATCCACACTGAGCTCTCTGGTCCTGAACAACCCCACCATAGGAAACATCCTCTCCACATCCACACTGTGCCCACTGGTCCTAAACAACCCCACCATAGGAAACATCCTCTCCACATCCACTCTGTCTGTGCCCTCTGGTCCTAGACACCCCCACCATAGGAAACATCCTCTCCACATCCACTCTGTGCCCTCTGGACCTGAACACCCCACCATAGGGAACATCCTCTCCACATCCACACTGTGCCCACTGGTCCTGAACAACCCCACCATAGGAAACATCCTCTCCACATCCACTCTGTGCCCTCTGGTCCTGAATACCCCACCATAGGAAACATCCTCTCCACATCCACACTGTGCTCTCTGGTCCTAAACAACCCCACCATAGGAAACATCCTCTCCACATCCACACTGTGCCCACTGGTCCTAAACAACCCCACCATAGGAAACATCCTCTCCACATCCACTCTGTCTGTGCCCTCTGGTCCTAGACACCCCCACCATAGGAAACATCCTCTCCACATCCACTCTGTGCCCTCTGGACCTGAACACCCCACCATAGGGAACATCCTCTCCACATCCACTCTGTGCCCTCTGGACCTGAACACCCCTCCATAGGAAACATCCTCACCACATCCACTCTGTGCCCTCTGGACCTGAACACCCCACCAAAGGGAACATTCTCTCCACATCCACTCTGTCCCCTCTGGTCCTGAACAGCCCACCATAGGAAACATCCTCTCCACATCCACTCTGTGCGCTCTAGTCCTGAACAACCCCACCATAGGAAACATTCTCTCCACATACACTCTGTCTGTGCCCTGTGGTCCTAGACTCGCCCACCATAGGAAACATTCTCTCCACATCCACTCTGTGCCCTCTGGTCCTGAACACACCCACCATAGGAAACATCCTCTCCACATCCACTCTGTGCCCTCTGGTCCTGAACAACCCCACCATAGGAAACATCCTCTCCACATCCACTCTGTCTGTGCCCTCTGGTCCTAGATGCCCCCACCATAGGAAACATCGTCTCCACATCCACTATGTGCCCTCTGGTCCTGAACACAACACCACAGGAAACATTCTTTCCACATCCACTCTGTGCCCTCTGGTCCTGAACAACCCCACCATAGGAAACATTCTCTCCACATCCACTCTGTGCCCTTTGGTCCTGGACTCGCCCACCATAGGAAATATCCTCTCCACACCCACTCTGTGCACTCTGGTCCTAGACTCCTCACGATAGGAAATATCCTCTCCACATCCACTCTGTGCCCTCTGGTCCTGAACAACACCACCATAGGAAACATCCTCTCCACATGCACTCTGTCTGTGCCCTCTGGTCCTAGATGCCCCCATCATAGGAAACATCCTCTCCACATCCACTCTGTGCCCTCTGTTCCTGAACAACCCACCATAGGAAACATCCTCTCCACATCCACTCTGTCTGTGCCCTCTGGTCCTAGACTCGCCCACCATAGTAAACATCCTCTCCACAACCACTCTGTGCCCTCTGGCCCTGAACAACCCCACCATAGGAATCATTCTCTCCACATCCACTCTGTCTGTGCCCTCTGGTCCTAGATGCCCCCACCATAGGAAACATCCTCTCCACATCCACTATGTGCCCTCTGGTCCTGAACACAACACCACAGGAAACATTCTTTCCACATCCACTCTGTGCCCTCTGGTCCTGAACAACCCCACCATAGGAAACATCCTCTCCACATCCACTCTGTCTGTGCCCTCTGGTCCTAGATGCCCCCACCATAGGAAACATCCTCTCCACATCCACTCTGTGCCCTCTGGTCCTGAACAACCCACCATAGGAAACATCCTCTCCACATCCACTCTGTCTGTGCCCTCTGGTCCTAGACTCGCCCACCATAGTAAACATCCTCTCCACAACCACTCTGTGCCCTCTGGCCCTGAACAACCCCACCATAGGAATCATTCTCTCCACATCCACTCTGTCTGTGCCCTCTGGTCCTAGATGCCCCCACCATAGGAAACATCCTCTCCACATCCACTATGTGCCCTCTGGTCCTGAACACAACACCACAGGAAACATTCTTTCCACATCCACTCTGTGCCCTCTGGTCCTGAACAACCCCACCATAGGAAACATCCTCTCCACATCCACTCTGTCTGTGCCCTCTGGTCCTAGATGCCCCCACCATAGGAAACATCCTCTCCACATCCACTCTGTGCCCTCTGGTCCTGAA
Organism: Hemitrygon akajei; assembly: GCF_048418815.1. NCBI lineage: Eukaryota > Metazoa > Chordata > Chondrichthyes > Myliobatiformes > Dasyatidae > Hemitrygon > Hemitrygon akajei. The sequence goes on along the minus strand of NC_133147.1, from coordinate 43,165,377 downwards.
CAACCCACCATAGGAAACATCCTCTCCACATCCACTCTGTCTGTGCCCTCTGGTCCTAGACTCGCCCACCATAGTAAACATCCTCTCCACAACCACTCTGTGCCCTCTGGCCCTGAACAACCCCACCATAGGAAACATTCTCTCCACATCCACTCTGTCTGTGCCCTCTGGTCCTAGATGCCCCCACCATAGGAAACATCCTCTCCACATCCACTATGTGCCCTCTGGTCCTGAACACAACACCACAGGAAACATTCTTTCCACATCCACTCTGTGCCCTCTGGTCCTGAACAACCCCACCATAGGAAACATCCTCTCCACATCCACTCTGTCTGTGCCCTCTGGTCCTAGATGCCCCCACCATAGGAAACATCCTCTCCACATCCACTCTGTGCCCTCTGGTCCTGAACAACCCACCATAGGAAACATCCTCTCCACATCCACTCTGTCTGTGCCCTCTGGTCCTAGACACGCCCACCATAGTAAACATCCTCTCCACATCCACTCTGTCTGTGCCCTCTGGTCCTAGACTCCCCCACCATAGTAAACATCCTCTCCACAACCACTCTGTGCCCTCTGGCCCTGAACAACCCCACCATAGGAAACATTCTCTCCACATCCACTCTGTGCCCTTTGGTCCTGGACTCGCCCACCATAGGAAATATCCTCTCCACACCCACTCTGTGCACTCTGGTCCTAGACTCCTCACCATAGGAAATATCCTCTCCACATCCACTCTGTGCCCTCTGGTCCTGAACAACCCCACCATAGGAAACATCCTCTCCACATCCACTCTGTCTGTGCCCTCTGGTCCTAGATGCCCCCACCATAGGAAACATCCTCTCCACATCCACTCTGTGCCCTCTGGTCCTGAACAACCCACCATAGTAAACATCCTCTCCACAACCACTCTGTGCCCTCTGGCCCTGAACAACCCGACCATAGGAAACATTCTCTCCACATCCACACTGTGCCCACTGGTCCTGAACAACCCCACCATAGGAAACATCCTCTCCACATCCACTCTGTCTGTGCCCTCTGGTCCTAGACACCCCCACCATAGGAAACATCCTCTCCACATCCACTCTGTGCCCTCTGGACCTGAACACCCCACCATAGGGAACATCCTCTCCACATCCACTCTGTGCCCTCTGGACCTGAACACCCCTCCATAGGAAACATCCTCTCCACATACACTCTGTGCCCTCTGGACCTGAACACCCCACCAAAGGGAACATTCTCTCCACATCCACTCTGTGCCCTCTGTTCCTGAACAGCCCACCATAGGAAACATCCTCTCCACATCCACTCTGTGCGCTCTAGTCCTGAACAACCCCACCATAGGAAACATTCTCTCCACATCCACTCTGTCTGTGCCCTGTGGTCCTAGACTCGCCCACCATAGGAAACATTCTCTCCACATCCACTCTGTGCCCTCTGGTCCTGAACACACCCACCATAGGAAACATCCTCTCCACATCCACTCTGTGCCCTCTGGTCCTGAACACCCCACCATAGGAAACATCCTCTCCACATCCACTCTGTGCCCTCTGGTCCTGAACAACCCCACCATAGGAAACATCCTCTCCACATCCACTCTGTCTGTGCCCTCTGGTCCTAGGTGCCCCCACCATAGGAAACATCCTCTCCACATCCACTATGTGCCCTCTGGTCCTGAACACAACACCACAGGAAACATTCTTTCCACATCCACTCTGTGCCCTCTGGTCCTGAACAACCCCACCATAGGAAACATCCTCTCCACATCCACTCTGTCTGTGCCCTCTGGTCCTAGATGCCCCCACCATAGGAAACATCCTCTCCACATCCACTCTGTGCCCTCTGGTCCTGAACAACCCACCATAGGAAACATCCTCTCCACATCCACTCTGTCTGTGCCCTCTGGTCCTAGACTCGCCCACCATAGTAAACATCCTCTCCACAACCACTCTGTGCCCTCTGGCCCTGAACAACCCCACCATAGGAAACATTCTCTCCACATCCACTCTGTGCCCTTTGGTCCTGGACTCGCCCACCATAGGAAATATCCTCTCCACACCCACTCTGTGCACTCTGGTCCTAGACTCCTCACGATAGGAAATATCCTCTCCACATCCACTCTGTGCCCTCTGGTCCTGAACAACCCCACCATAGGAAACATCCTCTCCACATCCACTCTGTCTGTGCCCTCTGGTCCTAGATGCCCCCACCATAGGAAACATCCTCTCCACATCCACTCTGTGACCTCTGGTCCTGAACAACCCACCATAGGAAACATCCTCTCCACATCCACTCTGTCTGTGCCCTCTGGTCCTAGACTCGCCCACCATAGTAAACATCCTCTCCACAACCACTCTGTGCCCTCTGGCCCTGAACAACCCCACCATAGGAAACATTCTCTCCACATCCACTCTATCTGTGCCCTCTGGTCCTAGATGCCCCCACCATAGGAAACATCCTCTCCACATCCACTATGTGCCCTCTGGTCCTGAACACAACACCACAGGAAACATTCTTTCCACATCCACTCTGTGCCCTCTGGTCCTGAACAACCCCACCATAGGAAACATCCTCTCCACATCCACTCTGTCTGTGCCCTCTGGTCCTAGATGCCCCCACCATAGGAAACATCCTCTCCACATCCACTCTGTGCCCTCTGGTCCTGAACAACCCACCATAGGAAAGATCCTCTCCACATCCACTCTGTCTGTGCCCTCTGGTCCTAGACGCGCCCACCATAGTAAACATCCTCTCCACAACCACTCTGTGCCCTCTGGCCCTGAACAACCCCACCATAGGAAACATTCTCTCCACATCCACTCTATCTGTGCCCTCTGGTCCTAGATGCCCCCACCATAGGAAACATCCTCTCCACATCCACTATGTGCCCTCTGGTCCTGAACACAACACCACAGGAAACATTCTTTCCACATCCACTCTGTGCCCTCTGGTCCTGAACAACCCCACCATAGGAAACATCCTCTCCACATCCACTCTGTCTGTGCCCTCTGGTCCTAGATGCCCCCACCATAGGAAACATCCTCTCCACATCCACTCTGTGCCCTCTGGTCCTGAACAACCCACCATAGGAAAGATCCTCTCCACATCCACTCTGTCTGTGCCCTCTGGTCCTAGACGCGCCCACCATAGTAAACATCCTCTCCACAACCACTCTGTGCCCTCTGGCCCTGAACAACCCCACCATAGGAAACATTCTCTCCACATCCACTCTGTGCCCTTTGGTCCTGGACTCGCCCACCATAGGAAATATCCTCTCCACACCCACTCTGTGCACTCTGGTCCTAGACTCCTCACCATAGGAAATATCCTCTCCACATCCACTCTGTGCCCTCTGGTCCTGAACAACCCCACCATAGGAAACATCCTCTCCACATCCACTCCGTCTGTGCCCTCTGGTCCTAGATGCCCCCACCATAGGAAACATCCTCTCCACATCCACTCTGTGCCCTCTGGTCCTGAACAACCCACCATAGTAAACATCCTCTCCACAACCACTCTGTGCCCTCTGGCCCTGAACAACCCCACCATAGGAAACATTCTCTCCACATCCACTCTGTGCCCTCTGGACCTGAACACCCCTCCATAGGAAACATCCTCTCCACATACACTCTGTGCCCTCTGGACCTGAACACCCCACCAAAGGGAACATTCTCTCCACATCCACTCTGTGCCCTCTGGTCCTGAACAGCCCACCATAGGAAACATCCTCTCCACATCCACTCTGTGCGCTCTAGTCCTGAACAACCCCACCATAGGAAACATTCTCTCCACATCCACTCTGTCTGTGCCCTGTGGTCCTAGACTCGCCCACCATAGGAAACATTCTCTCCACATCCACTCTGTGCCCTCTGGTCCTGAACACACCCACCATAGGAAACATCCTCTCCACATCCACTCTGTGCCCTCTGGTCCTGAGCACCCCACCATAGGAAACATCCTCTCCACATCCACTCTGTGCCCTCTGGTCCTGAACAACCCCACCATAGGAAACATCCTCTCCACATCCACTCTGTCTGTGCCCTCTGGTCATAGGTGCCCCCACCATAGGAAACATCCTCTCCACATCCACTATGTGCCCTCTGGTCCTGAACACAACACCACAGGAAACATTCTTTCCACATCCACTCTGTGCCCTCTGGTCCTGAACAACCCCACCATAGGAAACATCCTCTCCACATCCACTCTGTCTGTGCCCTCTGGTCCTAGATGCCCCCACCATAGGAAACATCCTCTCCACATCCACTCTGTGCCCTCTGGTCCTGAACAACCCACCATAGGAAACATCCTCTCCACATCCACTCTGTCTGTGCCCTCTGGTCCCAGACTCGCCCACCATAGTAAACATCCTCTCCACAACCACTCTGTGCCCTCTGGCCCTGAACAACCCCACCATAGGAAACATTCTCTCCACATCCACTCTGTGCCCTTTGGTCCTGGACTCGCCCACCATAGGAAATATCCTCTCCACACCCACTCTGTGCACTCTGGTCCTAGACTCCTCACGATAGGAAATATCCTCTCCACATCCACTCTGTGCCCTCAGGTCCTGAACAACCCCACCATAGGAAACATCCTCTCCACATCCACTCTGTCTGTGCCCTCTGGTCCTAGATGCCCCCACCATAGGAAACATCCTCTCCACATCCACTCTGTGACCTCTGGTCCTGAACAACCCACCATAGGAAACATCCTCTCCACATCCACTCTGTCTGTGCCCTCTGGTCCTAGACTCGCCCACCATAGTAAACATCCTCTCCACAACCACTCTGTGCCCTCTGGCCCTGAACAACCCCACCATAGGAAACATTCTCTCCACATCCACTCTATCTGTGCCCTCTGGTCCTAGATGCCCCCACCATAGGAAACATCCTCTCCACATCCACTATGTGCCCTCTGGTCCTGAACACAACACCACAGGAAACATTCTTTCCACATCCACTCTGTGCCCTCTGGTCCTGAACAACCCCACCATAGGAAACATCCTCTCCACATCCACTCTGTCTGTGCCCTCTGGTCCTAGATGCCCCCACCATAGGAAACATCCTCTCCACATCCACTCTGTGCCCTCTGGTCCTGAACAACCCACCATAGGAAAGATCCTCTCCACATCCACTCTGTCTGTGCCCTCTGGTCCTAGACGCGCCCACCATAGTAAACATCCTCTCCACAACCACTCTGTGCCCTCTGGCCCTGAACAACCCCACCATAGGAAACATTCTCTCCACATCCACTCTGTGCCCTTTGGTCCTGGACTCGCCCACCATAGGAAATATCCTCTCCACACCCACTCTGTGCACTCTGGTCCTAGACTCCTCACCATAGGAAATATCCTCTCCACATCCACTCTGTGCCCTCTGGTCCTGAACAACCCCACCATAGGAAACATCCTCTCCACATCCACTCCGTCTGTGCCCTCTGGTCCTAGATGCCCCCACCATAGGAAACATCCTCTCCACATCCACTCTGTGCCCTCTGGTCCTGAACAACCCACCATAGTAAACATCCTCTCCACAACCACTCTGTGCCCTCTGGCCCTGAACAACCCCACCATAGGAAACATTCTCTCCACATCCACTCTGTGCCCTTTGGTCCTGGACTCGCCCACCATAGGAAATATCCTCTCCACACCCACTCTGTGCACTCTGGTCCTAGACTCCTCACCATAGAAAATATCCTCTCCACATCCACTCTGTGCCCTCTGGTCCTGAACACCCCACCATAGGAAACATTCTCTCCACATCCACTCTATGCCCTCTGGTCCTGAACAACCCCACCATGGAAACATTCTCTCCACATCCACTCTGTGCCCTCGGGTACTGAACACCCCCACCATAGGAAACATCCTCTCCACATCCGCTCTGTGCCCTCTGGACCTGAACACCCCACCATGGGAAACATTCTCTGCACATCCAATCTGTGCCCTCTGGTCCTGAACACCCCCACCATAGGAAACATCCTCTCCACATCCACTCTGTGCTCTCTGGTCCTAGACTCCCCATCATAGGAAACATCCTCTCCACATCCACTCTGTGCCCTCTGGTCCTGAACAACCCCACCATAGGAAACATCCTCTCCACATCCACTCTGTGCCCTCTGGTCCTAGAGACCCCACCATAGGTAACATCCTCTCCACATCTACTCTGTGCCCTCTGGTCCTGAAAACCCCACCATAGGAAACATCCTCTCCACATCCACACTGTGCTCTCTGGTCCTGAACAACCCCACCATAGGAAACATCCTCTCCACATCCACACTGTGCCCACTGGTCCTGAACAACCCCACCATAGGAAACATCCTCTCCACATCCACTCTGTGCCCTCTGGTCCTGAATACACCACCATAGGAAACATCCTCTCCACATCCACACTGTGCTCTCTGGTCCTGAACAACCCCACCATAGGAAACATCCTCTCCACATCCACACTGTGCCCACTGGTCCTAAACAACCCCACCATAGGAAACATCCTCTCCACATCCACTCTGTGCCCTCTGGTCCTGAACAACCCCACCATAGGAAACATCCTCTCCACATCCACTCTGTGCCCTCTGGTCCTGAACAACCCACCATAGGAAACATCCTCTCCACATCCACTCTGTGCACTCTGGTCCTAGACTCGCCACCATAGGAAACATCCTCTCCACATCCACTCTGTCTGTGCCCTCTGGCCCTAGACTCCCCCACCATAGGAAACATTCTCACCACATCCACTCTGTCTGTGCCCTCTGGTCCTAGATGCCCCCACCATAGGAAACATCCTCTCCACATCAACTCTGTGCCCTCTGGTCCTGAACACAACACCACATGAAACATCCTCTCCACATCCACTCTGTGCCTTCTGGTCCTAGACTCCCCACCATAGGAAACATCCTCTCCACATCCACTCTGTGCCCTCTGGTCCTAGACTCCCCCACCATAGGAAATATCCTCTCCACATCCACTCTGTCTGTGCCATCTGGTCCTAGACTCCCCCACCATAGGAAACATTCTCTCCACATCCACTCTGTGACCTCTGGTCCTGAACAACCCCACCATAGGAAACATCCTCTCCACATCCACTCTGTGCCCTCTGGTCCTGAACAACCCACCATAGGAAACATCCTCTCCACATCCACTCTGTCTGTGCCCTCTGGTCCTAGACTCCCCACCAGAGGAAACATCCTCTCCACATCCACACTGTGCTCTCTGGTCCTGAACAACCCCACCATAGGAAACATCCTCTCCACATCCACTCTGTGCCCTCTGGTCCTGAACAACCCCACCATAGGAAACATCCTCTCCACATCCACTCTGTGCCCTCTGGTCCTGAACAACCCACCATAGGAAACATCCTCTCCACATCCACTCTGTGCACTCTGGTCCTAGACTCCCCACCATAGGAAACATCCTCTCCACATCCACTCTGTCTGTGCCCTCTGGTCCTAGACTCCCCACCATAGGAACATCCTCTCCACATCCACTCTGTGCCCTCTGGTCCTAGACTCCCCCACCATAGGAAACATTCTCTCCACATCCACTCTGTCTGTGCCCTCTGGTCCCAGACTCCCCCACCATAAGGAACATCCTCTCCACATCCACTCAGTGCCCGCTGGTCTTGAACACCACCACCATAGGAAACATTCTCTCCACATCCACTCTGTGCCCTCTGGCCCTAGACTCCCGCACCATAGGAAACATCCTCTCCACATCCACTCTGTGCCCTCTGGTCCTGAACACAACACCACAGGAAACATCCTCTCCACATCCACTCTGTGCCTTCTGGTCCTAGACTCCCCACCATAGGAAACATCCTCTCCACATCCACTCTGTGCCCTCTGGTCCTGAACACCCCCACCATGGAAACATTCTCTCCACATCCACTCTGTGCCTTCTGGTCCTAGACTCCCCACCGTAGGAAACATCCTCTCCACATCCACTCTGTGCCCTCTGGTCCTGAACACCCCCAACATGGAAACATTCTCTCCACATCCACTCTCTGCCCTCTGGTCCTGAACAACCCCACCATAGGAAACATCCTCTCCACATCCACTCTGTCTGTGCCTTCTGGTCCTAGACTCCCTCACCATAGGAAACATTCTCTCCACATCCACTCTGTGCCCTCTGGTCCTGAACACCCCCACCATAGGAAACATTCTCTCCACATCCACTCTGTGCCCTCTGGTCCTGAACACACCCACCATAGGAAACATCCTCTCCACATCCACTCTGTGCCCTCTGGTCCTGAACACCCTACCATAGGAAACATCCTCTCCACATCCACTCTGTGCCCTCTGGTCCTGAACACCCCACCATAGGAAACATCCTCTCCACATCCACTCTGTGCCCTCTGGTCCTGAACAACCCCACCATAGGAAACATCCTCTCCACATCCACTCTGTCTGTGCCCTCTGGTCCTAGATGCCCCCACCATAGGAAACATCCTCTCCACATCCACTATGTGCCCTCTGGTCCTGAACACAACACCACAGGAAACATTCTTTCCACATCCACTCTGTGCCCTCTGGTCCTGAACAACCCCACCATAGGAAACATCCTCTCCACATCCACTCTGTCTGTGCCCTCTGGTCCTAGATGCCCCCACCATAGGAAACATCCTCTCCACATCCACTCTGTGCCCTCTGGTCATGAACAACCCACCATAGGAAACATCCTCTCCACATCCACTCTGTCTGTGCCCTCTGGTCCTAGACTCGCCCACCATAGTAAACATCCTCTCCACAACCACTCTGTGCCCTCTGGCCCTGAACAACCCCACCATAGGAAACATTCTCTCCACATCCACTCTGTGCCCTTTGGTCCTGGACTCGCCCACCATAGGAAATATCCTCTCCACACCCACTCTGTGCACTCTGGTCCTAGACTCCTCACGATAGGAAATATCCTCTCCACATCCACTCTGTGCCCTCTGGTCCTGAACAACCCCACCATAGGAAACATCCTCTCCACATCCACTCTGTCTGTGCCCTCTGGTCCTAGATGCCCCCACCATAGGAAACATCCTCTCCACATCCACTCTGTGACCTCTGGTCCTGAACAACCCACCATAGGAAACATCCTCTCCACATCCACTCTGTCTGTGCCCTCTGGTCCTAGACTCGCCCACCATAGTAAACATCCTCTCCACAACCACTCTGTGCCCTCTGGCCCTGAACAACCCCACCATAGGAAACATTCTCTCCACATCCACTCTATCTGTGCCCTCTGGTCCTAGATGCCCCCACCATAGGAAACATCCTCTCCACATCCACTATGTGCCCTCTGGTCCTGAACACAACACCACAGGAAACATTCTTTCCACATCCACTCTGTGCCCTCTGGTCCTGAACAACCCCACCATAGGAAACATCCTCTCCACATCCACTCTGTCTGTGCCCTCTGGTCCTAGATGCCCCCACCATAGGAAACATCCTCTCCACATCCACTCTGTGCCCTCTGGTCCTGAACAACCCACCATAGGAAAGATCCTCTCCACATCCACTCTGTCTGTGCCCTCTGGTCCTAGACGCGCCCACCATAGTAAACATCCTCTCCACAACCACTCTGTGCCCTCTGGCCCTGAACAACCCCACCATAGGAAACATTCTCTCCACATCCACTCTGTGCCCTTTGGTCCTGGACTCGCCCACCATAGGAAATATCCTCTCCACACCCACTCTGTGCACTCTGGTCCTAGACTCCTCACCATAGGAAATATCCTCTCCACATCCACTCTGTGCCCTCTGGTCCTGAACAACCCCACCATAGGAAACATCCTCTCCACATCCACTCCGTCTGTGCCCTCTGGTCCTAGATGCCCCCACCATAGGAAACATCCTCTCCACATCCACTCTGTGCCCTCTGGTCCTGAACAACCCACCATAGTAAACATCCTCTCCACAACCACTCTGTGCCCTCTGGCCCTGAACAACCCCACCATAGGAAACATTCTCTCCACATCCACTCTATGCCCTCTGGTCCTGAACAACCCCACCATGGAAACATTCTCTCCACATCCACTCTGTGCCCTCGGGTCCTGAACACCCCCACCATAGGAAACATCCTCTCCACATCCGCTCTGTGCCCTCTGGACCTGAACACCCCACCATGGGAAACATTCTCTGCACATCCAATCTGTGCCCTCTGGTCCTGAACACCCCCACCATAGGAAACATCCTCTCCACATCCACTCTGTGCTCTCTGGTCCTAGACTCCCCATCATAGGAAACATCCTCTCCACATCCACTCTGTGCCCTCTGGTCCTGAACAACCCCACCATAGGAAACATCCTCTCCACATCCACTCTGTGCCCTCTGGTCCTAGAGACCCCACCATAGGTAACATCCTCTCCACATCTACTCTGTGCCCTCTGGTCCTGAACACCCCACCATAGGAAACATCCTCTCCACATCCACACTGTGCTCTCTGGTCCTGAACAACCCCACCATAGGAAACATCCTCTCCACATCCACACTGTGCCCACTGGTCCTGAACAACCCCACCATAGGAAACATCCTCTCCACATCCACTCTGTGCCCTCTGGTCCTGAATACCCCACCATAGGAAACATCCTCTCCACATCCACACTGTGCTCTCTGGTCCTGAACAACCCCACCATAGGAAACATCCTCTCCACATCCACACTGTGCCCACTGGTCCTAAACAACCCCACCATAGGAAACATCCTCTCCACATCCACTCTGTGCCCTCTGGTCCTGAACAACCCCACCATAGGAAACATCCTCTCCACATCCACTCTGTGCCCTCTGGTCCTGAACAACCCACCATAGGAAACATCCTCTCCACATCCACTCTGTGCACTCTGGTCCTAGACTCCCCACCATAGGAAACATCCTCTCCACATCCACTCTGTCTGTGCCCTCTGGCCCTAGACTCCCCCACCATAGGAAACATTCTCTCCACATCCACTCTGTCTGTGCCCTCTGGTCCTAGATGCCCCCACCATAGGAAACATCCTCTCCACATCAACTCTGTGCCCTCTGGTCCTGAACACAACACCACAGGAAACATCCTCTCCACATCCACTCTGTGCCTTCTGGTCCTAGACTCCCCACCATAGGAAACATCCTCTCCACATCCACTCTGTGCCCTCTGGTCCTAGACTCCCCCACCATAGGAAACATCCTCTCCACATCCACTCTGTCTGTGCCATCTGGTCCTAGACTCCCCCACCATAGGAAACATTCTCTCCACATCCACTCTGTGCCCTCTGGTCCTGAACAACCCACCATAGGAAACATCCTCTCCACATCCACTCTGTCTGTGCCATCTGGTCCTAGACTCCCCCACCATAGGAAACATTCTCTCCACATCCACTCTGTGCCCTCTGGTCCTGAACAACCCACCATAGGAAACATCCTCTCCACATCCACTCTGTCTGTGCCCTCTGGTCCTAGACTCCCCACCAGAGGAAACATCCTCTCCACATCCACACTGTGCCCTCTGGTCCTGAACAACCCCACCATAGGAAACATCCTCTCCACATCCACTCTGTGCCCTCTGGTCCTGAACAACCCACCATAGGAAACATCCTCTCCACATCCACTCTGTGCACTCTGGTCCTAGACTCCCCACCATAGGAAACATCCTCTCCACATCCACTCTGTCTGTGCCCTCTGGTCCTAGACTCCCCACCATAGGAACATCCTCTCCACATCCACTCTGTGCCCTCTGGTCCTAGACTCCCCCACCATAGGAAACATTCTCTCCACATCCACTCTGTCTGTGCCCTCTGGTCCCAGACTCCCCCACCATAAGGAACATCCTCTCCACATCCACTCAGTGCCCGCTGGTCTTGAACACCACCACCATAGGAAACATTCTCTCCACATCCACTCTGTGCCCTCTGGCCCTAGACTCCCGCACCATAGGAAACATCCTCTCCACATCCACTCTGTGCCCTCTGGTCCTGAACACAACACCACAGGAAACATCCTCTCCACATCCACTCTGTGCCTTCTGGTCCTAGACTCCCCACCATAGGAAACATCCTCTCCACATCCACTCTGTGCCCTCTGGTCCTGAACACCCCCACCATGGAAACATTCTCTCCACATCCACTCTGTGCCTTCTGGTCCTAGACACCCCACCGTAGGAAACATCCTCTCCACATCCACTCTGTGCCCTCTGGTCCTGAACACCCCCACCATGGAAACATTCTCTCCACATCCACTCTCTGCCCTCTGGTCCTGAACAACCCCACCATAGGAAACATCCTCTCCACATCCACTCTGTCTGTGCCTTCTGGTCCTAGACTCCCTCACCATAGGAAACATTCTCTCCACATCCACTCTGTGCCCTCTGGTCCTGAACACCCCCACCATAGGAAACATTCTCTCCACATCCACTCTGTGCCCTCTGGTCCTGAACACACCCACCATAGGAAACATCCTCTCCACATCCACTCTGTGCCCTCTGGTCCTGAACACCCTACCATAGGAAACATCCTCTCCACATCCACACTGTGCCCTCTGGTCCTGAACACCCCACCATAGGAAACATCCGCTCCACATCCACTCTCTGCCATCTGGTCCTGAACAACCCCACCATAGGTAACATCCTCTCCACATCCACTCCGTCTGTGCCCTCTGGTCCTAGACGCCCCCACCATAGGAAACATCCTCTCCACATCCACTATGTGCCCTCTGGTCCTGAACACAACACCACAGGAAACATTCTCTCCACATTTACTCTGTGCCATCTGGTCCTGAACAACCCACCATAGGAAACATCCTCTCCACATCCACTCTGTGCCCTCTGGTCCTGAACAACCCACCATAGGAAACATCCTCTCCACATCCACTCTGTCTGTGCCCTCTGGTCCTAGACTCGCCCACCATAGGAAACATCCTCTCCACAACCACTCTGTGCCCTCTGGCCCTGAACAACCCCACCATAGGAAACATTCTCTCCACATCCACTCTGTGCCCTCTGGTCCTAAACAACCCCACCATAGGAAACATTCTCTCCACATCCACACTGCCTGTGCCCTCTGGTCCTAGAGTCGCCCACCATAGGAAACATTCTCTCCACATCCACTCTGTGCCCTCTGGTCCGGAACACCCCACCATAGGAAATATCCTCTCCACATCCACTCTGTGCCCTCTGGTCCTAGACTCCCCACCATAGGAACATCCTCTCCACATCCACTCTGTGCCCTCTGGTCCTAGACTCCCCCACCATAGGAAACATTCTCTCCACATCCACTCTGTCTGTGCCCTCTGGTCCCAGACTCCCCCACCATAAGGAACATCCTCTCCACATCCACTCAGTGCCCGCTGGTCTTGAACACCACCACCATAGGAAACATTCTCTCCACATCCACTCTGTGCCCTCTGGCCCTAGACTCCCGCACCATAGGAAACATCCTCTCCACATCCACTCTGTGCCCTCTGGTCCTGAACACAACACCACAGGAAACATCCTCTCCACATCCACTCTGTGCCTTCTGGTCCTAGACTCCCCACCATAGGAAACATCCTCTCCACATCCACTCTGTGCCCTCTGGTCCTGAACACCCCCACCATGGAAACATTCTCTCCACATCCACTCTGTGCCTTCTGGTCCTAGACTCCCCACCGTAGGAAACATCCTCTCCACATCCACTCTGTGCCCTCTGGTCCTGAACACCCCCACCATGGAAACATTCTCTCCACATCCACTCTCTGCCCTCTGGTCCTGAACAACCCCACCATAGGAAACATCCTCTCCACATCCACTCTGTCTGTGCCTTCTGGTCCTAGACTCCCTCACCATAGGAAACATTCTCTCCACATCCACTCTGTGCCCTCTGGTCCTGAACACCCCCACCATAGGAAACATTCTCTCCACATCCACTCTGTGCCCTCTGGTCCTGAACACACCCACCATAGGAAACATCCTCTCCACATCCACTCTGTGCCCTCTGGTCCTGAACACCCTACCATAGGAAACATCCTCTCCACATCCACACTGTGCCCTCTGGTCCTGAACACCCCACCATAGGAAACATCCGCTCCACATCCACTCTCTGCCATCTGGTCCTGAACAACCCCACCATAGGTAACATCCTCTCCACATCCACTCCGTCTGTGCCCTCTGGTCCTAGACGCCCCCACCATAGGAAACATCCTCTCCACATCCACTATGTGCCCTCTGGTCCTGAACACAACACCACAGGAAACATTCTCTCCACATTTACTCTGTGCCCTCTGGTCCTGAACAACCCACCATAGGAAACATCCTCTCCACATCCACTCTGTCTGTGCCCTCTGGTCCTAGACTCGCCCACCATAGGAAACATCCTCTCCACAACCACTCTGTGCCCTCTGGCCCTGAACAACCCCACCATAGGAAACATTCTCTCCACATCCACTCTGTGCCCTCTGGTCCTAAACAACCCCACCATAGGAAACATTCTCTCCACATCCACACTGCCTGTGCCCTCTGGTCCTAGAGTCGCCCACCATAGGAAACATTCTCTCCACATCCACTCTGTGCCCTCTGGTCCTAAACAACCCCACCATAGGAAACATTCTCTCCACATCCACACTGCCTGTGCCCTCTGGTCCTAGAGTCGCCCACCATAGGAAATATCCTCTCCACATCCACTCTGTGCACTCTGGTCCTAGACTCCTCACCATAGGAAATATCCTCTCCACATCCACTCTGTGCCTTCTGGTCCTAGACTCCCCACCGTAGGAAACATCCTCTCCACATCCACTCTGTGCCCTCTGGTCCTGAACACCCCCACCATGGAAACATTCTCTCCACATCCACTCTCTGCCCTCTGGTCCTGAACAACCCCACCATAGGAAACATCCTCTCCACATCCACTCTGTCTGTGCCTTCTGGTCCTAGACTCCCTCACCATAGGAAACATTCTCTCCACATCCACTCTGTGCCCTCTGGTCCTGAACACCCCCACCATAGGAAACATTCTCTCCACATCCACTCTGTGCCCTCTGGTCCTGAACACACCCACCATAGGAAACATCCTCTCCACATCCACTCTGTGCCCTCTGGTCCTGAACACCCTACCATAGGAAACATCCTCTCCACATCCACTCTGTGCCCTCTGGTCCTGAACACCCCACCATAGGAAACATCCTCTCCACATCCACTCTGTGCCCTCTGGTCCTGAACAACCCCACCATAGGAAACATCCTCTCCACATCCACTCTGTCTGTGCCCTCTGGTCCTAGATGCCCCCACCATAGGAAACATCCTCTCCACATCCACTATGTGCCCTCTGGTCCTGAACACAACACCACAGGAAACATTCTTTCCACATCCACTCTGTGCCCTCTGGTCCTGAACAACCCCACCATAGGAAACATCCTCTCCACATCCACTCTGTCTGTGCCCTCTGGTCCTAGATGCCCCCACCATAGGAAACATCCTCTCCACATCCACTCTGTGCCCTCTGGTCCTGAACAACCCACCATAGGAAACATCCTCTCCACATCCACTCTGTCTGTGCCCTCTGGTCCTAGACTCGCCCACCATAGTAAACATCCTCTCCACAACCACTCTGTGCCCTCTGGCCCTGAACAACCCCACCATAGGAAACATTCTCTCCACATCCACTCTGTGCCCTTTGGTCCTGGACTCGCCCACCATAGGAAATATCCTCTCCACACCCACTCTGTGCACTCTGGTCCTAGACTCCTCACGATAGGAAATATCCTCTCCACATCCACTCTGTGCCCTCTGGTCCTGAACACCCCCACCATGGAAACATTCTCTCCACATCCACTCTCTGCCCTCTGGTCCTGAACAACCCCACCATAGGAAACATCCTCTCCACATCCACTCTGTCTGTGCCTTCTGGTCCTAGACTCCCTCACCATAGGAAACATTCTCTCCACATCCACTCTGTGCCCTCTGGTCCTGAACACCCCCACCATAGGAAACATTCTCTCCACATCCACTCTGTGCCCTCTGGTCCTGAACACACCCACCATAGGAAACATCCTCTCCACATCCACTCTGTGCCCTCTGGTCCTGAACACCCTACCATAGGAAACATCCTCTCCACATCCACTCTGTGCCCTCTGGTCCTGAACACCCCACCATAGGAAACATCCTCTCCACATCCACTCTGTGCCCTCTGGTCCTGAACAACCCCACCATAGGAAACATCCTCTCCACATCCACTCTGTCTGTGCCCTCTGGTCCTAGATGCCCCCACCATAGGAAACATCCTCTCCACATCCACTATGTGCCCTCTGGTCCTGAACACAACACCACAGGAAACATTCTTTCCACATCCACTCTGTGCCCTCTGGTCCTGAACAACCCCACCATAGGAAACATCCTCTCCACATCCACTCTGTCTGTGCCCTCTGGTCCTAGATGCCCCCACCATAGGAAACATCCTCTCCACATCCACTCTGTGCCCTCTGGTCCTGAACAACCCACCATAGGAAACATCCTCTCCACATCCACTCTGTCTGTGCCCTCTGGTCCTAGACTCGCCCACCATAGTAAACATCCTCTCCACAACCACTCTGTGCCCTCTGGCCCTGAACAACCCCACCATAGGAAACATTCTCTCCACATCCACTCTGTGCCCTTTGGTCCTGGACTCGCCCACCATAGGAAATATCCTCTCCACACCCACTCTGTGCACTCTGGTCCTAGACTCCTCACGATAGGAAATATCCTCTACACATCCACTCTGTGCCCTCTGGTCCTGAACAACCCCACCATAGGAAACATCCTCTCCACATCCACTCTGTCTGTGCCCTCTGGTCCTAGATGCCCCCACCATAGGAAACATCCTCTCCACATCCACTCTGTGACCTCTGGTCCTGAACAACCCCACCATAGGAAACATCCTCTCCACATCCACTCTGTCTGTGCCCTCTGGTCCTAGATGCCCCCACCATAGGAAACATCCTCTCCACATCCACTCTGTGACCTCTGGTCCTGAACAACCCACCATAGGAAACATCCTCTCCACATCCACTCTGTCTGTGCCCTCTGGTCCTAGACTCGCCCACCATAGTAAACATCCTCTCCACAACCACTCTGTGCCCTCTGGCCCTGAACAACCCCACCATAGGAAACATTCTCTCCACATCCACTCTATCTGTGCCCTCTGGTCCTAGATGCCCCCACCATAGGAAACATCCTCTCCACATCCACTATGTGCCCTCTGGTCCTGAACACAACACCACAGGAAACATTCTTTCCACATCCACTCTGTGCCCTCTGGTCCTGAACAACCCCACCATAGGAAACATCCTCTCCACATCCACTCTGTCTGTGCCCTCTGGTCCTAGATGCCCCCACCATAGGAAACATCCTCTCCACATCCACTCTGTGCCCTCTGGTCCTGAACAACCCACCATAGGAAAGATCCTCTCCACATCCACTCTGTCTGTGCCCTCTGGTCCTAGACGCGCCCACCATAGTAAACATCCTCTCCACAACCACTCTGTGCCCTCTGGCCCTGAACAACCCCACCATAGGAAACATTCTCTCCACATCCACTCTGTGCCCTTTGGTCCTGGACTCGCCCACCATAGGAAATATCCTCTCCACACCCACTCTGTGCACTCTGGTCCTAGAGTCGCCCACCATAGGAAACATTCTCTCCACATCCACTCTGTGCCCTCTGGTCTGGAACACCCCACCATAGGAAATATCCTCTCCACATCCACTCTGTGCCTTCTGGTCCTAGACTCCTCACGATAGGAAATATCCTCTCCACATCCACTCTGTGCCCTCTGGTCCTGAACACCCCCACCATGGAAACATTCTCTCCACATCCACTCTCTGCCCTCTGGTCCTGAACAACCCCACCATAGGAAACATCCTCTCCACATCCACTCTGTCTGTGCCTTCTGGTCCTAGACTCCCTCACCATAGGAAACATTCTCTCCACATCCACTCTGTGCCCTCTGGTCCTGAACACCCCCACCATAGGAAACATTCTCTCCACATCCACTCTGTGCCCTCTGGTCCTGAACACACCCACCATAGGAAACATCCTCTCCACATCCACTCTGTGCCCTCTGGTCCTGAACACCCTACCATAGGAAACATCCTCTCCACATCCACTCTGTGCCCTCTGGTCCTGAACACCCCACCATAGGAAACATCCTCTCCACATCCACTCTGTGCCCTCTGGTCCTGAACAACCCCACCATAGGAAACATCCTCTCCACATCCACTCTGTCTGTGCCCTCTGGTCCTAGATGCCCCCACCATAGGAAACATCCTCTCCACATCCACTATGTGCCCTCTGGTCCTGAACACAACACCACAGGAAACATTCTTTCCACATCCACTCTGTGCCCTCTGGTCCTGAACAACCCCACCATAGGAAACATCCTCTCCACATCCACTCTGTCTGTGCCCTCTGGTCCTAGATGCCCCCACCATAGGAAACATCCTCTCCACATCCACTCTGTGCCCTCTGGTCCTGAACAACCCACCATAGGAAACATCCTCTCCACATCCACTCTGTCTGTGCCCTCTGGTCCTAGACTCGCCCACCATAGTAAACATCCTCTCCACAACCACTCTGTGCCCTCTGGCCCTGAACAACCCCACCATAGGAAACATTCTCTCCACATCCACTCTGTGCCCTTTGGTCCTGGACTCGCCCACCATAGGAAATATCCTCTCCACACCCACTCTGTGCACTCTGGTCCTAGACTCCTCACGATAGGAAATATCCTCTCCACATCCACTCTGTGCCCTCTGGTCCTGAACAACCCCACCATAGGAAACATCCTCTCCACATCCACTCTGTCTGTGCCCTCTGGTCCTAGATGCCCCCACCATAGGAAACATCCTCTCCACATCCACTCTGTGACCTCTGGTCCTGAACAACCCACCATAGGAAACATCCTCTCCACATCCACTCTGTCTGTGCCCTCTGGTCCTAGACTCGCCCACCATAGTAAACATCCTCTCCACAACCACTCTGTGCCCTCTGGCCCTGAACAACCCCACCATAGGAAACATTCTCTCCACATCCACTCTATCTGTGCCCTCTGGTCCTAGATGCCCCCACCATAGGAAACATCCTCTCCACATCCACTATGTGCCCTCTGGTCCTGAACACAACACCACAGGAAACATTCTTTCCACATCCACTCTGTGCCCTTTGGTCCTGGACTCGCCCACCATAGGAAATATCCTCTCCACACCCACTCTGTGCACTCTGGTCCTAGACTCCTCACCATAGGAAATATCCTCTCCACATCCACTCTGTGCCCTCTGGTCCTGAACAACCCCACCATAGGAAACATCCACTCCACATCCACTCTGTGCACTCTGGTCCTAGACTCCTCACCATAGGAAATATCCTCTCCACATCCACTCTGTGCCCTTTGGTCCTGGACTCGCCCACCATAGGAAACATCCACTCCACATCCACTCTGTGCCCTCTGGTCCTGAACAACCCACCATAGGAAACATCCTCTCCACATCCACTCTGTGCCCTCTGGTCCTAGACTCCCCCACCATGGAAACATTCTCTCCACATCCACTCTGTGCCCTCTGGTCCTGAACACCCCCACCATAGGAAACATCCTCTCCACATCCACTCTGTGCACTCTGGTCCTAGACTCCTCACCATAGGAAATATCCTCTCCACATCCACTCTGTGCCCTCTGGTCCTGAACACCCCACCATAGGAAACATTCTCTCCACATCCACTCTATGCCCTCTGGTCCTGAACAACCCCACCATAGGAAACATTCTCTCCACATCCACTCTATGCCCTCTGGTCCTGAACAACCCCACCATGGAAACATTCTCTCCACATCCACTCTGTGCCCTCGGGTCCTAGACTCCCCATCATAGGAAACATCCTCTCCACATCCACTCTGTGCCCTCTGGTCCTGAACAACCCCACCATAGGAAACATCTTCTCCACATCCACTCTGTGCCCTCTGGTCCTAGAGACCCCACCATAGGTAACATCCTCTCCACATCTACTCTGTGCCCTCTGGTCCTGAACACCCCACCATAGGAAACATCCTCTCCACATCCACACTGTGCTCTCTGGTCCTGAACAACCCCACCATAGGAAACATCCTCTCCACATCCACACTGTGCCCACTGCTCCTGAACAACCCCACCATAGGAAACATCCTCTCCACATCCACTCTGTGCCCTCTGGTCCTGAATACCCCACCATAGGAAACATCCTCTCCACATCCACACTGTGCTCTCTGGTCCTGAACAACCCCACCATAGGAAACATCCTCTCCACATCCACACTGTGCCCACTGGTCCTAAACAACCCCACCATAGGAAACATCCTCTCCACATCCACTCTGTGCCCTCTGGTCCTGAACAACCCCACCATAGGAAACATCCTCTCCACATCCACTCTGTGCCCTCTGGTCCTGAACAACCCACCATAGGAAACATCCTCTCCACATCCACTCTGTGCACTCTGGTCCTAGACTCCCCACCATAGGAAACATCCTCTCCACATCCACTCTGTCTGTGCCCTCTGGCCCTAGACTCCCCCACCATAGGAAACATTCTCTCCACATCCACTCTGTCTGTGCCCTCTGGTCCTAGATGCCCCCACCATAGGAAACATCCTCTCCACATCAACTCTGTGCCCTCTGGTCCTGAACACAACACCACAGGAAACATCCTCTCCACATCCACTCTGTGCCTTCTGGTCCTAGACTCCCCACCATAGGAAACATCCTCTCCACATCCACTCTGTGCCCTCTGGTCCTAGACTCCCCCACCATAGGAAACATCCTCTCCACATCCACTCTGTCTGTGCCATCTGGTCCTAGACTCCCCCACCATAGGAAACATTCTCTCCACATCCACTCTGTGCCCTCTGGTCCTGAACAACCCACCATAGGAAACATCCTCTCCACATCCACTCTGTCTGTGCCCTCTGGTCCTAGACTCCCCACCAGAGGAAACATCCTCTCCACATCCACACTGTGCTCTCTGGTCCTGAACAACCCCACCATCGGAAACATCCTCTCCACATCCACACTGTGCCCACTGGTCCTAAACAACCCCACCATAGGAGACATCCACTCCACATCCACTCTGTGCCCTCTGGTCCTGAACAACCCCACCATAGGAAACATCCTCTCCACATCCACTCTGTGCCCTCTGGTCCTGAACAACCCACCATAGGAAACATCCTCTCCACATCCACTCTGTGCACTCTGGTCCTAGACTCCCCACC
The DNA here is from genome assembly GCF_048418815.1 of Hemitrygon akajei. Lineage (NCBI taxonomy): Eukaryota > Metazoa > Chordata > Chondrichthyes > Myliobatiformes > Dasyatidae > Hemitrygon > Hemitrygon akajei. The sequence continues at coordinate 43,144,189 of NC_133147.1, read as the reverse complement.
ATAGGAAACATCCTCTCCACATCCACTCTGTCTGTGCCCTCTGGTCCTAGACTCCCCACCATAGGAACATCCTCTCCACATCCACTCTGTGCCCTCTGGTCCTAGACTCCCCCACCATAGGAAACATTCTCTCCACATCCACTCTGTCTGTGCCCTCTGGTCCCAGACTCCCCCACCATAAGGAACATCCTCTCCACATCCACTCAGTGCCCGCTGGTCTTGAACACCACCACCATAGGAAACATTCTCTCCACATCCACTCTGTGCCCTCTGGCCCTAGACTCCCGCACCATAGGAAACATCCTCTCCACATCCACTCTGTGCCCTCTGGTCCTGAACACAACACCACAGGAAACATCCTCTCCACATCCACTCTGTGCCTTCTGGTCCTAGACTCCCCACCATAGGAAACATCCTCTCCACATCCACTCTGTGCCCTCTGGTCCTGAACACCCCCACCATGGAAACATTCTCTCCACATCCACTCTGTGCCTTCTGGTCCTAGACTCCCCACCGTAGGAAACATCCTCTCCACATCCACTCTGTGCCCTCTGGTCCTGAACACCCCCACCATGGAAACATTCTCTCCACATCCACTCTCTGCCCTCTGGTCCTGAACAACCCCACCATAGGAAACATCCTCTCCACATCCACTCTGTCTGTGCCTTCTGGTCCTAGACTCCCTCACCATAGGAAACATTCTCTCCACATCCACTCTGTGGCCTCTGGTCCTGAACACCCCCACCATAGGAAACATTCTCTCCACATCCACTCTGTGCCCTCTGGTCCTGAACACACCCACCATAGGAAACATCCTCTCCACATCCACTCTGTGCCCTCTGGTCCTGAACACCCTACCATAGGAAACATCCTCTCCACATCCACACTGTGCCCTCTGGTCCTGAACACCCCACCATAGGAAACATCCGCTCCACATCCACTCTCTGCCATCTGGTCCTGAACAACCCCACCATAGGTAACATCCTCTCCACATCCACTCCGTCTGTTCCCTCTGGTCCTAGACGCCCCCAACATAGGAAACATCCTCTCCACATCCACTATGTGCCCTCTGGTCCTGAACACAACACCACAGGAAACATTCTCTCCACATTTACTCTGTGCCATCTGGTCCTGAACAACCCACCATAGGAAACATCCTCTCCACATCCACTCTGTGCCCTCTGGTCCTGAACAACCCACCATAGGAAACATCCTCTCCACATCCACTCTGTCTGTGCCCTCTGGTCCTAGACTCGCCCACCATAGGAAACATCCTCTCCACAACCACTCTGTGCCCTCTGGCCCTGAACAACCCCACCATAGGAAACATTCTCTCCACATCCACTCTGTGCCCTCTGGTCCTAAACAACCCCACCATAGGAAACATTCTCTCCACATCCACACTGCCTGTGCCCTCTGGTCCTAGAGTCGCCCACCATAGGAAACATTCTCTCCACATCCACTCTGTGCCCTCTGGTCCGGAACACCCCACCATAGGAAATATCCTCTCCACATCCACTCTGTGCACTCTGGTCCTGAACACCCCACCATAGGAAACATTCTCTCCACATCCACTCTGTGCCCTCTGGTCCTGAACAACCCCACCATGGAAACATTCTCTCCACATCCACTCTGTGCCCTCTGGTCCTGAACAAACCCACCATGGAAACATTCTCTCCACATCCACTCTGTGCCCTCGGGTCCTGAACACCCCCACCATAGGAAACATCCTCTCCACATCCACTCTGTGCCCTCTGGTCCTAGACTCCCCATCATAGGAAACATCCTCTCCACATCCACTCTGTGCCCTCTGGTCCTGAACAACCCCACCATAGGAAACATCCTCTCCACATCCACTCTGTGCCCTCTGGTCCTAGACTCCCCACCATAGGAAACATTCTCTCCACATCCACTCTGTGCCCTCTGGTCCTAGAGTCCCCACCATAGGTAACATCCTCTCCACATCCACTCTGTCTGTGCCCTCTGGTCCTGAACACCCCACCATAGGAAACATCCTCTGCACATCCACACTGTGCCCTCTGGCCCTGAACAACCCCACCATAGGAAACATTCTCTCCACATCCACTCTGTGCCCTTTGGTCCTGGACTCGCCCACCATAGGAAATATCCTCTCCACACCCACTCTGTGCACTCTGGTCCTGAACACCTCACCATAGGAAATATCCTCTCCACATCCACTCTGTGCCCTCTGGTCCTGAACAAACCACCATAGGAAACATCCTCTCCACATCCACTCCGTCTGTGCCCTCTGGTCCTAGATGCCCCCACCATAGGAAACATCCTCTCCACATCCACTCTGTGCCCTCTGGTCCTGAACAACCCACCATAGTAAACATCCTCTCCACAACCACTCTGTGCCCTCTGGCACTGAACAACCCCACCATAGGAAACATTCTCTCCACATCCACTCTGTGCCCTTTGGCCCTGGACTCGCCCACCATAGGAAACATCCTCTCCACATCCACTCTGTGCACTCTGGTCCTAGACTCCTCACAATAGGAAATATCCTCTCCACATCCACTCTGTGCACTCTGGCCCTGAACAACCCCACCATAGGAAACATTCTCTCCACATCCACTCTGTGCCCTTTGGTCCTGGACTCGCCCACCATAGGAAACATCCTCTCCACATCCACTCTGTGCACTCTGGTCCTAGACTCCTCACCATAGAAAATATCCTCTCCACATCCACTCTGTGCCCTCTGGTCCTGAACACCCCACCATAGGAAACATTCTCTCCACATCCACTCTATGCCCTCTGGTCCTGAACAACCCCACCATGGAAACATTCTCTCCACATCCACTCTGTGCCCTCGGGTCCTGAACACCCCCACCACAGGAAACATCCTCTCCACATCCGCTCTGTGCCCTCTGGACCTGAACACCCCACCATGGGAAACATTCTCTGCACATCCAATCTGTGCCCTCTGGTCCTGAACACCCCCACCATAGGAAACATCCTCTCCACATCCACTCTGTGCTCTCTGGTCCTGGACTCCCCATCATAGGAAACATCCTCTCCACATCCACTCTGTGCCCTCTGGTCCTGAACAACCCCACCATAGGAAACATCCTCTCCACATCCACTCTGTGCCCTCTGGTCCTAGAGACCCCACCATAGGTAACATCCTTTCCACATCTACTCTGTGCCCTCTGGTCCTGAACACCCCACCGTAGGAAACATCCTCTCCACATCCACACTGTGCTCTCTGGTCCTGAACAACCCCACCATAGGAAACATCCTCTCCACATCCACACTGTGCCCACTGGTCCTGAACAACCCCACCATAGGAAACATCCTCTCCACATCCACTCTGTGCCCTCTGGTCCTGAATACCCCACCATAGGAAACATCCTCTCCACATCCACACTGTGCTCTCTGGTCCTGAACAACCCCACCATAGGAAACATCCTCTCCACATCCACACTGTGCCCACTGGTCCTAAACAACCCCACCATAGGAAACATCCTCTCCACATCCACTCTGTGCCCTCTGGTCCTGAACAACCCCACCATAGGAAACATCCTCTCCACATCCACTCTGTGCCCTCTGGTCCTGAACAACCCACCATAGGAAACATCCTCTCCACATCCACTCTGTGCCCTCTGGCCCTAGACTCCCCCACCATAGGAAACATTCCCTCCACATCCACTCTGTCTGTGCCCTCTGGTCCTAGATGCCCCCACCATAGGAAACATCCTCTCCACATCAACTCTGTGCCCTCTGGTCCTGAACACAACACCACAGGAAACATCCTCTCCACATCCACTCTGTGCCTTCTGGTCCTAGACTCCCCACCATAGGAAACATCCTCTCCACATCCACTCTGTGCCCTCTGGTCCTAGACTCCCCCACCATAGGAAACATCCTCTCCACATCCACTCTGTCTGTGCCATCTGGTCCTAGACTCCCCCACCATAGGAAACATTCTCTCCACATCCACTCTGTGCCCTCTGGTCCTGAACAACCCACCATAGGAAACATCCTCTCCACATCCACTCTGTCTGTGCCCTCTGGTCCTAGACTCCCCACCAGAGGAAACATCCTCTCCACATCCACACTGTGCTCTCTGGTCCTGAACAACCCCACCATAGGAAACATCCTCTCCACATCCACACTGTGCCCACTGGTCCTAAACAACCCCACCATAGGAGACATCCACTCCACATCCACTTTGTGCCCTCTGGTCCTGAACAACCCCACCATAGGAAACATCCTCTCCACATCCACTCTGTGCCCTCTGGTCCTGAACAACCCACCATAGGAAACATCCTCTCCACATCCACTCTGTGCACTCTGGTCCTAGACTCCCCACCATAGGAAACATCCTCTCCACATCCACTCTGTCTGTGCCCTCTGGTCCTAGACTCCCCACCATAGGAACATCCTCTCCACATCCACTCTGTGCCCTCTGGTCCTAGACTCCCCCACCATAGGAAACATTCTCTCCACATCCACTCTGTCTGTGCCCTCTGGTCCCAGACTCCCCCACCATAAGGAACATCCTCTCCACATCCACTCAGTGCCCGCTGGTCTTGAACACCACCACCATAGGAAACATTCTCTCCACATCCACTCTGTGCCCTCTGGCCCTAGACTCCCGCACCATAGGAAACATCCTCTCCACATCCACTCTGTGCCCTCTGGTCCTGAACACAACACCACAGGAAACATCCTCTCCACATCCACTCTGTGCCTTCTGGTCCTAGACTCCCCACCATAGGAAACATCCTCTCCACATCCACTCTGTGCCCTCTGGTCCTGAACACCCCCACCATGGAAACATTCTCTCCACATCCACTCTGTGCCTTCTGGTCCTAGACTCCCCACCGTAGGAAACATCCTCTCCACATCCACTCTGTGCCCTCTGGTCCTGAACACCCCCACCATGGAAACATTCTCTCCACATCCACTCTCTGCCCTCTGGTCCTGAACAACCCCACCATAGGAAACATCCTCTCCACATCCACTCTGTCTGTGCCTTCTGGTCCTAGACTCCCTCACCATAGGAAACATTCTCTCCACATCGACTCTGTGCCCTCTGGTCCTGAACACCCCCACCATAGGAAACATTCTCTCCACATCCACTCTGTGCCCTCTGGTCCTGAACACACCCACCATAGGAAACATCCTCTCCACATCCACTCTGTGCCCTCTGGTCCTGAACACCCTACCATAGGAAACATCCTCTCCACATCCACACTGTGCCCTCTGGTCCTGAACACCCCACCATAGGAAACATCCGCTCCACATCCACTCTCTGCCATCTGGTCCTGAACAACCCCACCATAGGTAACATCCTCTCCACATCCACTCCGTCTGTGCCCTCTGGTCCTAGACGCCCCCACCATAGGAAACATCCTCTCCACATCCACTATGTGCCCTCTGGTCCTGAACACAACACCACAGGAAACATTCTCTCCACATTTACTCTGTGCCATCTGGTCCTGAACAACCCACCATAGGAAACATCCTCTCCACATCCACTCTGTGCCCTCTGGTCCTGAACAACCCACCATAGGAAACATCCTCTCCACATCCACTCTGTCTGTGCCCTCTGGTCCTAGACTCGCCCACCATAGGAAACATCCTCTCCACAACCACTCTGTGCCCTCTGGCCCTGAACAACCCCACCATAGGAAACATTCTCTCCACATCCACTCTGTGCCCTCTGGTCCTAAACAACCCCACCATAGGAAACATTCTCTCCACATCCACACTGTCTGTGCCCTCTGGTCCTAGAGTCGCCCACCATAGGAAACATTCTCTCCACATCCACTCTGTGCCCTCTGGTCCTGAACAAACCCACCATGGAAACATTCTCTCCACATCCACTCTGTGCCCTCTGGTCCTGAACAACCCCACCAGAGGAAACATCCTCTCCACATCCACTCTGTGCCCTCTGGTCCTAGACTCCCCACCATAGGAAACATTCTCTCCACATCCACTCTGTGCCCTCTGGTCCTAGAGGCCCCACCATAGGTAACATCCTCTCCACATCTACTCTGTGCCCTCTGGTCCTGAACACCCCACCATAGGAAACATCCTCTGCACATCCACACTGTGCTCTCTGGTCCTGAACAACCCCACCATAGGAAACATCCTCTCCACATCCACACTGTGCCCACTGGTCCTGAACAACCCCACCATAGGAAACATCCTCTCCACATCCACTCTGTGCCCTCTGGTCCTGAACAACCCCACCATAGGAAACATCCTCTCCACATCCACTCTGTGCCCTCTGGTCCTGAACAACCCACCATAGGAAACATCCTCTCCACATCCACTCTGTGCCCTCTGATCCTAGACTCCCCACCATAGGAAATATTCTCTCCAAATCCACTCTGTCTGTGCCATCTGGTCCCAGACTCCCCCACCATAGGAAACATCCTCTCCACATCCACTCTGTGACCTCTTGTCCTGAACACCCCACCATAGGAAACATCCTCTCCACATCCACTCTGTCTGTGCCCTCTGGTCCTGATCACACCTACCATGAGAATCATCCTCTCCACATCCACTCTGTGCCCTCTTGTCCTGAACACCCCACCATAGGAAACATCCTCTCAACATCCACTCTGTCTGTGCCCTCTGGTCCTAGACTCCCCACCAGAGGAAACATCCTCTCCACATCCACTCTGTGCCCTCTGGTCCTAGACTCCCCACCATAGGAAACATCCTCTCCACATCCACTCTGTCTGTGCCCTCTGGTCCTAGACACCCCCACCATAGGAAACATCCTCTCCACATCCACTCTGTGCCCTCTGGACCTGAACACCCCACCAAAGGGAACATTCTCTCCACATCCACTCTGTGCCCTCTGGTCCTGAACAGCCCACCATAGGAAACATCCTCTCCACATCCACTCTGTGCGCTCTGGTCCTGAACAACCCCACCATAGGAAACATCCTCTCCACATCCACTTTGTGCCCTCTGGTCCTGAACACCCCCACCATAGGAAACATTCTCTCCACATCCACTCTGTGCCCTCTGGTCCTGAACACACCCACCATAGGAAACATCCTCTCCACATCCACTCTGTGCCCTCTGGTCCTGAACACCCCACCATAGGAAACATCCTCTCCACATCCACTCTGTGCCCTCTGGTCCTGAACAACCCCACCATAGGAAACATCCTCTCCACATCCACTCTGTCTCAGCCCTCTGGTCCTAGATGCCCCCACCATAGGAAACATCCTCTCCACATCCACTATGTGCCATCTGGTCCTGAACACAACACCAGAGGAAACATTCTTTCCACATCCACTCTGTGCCCTCTGGTCCTGAACAACCCACCATAGGAAACATCCTCTCCACATCCACTCTGTGCCCTCTGGTCCTGAACAACCCACCATAGGAAACATCCTCTCCACATCCACTCTGTCTGTGCCCTCTGGTCCTAGACTCGCCCACCATAGTAAACATCCTCTCCACAACCACTCTGTGCCCTCTGGCCCTGAACTCCCCCACCATAGGAAACATCCTCTCCACATCCACTCTGTGCCCTCTGGTCCTGAACAACCCCACCATAGGAAACATCCTCTCCACATCCACTCTGTGCCCTCTGGTCCTGAACAACCCCACCATAGGAAACATCCTCTCCACATCCACTCTGTCTGTGCCCTCTGGTCCTAGATGCCCCCACCATAGGAAACATCCTCTCCACATCCACTATGTGCCCTCTGGTCCTGAACACAACACCACAGGAAACATTCTTTCCACATCCACTCTGTGCCCTCTGGTCCTGAACAACCCACCATAGGAAACATCCTCTCCACATCCACTCTGTGCCCTCTGGTCCTGAACAACCCACCATAGGAAACATCCTCTCCACATCCACTCTGTCTGTGCCCTCTGGTCCTAGACTCGCCCACCATAGTAAACATCCTCTCCACAACCACTCTGTGCCCTCTGGCCCTGAACAACCCCACCATAGGAAACATTCTCTCCACATCCACTCTGTGCCCTTTGGTCCTGGACTCGCCCACCATAGGAAATATCCTCTCCACACCCACTCTGTGCCCTCTGGTCCTAGACTCCTCACCATAGGAAACATCCTCTCCACATCCACTCTGTCTGTGCCTTCTGGTCCTAGACTCCCCCACCATAGGAAACATTCTCTCCACATCCACTCTGTGCCCTCTGGTCCTGAACAACCCCACCATAGGAAACATCCTCTCCACATCCACTCTGTGCCCTCTGGTCCTGAACAACCCCACCATAGGAAACATCCTCTCCACATCCACTTTGTGCCCTCTGGTCCTGAACACCCCCACCATAGGAAACATTCTCTCCACATCCACTCTGTGCCCTATGGTCCTGAACACACCCACCATAGGAAACATCCTCTCCACATCCACTCTGTGCCCTCTGGTCCTGAACACCCTACCATAGGAAACATCCTCTCCACATCCACACTGTGCCCTCTGGTCCTGAACACCCCACCATAGGAAACATCCGCTCCACATCCACTCTCTGCCATCTGGTCCTGAACAACCCCACCATAGGAAACATTCTCTCCACATCCACTCTGTCTGTGCCCTGTGGTCCTAGAGTCGCCCACCATAGGAAACATTCTCTCCACATCCACTCTGTGCCCTCTGGTCCTGAACACCCCACCACAGGAAATATCCTCTCCACATCCACTCTGTGCACTCTGGTCCTAGACTCCTCACCATAGGAAATATCCTCTCCACATCCACTCTGTGCCCTCTGGTCCTGAACACCCCACCATAGGAAACATTCTCTCCACATCCACTCTGTGCCCTCTGGTCCTGAACAACCCCACCATGGAAACATTCTCTCCACATCCACTCTGTGCCCTCTGGTCCTGAACAAACCCACCATGGAAACATTCTCTCCACATCCACTCTGTGCCCTCGGGTCCTGAACACCCCCACCATAGGAAACATCCTCTCCACATCCACTCTGTGCCCTCTGGTCCTAGACTCCCCATCATAGGAAACATCCTCTCCACATCCACTCTGTGCCCTCTGGTCCTAGACTCCCCACCATAGGAAACATTCTCTCCACATCCACTCTGTGCCCTCTGGTCCTAGAGTCCCCACCATAGGTAACATCCTCTCCACATCTACTCTGTGCCCTCTGGTCCTGAACACCCCACCATAGGAAACATCCTCTGCACATCCACACTGTGCTCTCTGGTCCTGAACAACCCCACCATAGGAAACATCCTCTCCACATCCACACTGTGCCCACTGGTCCTGAACAACCCCACCATAGGAAACATCCTCTCCACATCCACTCTGTGCCCTCTGGTCCTGAACAACCCCACCATAGGAAACATCCTCTCCACATCCACTCTGTGCCCTCTGGTCCTGAACAACCCACCATAGGAAACATCCTCTCCACATCCACTCTGTGCCCTCTGATCCTAGACTCCCCACCATAGGAAACATTCTCTCCAAATCCACTCTGTCTGTGCCATCTGGTCCCAGACTCCCCCACCATAGGAAACATCCTCTCCACATCCACTCTGTGACCTCTTGTCCTGAACACCCCACCATAGGAAACATCCTCTCCACATCCACTCTGTCTGTGCCCTCTGGTCCTGATCACCCCTACCATGAGAAACATCCTCTCCACATCCACTCTGTGCCCTCTTGTCCTGAACAGCCCACCATAGGAAACATCCTCTCAACATCCACTCTGTCTGTGCCCTCTGGTCCTAGACTCCCAACCAGAGGAAACATCCTCTCCACATCCACTCTGTGCCCTCTGGTCCTAGACTCCCCACCATAGGAAACATCCTCTCCACATCCACTCTGTCTGTGCCCTCTGGTCCTAGACACCCCCACTATAGGAAACATCCTCTCCACATCCACTCTGTGCCCTCTGGACCTGAACACCCCACCATAGGGAACATCCTCTCCACATCCACTCTGTGCCCTCTGGACCTGAACACCCCTCCATAGGAAACATCCTCTCCACATCCACTCTGTGCCCTCTGGACCTGAACACCCCACCAAAGGGAACATTCTCTCCACATCCACTCTGTGCCCTCTGGTCCTGAACAGCCCACCATAGGAAACATCCTCTCCACATCCACTCTGTGCGCTCTGGTCCTGAACAACCCCACCATAGGAAACATCCTCTCCACATCCACTTTGTGCCCTCTGGTCCTGAACACCCCCACCATAGGAAACATTCTCTCCACATCCACTCTGTGCCCTCTGGTCCTGAACACACCCACCATAGGAAACATCCTCTCCACATCCACTCTGTGCCCTCTGGTCCTGAACACCCCACCATAGGAAACATCCTCTCCACATCCACTCTGTGCCCTCTGGTCCTGAACAACCCCACCATAAGAAACATCCTCTCCACATTAACTCTGTCTCAGCCCTCTGGTCCTAGATGCCCCCACCATAGGAAACATCCTCTCCACATCCACTATGTGCCATCTGGTCCTGAACACAACACCACAGGAAACATTCTTTCCACATCCACTCTGTGCCCTCTGGTCCAGAACAACCCACCATAGGAAACATCCTCTCCACATCCACTCTGTGCCCTCTGGTCCTGAACAACCCACCATAGGAAACATCCTCTCCACATCCACTCTGTCTGTGCCCTCTGGTCCTAGACTCGCCCACCATAGTAAACATCCTCTCCACAACCACTCTGTGCCCTCTGGCCCTGAACTCCCCAACCATAGGAAACATCCTCTCCACATCCACTCTGTGCCCTCTGGTCCTGAACAACCCCACCATAGGAAACATCCTCTCCACATCCACTCTGTGCCCTCTGGTCCTGAACAACCCCACCATAGGAAACATCCTCTCCACATCCACTCTGTCTGTGCCCTCTGGTACTAGATGCCCCCACCATAGGAAACATCCTCTCCACATCCACTATGTGCCCTCTGGTCCTGAACACAACACCACAGGAAACATTCTTTCCTCATCCACTCTGTGCCCTCTGGTCCTGAACAACCCACCATAGGAAACATCCTCTCCACATCCACTCTGTGCCCTCTGGTCCTGAACAACCCACCATAGGAAACATCCTCTCCACATCCACTCTGTCTATGCCCTCTGGTCCTAGACTCGCCCACCATAGTAAACATCCTCTCCACAACCACTCTGTGCCCTCTGGCCCTGAACAACCCCACCATAGGAAACATTCTCTCCACATCCACTCTGTGCCCTTTGGTCCTGGACTCGCCCACCATAGGAAATATCCTCTCCACACCCACTCTGTGCACTCTGGTCCTAGACTCCTCACCATAGGAAATATCCTCTCCACATCCACTCTGTGCCCTCTGGTCCTGAACACCCCACCATAGGAAACATTCTCTCCACATCCACTCTGTGCCCTCTGGTCCTGAACAACCCCACCATGGAAACATTCTCTCCACATCCACTCTGTGCCCTCGGGTCCTGAACACCCCCACCATAGGAAACATCCTCTCCACATCCGCTCTGTGCCCTCTGGACCTGAACACCCCACCATGGGAAACATTCTCTGCACATCCAATCTGTGCCCTCTGGTCCTGAACACCCCCACCATAGGAAACATCCTCTCCACATCCACTCTGTGCCCTCTGGTCCTAGACTCCCCATCATAGGAAACATCCTCTCCACATCCACTCTGTGCCCTCTGGTCCTGAACAACCCCACCATAGGAAACATCCTCTCCACATCCACTCTGTGCTCTCTGGTCCTAGACTCCCCACCATAGGAAACATTCTCTCCACATCCACTCTGTGCCCTCTGGTCCTAGAGTCCCCACCATAGGTAACATCCTCTCAACATCCACTCTGTCTGTGCCCTCTGGTCCTGATCACCCCTACCATGAGAAACATCCTCTCCACATCCACTCTGTGCCCTCTTGTCCTGAACACCCCACCATAGGAAACATCCTCTCAACATCCACTCTGTCTGTGCCCTCTGGTCCTAGACTCCCCACCAGAGGAAACATCCTCTCCACATCCACTCTGTGCCCTCTGGTCCTAGACTCCCCACCATAGGAAACATCCTCTCCACATCCACTCTGTCTGTGCCCTCTGGTCCTAGACACCCCCACCATAGGAAACATCCTCTCCACATCCACTCTGTGCCCTCTGGACCTGAACACCCCACCATAGGGAATATCCTCTCCACATCCACTCTGTGCCCTCTGGACCTGAACACCCCTCCATAGGAAACATCCTCTCCACATCCACTCTGTGCCCTCTGGACCTGAACACCCCACCAAAGGGAACATTCTCTCCACATCCACTCTGTGCCCTCTGGTCCTGAACAGCCCACCATAGGAAACATCCTCTCCACATCCACTCTGTGCGCTCTGGTCCTGAACAACCCCACCATAGGAAACATCCTCTCCACATCCACTTTGTGCCCTCTGGTCCTGAACACCCCCACCATAGGAAACATTCTCTCCACATCCACTCTGTGCCCTCTGGTCCTGAACACACCCACCATAGGAAACATCCTCTCCACATCCACTCTGTGCCCTCTGGTCCTGAACACCCCACCATAGGAAACATCCTCTCCACATCCACTCTGTGCCCTCTGGTCCTGAACAACCCCACCATAGGAAACATCCTCTCCACATCCACTCTGTCTCAGCCCTCTGGTCCTAGATGCCACCACCATAGGAAACATCCTCTCCACATCCACTATGTGCCATCTGGTCCTGAACACAACACCACAGGAAACATTCTTTCCACATCCACTCTGTGCCCTCTGGTCCTGAACAACCCACCATAGGAAACATCCTCTCCACATCCACTCTGTCTGTGCCCTCTGGTCCTAGACTCGCCCACCATAGTAAACATCCTCTCCACAACCACTCTGTGCCCTCTGGCCCTGAACTCCCCCACCATAGAAAACATCCTCTCCACATCCACTCTGTGCCCTCTGGTCCTGAACAACCCCACCATAGGAAACATCCTCTCCACATCCACTCTGTGCCCTCTGGTCCTGAACAACCCCACCATAGGAAACATCCTCTCCACATCCACTCTGTCTGTGCCCTCTGGTCCTAGATGCCCCCACCATAGGAAACATCCTCTCCACATCCACTATGTGCCCTCTGGTCCTGAACGCAACACCACAGGAAACATTCTTTCCACATCCACTCTGTGCCCTCTGGTCCTGAACAACCCACCATAGGAAACATCCTCTCCACATCCACTCTGTGCCCTCTGGTCCTGAACAACCCACCATAGGAAACATCCTCTCCACATCCACTCTGTCTGTGCCCTCAGGTCCTAGACTCGCCCACCATAGTAAACATCCTCTCCACAACCACTCTGTGCCCTCTGGCCCTGAACAACCCCACCATAGGAAACATTCTCTCCACATCCACTCTGTGCCCATTGGTCCTGGACTCGCCCACCATAGGAAATATCCTCTCCACATCCACTCTGTGCCCTCTGGTCCTAGACTCACCACCATAGGAAATATCCTCTCCACATCCACTCTGTGCCCTCTGGTCCTGAACACCCCACCATAGGAAACATTCTCTCCACATCCACTCTGTGCCCTCTGGTCCTGAACAACCCCACCATGGAAACATTCTCTCCACATCCACTCTGTGCCCTCGGGTCCTGAACACCCCCACCATAGGAAACATCCTCTCCACATCCACTCTGTGCCCTCTGGTCCTAGACTCCCCACCATAGGAAACATTCTCTCCACATCCACTCTGTGCCCTCTGGTCCTAGAGTCCCCACCATAGGTAACATCCTCTCCACATCTACTCTGTGCCCTCTGGTCCTGAACACCCCACCATAGGAAACATCCTCTGCACATCCACACTGTGCTCTCTGGTCCTGAACAACCGCACCATAGGAAACATCCTCTCCACATCCACACTGTGCCCACTGGTCCTGAACAACCCCACCATAGGAAACATCCTCTCCACATCCACTCTGTGCCCTCTGGTCCTGAACAACCCCACCATAGGAAACATCCTCTCCACATCCACTCTGTGCCCTCTGGTCCTGAACAACCCACCATAGGAAACATCCTCTCCACATCCACTCTGTGCCCTCTGATCCAAGACTCCCCACCATAGGAAACATTCTCTCCAAATCCACTCTGTCTGTGCCATCTGGTCCCAGACTCCCCCACCATAGGAAACATCCTCTCCACATCCACTCTGTGACCTCTTGTCCTGAACACCCCACCATAGGAAACATCCTCTCCACATCCACTCTGTCTGTGCCCTCTGGTCCTGATCACCCCTACCATGAGAAACATCCTCTCCACATCCACTCTGTGCCCTCTTGTCCTGAACACCCCACCATAGGAAACATCCTCTCAACATCCACTCTGTCTGTGCCCTCTGGTCCTAGACTCCCCACCAGAGGAAACATCCTCTCCACATCCACTCTGTGCCCTCTGGTCCTAGACTCCCCACCATAGGAAACATCCTCTCCACATCCACTCTGTCTGTGCCCTCTGGTCCTAGACACCCCCACCATAGGAAACATCCTCTCCACATCCACTCTGTGCCCTCTGGACCTGAACACCCCACCAAAGGGAACATTCTCTCCACATCCACTCTGTGCCCTCTGGTCCTGAACACCCCACCATAGGAAACATCCTCTCCACATCCACTCTGTGCCCTCTGGTCCTGAACAACCCCACCATAGGAAACATCCTCTCCACATCCACTCTGTCTCAGCCCTCTGGTCCTAGATGCCCCCACCATAGGAAACATCCTCTCCACATCCACTATGTGCCCTCTGGTCCTGAACAACCCACCATAGGAAACATTCTCTCCACATCCACTCTGTGCCCTCTGGTCCTGAACAACCCACCATAGGAAACATCCTCTCCACATCCACTCTGTGCCCTCTGGTCCTGAACAACCCACCATAGGAAACATCCTCTCCACATCCACTCTGTCTGTGCCCTCTGGTCCTAGACTCGCCCACCATAGTAAACATCCTCTCCACAACCACTCTGTGCCCTCTGGCCCTGAACAACCCCACCATAGGAAACATTCTCTCCACATCCACTCTGTGCCCTTTGGTCCTGGACTCGCCCACCATAGGAAATATCCTCTCCACACCCACTCTGTGCACTCTGGTCCTAGACTCCTCACCATAGGAAACAT
Source organism: Hemitrygon akajei (assembly GCF_048418815.1). Taxonomy (NCBI): domain Eukaryota; kingdom Metazoa; phylum Chordata; class Chondrichthyes; order Myliobatiformes; family Dasyatidae; genus Hemitrygon; species Hemitrygon akajei. The sequence goes on along the minus strand of NC_133147.1, from coordinate 43,129,075 downwards.
CCTCTCCACATCCACTCTGTCTGTGCCTTCTGGTCCTAGACTCCCCCACCATAGGAAACATTCTCTCCACATCCACTCTGTGCCCTCTGGTCCTGAACAACCCCACCATAGGAAACATCCTCTCCACATCCACTCTGTGCCCTCTGGTCCTGAACAACCCCACCATAGGAAACATCCTCTCCACATCCACTTTGTGCCCTCTGGTCCTGAACACCCCCACCATAGGAAACATTCTCTCCACATCCACTCTGTGCCCTCTGGTCCTGAACACACCCACCATAGGAAACATCCTCTCCACATCCACTCTGTGCCCTCTGGTCCTGAACACCCTACCATAGGAAACATCCTCTCCACATCCACACTGTGCCCTCTGGTCCTGAACACCCCACCATAGGAAACATCCGCTCCACATCCACTCTCTGCCATCTGGTCCTGAACAACCCCACCATAGGAAACATTCTCTCCACATCCACTCTGTCTGTGCCCTGTGGTCCTAGAGTCGCCCACCATAGGAAACATTCTCTCCACATCCACTCTGTGCCCTCTGGTCCTGAACACCCCACCATAGGAAATATCCTCTCCACATCCACTCTGTGCCCTCTGGTCCTGAACACCCCACCATAGGAAACATTCTCTCCACATCCACTCTGTGCCCTCTGGTCCTGAACAACCCCACCATGGAAACATTCTCTCCACATCCACTCTGTGCCCTCTGGTCCTGAACAAACCCACCATGGAAACATTCTCTCCACATCCACTCTGTGCCCTCGGGTCCTGAACACCCCCACCATAGGAAACATCCTCTCCACATCCACTCTGTGCCCTCTGGTCCTAGACTCCCCATCATAGGAAACATCCTCTCCACATCCACTCTGTGCCCTCTGGTCCTAAACTCCCCACCATAGGAAACATTCTCTCCACATCCACTCTGTGCCCTCTGGTCCTAGAGTCCCCACCATAGGTAACATCCTCTCCACATCTACTCTGTGCCCTCTGGTCCTGAACACCCCACCATAGGAAACATCCTCTGCACATCCACACTGTGCTCTCTGGTCCTGAACAACCCCACCATAGGAAACATCCTCTCCACATCCACACTGTGCCCACTGGTCCTGAACAACCCCACCATAGGAAACATCCTCTCCACATCCACTCTGTGCCCTCTGGTCCTGAACAACCCCACCATAGGAAACATCCTCTCCACATCCACTCTGTGCCCTCTGGTCCTGAACAACCCACCATAGGAAACATCCTCTCCACATCCACTCTGTGCCCTCTGATCCTAGACTCCCCACCATAGGAAACATTCTCTCCAAATCCACTCTGTCTGTGCCATCTGGTCCCAGACTCCCCCACCATAGGAAACATCCTCTCCACATCCACTCTGTGACCTCTTGTCCTGAACACCCCACCATAGGAAACATCCTCTCCACATCCACTCTGTCTGTGCCCTCTGGTCCTGATCACCCCTACCATGAGAAACATCCTCTCCACATCCACTCTGTGCCCTCTTGTCCTGAACAGCCCACCATAGGAAACATCCTCTCAACATCCACTCTGTCTGTGCCCTCTGGTCCTAGACTCCCCACCAGAGGAAACATCCTCTCCACATCCACTCTGTGCCCTCTGGTCCTAGACTCCCCACCATAGGAAACATCCTCTCCACATCCACTCTGTCTGTGCCCTCTGGTCCTAGACACCCCCACCATAGGAAACATCCTCTCCACATCCACTCTGTGCCCTCTGGACCTGAACACCCCACCATAGGGAACATCCTCTCCACATCCACTCTGTGCCCTCTGGACCTGAACACCCCTCCATAGGAAACATCCTCTCCACATCCACTCTGTGCCCTCTGGACCTGAACACCCCACCAAAGGGAACATTCTCTCCACATCCACTCTGTGCCCTCTGGTCCTGAACAGCCCACCATAGGAAACATCCTCTCCACATCCACTCTGTGCGCTCTGGTCCTGAACAACCCCACCATAGGAAACATCCTCTCCACATCCACTTTGTGCCCTCTGGTCCTGAACACCCCCACCATAGGAAACATTCTCTCCACATCCACTCTGTGCCCTCTGGTCCTGAACACACCCACCATAGGAAACATCCTCTCCACATCCACTCTGTGCCCTCTGGTCCTGAACACCCCACCATAGGAAACATCCTCTCCACATCCACTCTGTGCCCTCTGGTCCTGAACAACCCCACCATAGGAAACATCCTCTCCACATTAACTCTGTCTCAGCCCTCTGGTCCTAGATGCCCCCACCATAGGAAACATCCTCTCCACATCCACTATGTGCCATCTGGTCCTGAACACAACACCACAGGAAACATTCTTTCCACATCCACTCTGTGCCCTCTGGTCCAGAACAACCCACCATAGGAAACATCCTCTCCACATCCACTCTGTGCCCTCTGGTCCTGAACAACCCCACCATAGGAAACATCCTCTCCACATCCACTATGTGCCATCTGGTCCTGAACACAACACCACAGGAAACATCCTCTCCACATCCACTCTGTGCCCTCTGGTCCTGAACACACCCACCATAGGAAACATCCTCTCCACATCCACTCTGTGCCCTCTGGTCCTGAACACCCCACCATAGGAAACATCCTCTCCACATCCACTCTGTGCCCTCTGGTCCTGAACAACCCCACCATAGGAAACATCCTCTCCACATCCACTATGTGCCATCTGGTCCTGAACACAACACCACAGGAAACATTCTTTCCACATCCACTCTGTGCCCTCTGGTCCAGAACAACCCACCATAGGAAACATCCTCTCCACATCCACTCTGTGCCCTCTGGTCCTGAACAACCCCACCATAGGAAACATCCTCTCCACATTAACTCTGTCTCAGCCCTCTGGTCCTAGATGCCCCCACCATAGGAAACATCCTCTCCACATCCACTATGTGCCCTCTGGTCCTGAACACCCCACCATAGGAAACATCCTCTCCACATCCACTCTGTGCCCTCTGGTCCTGAACAACCCCACCATAGGAAACATCCTCTCCACATCCACTATGTGCCATCTGGTCCTGAACACAACACCACAGGAAACATTCTTTCCACATCCACTCTGTGCCCTCTGGTCCAGAACAACCCACCATAGGAAACATCCTCTCCACATCCACTCTGTGCCCTCTGGTCCTGAACACACCCACCATAGGAAACATCCTCTCCACATCCACTCTGTGCCCTCTGGTCCTGAACACCCCACCATAGGAAACATCCTCTCCACATCCACTCTGTGCCCTCTGGTCCTGAACAACCCCACCATAGGAAACATCCTCTCCACATCCACTATGTGCCATCTGGTCCTGAACACAACACCACAGGAAACATTCTTTCCACATCCACTCTGTGCCCTCTGGTCCAGAACAACCCACCATAGGAAACATCCTCTCCACATCCACTCTGTGCCCTCTGGTCCTGAACAACCCACCATAGGAAACATCCTCTCCACATCCACTCTGTCTGTGCCCTCTGGTCCTAGACTCGCCCACCATAGTAAACATCCTCTCCACAACCACTCTGTGCCCTCTGGCCCTGAACTCCCCAACCATAGGAAACATCCTCTCCACATCCACTCTGTGCCCTCTGGTCCTGAACAACCCCACCATAGGAAACATCCTCTCCACATCCACTCTGTGCCCTCTGGTCCTGAACAACCCCACCATAGGAAACATCCTCTCCACATCCACTCTGTCTGTGCCCTCTGGTACTAGATGCCCCCACCATAGGAAACATCCTCTCCACATCCACTATGTGCCCTCTGGTCCTGAACACAACACCACAGGAAACATTCTTTCCTCATCCACTCTGTGCCCTCTGGTCCTGAACAACCCACCATAGGAAACATCCTCTCCACATCCACTCTGTGCCCTCTGGTCCTGAACAACCCACCATAGGAAACATCCTCTCCACATCCACTCTGTCTATGCCCTCTGGTCCTAGACTCGCCCACCATAGTAAACATCCTCTCCACAACCACTCTGTGCCCTCTGGCCCTGAACAACCCCACCATAGGAAACATTCTCTCCACATCCACTCTGTGCCCTTTGGTCCTGGACTCGCCCACCATAGGAAATATCCTCTCCACACCCACTCTGTGCACTCTGGTCCTGAACACCTCACCATAGGAAATATCCTCTCCACATCCACTCTGTGCACTCTGGTCCTAGACTCCTCACCATAGGAAATATCCTCTCCACATCCACTCTGTGCCCTCTGGTCCTGAACACCCCACCATAGGAAACATTCTCTCCACATCCACTCTGTGCCCTCTGGTCCTGAACAACCCCACCATGGAAACATTCTCTCCACATCCACTCTGTGCCCTCGGGTCCTGAACACCCCCACCATAGGAAACATCCTCTCCACATCCGCTCTGTGCCCTCTGGACCTGAACACCCCACCATGGGAAACATTCTCTGCACATCCAATCTGTGCCCTCTGGTCCTGAACACCCCCACCATAGGAAACATCCTCTCCACATCCACTCTGTGCCCTCTGGTCCTAGACTCCCCATCATAGGAAACATCCTCTCCACATCCACTCTGTGCCCTCTGGTCCTGAACAACCCCACCATAGGAAACATCCTCTCCACATCCACTCTGTGCTCTCTGGTCCTAGACTCCCCACCATAGGAAACATTCTCTCCACATCCACTCTGTGCCCTCTGGTCCTAGAGTCCCCACCATAGCTAACATCCTCTCAACATCCACTCTGTCTGTGCCCTCTGGTCCTGATCACCCCTACCATGAGAAACATCCTCTCCACATCCACTCTGTGCCCTCTTGTCCTGAACACCCCACCATAGGAAACATCCTCTCAACATCCACTCTGTCTGTGCCCTCTGGTCCTAGACTCCCCACCAGAGGAAACATCCTCTCCACATCCACTCTGTGCCCTCTGGTCCTAGACTCCCCACCATAGGAAACATCCTCTCCACATCCACTCTGTCTGTGCCCTCTGGTCCTAGACACCCCCACCATAGGAAACATCCTCTCCACATCCACTCTGTGCCCTCTGGACCTGAACACCCCACCATAGGGAATATCCTCTCCACATCCACTCTGTGCCCTCTGGACCTGAACACCCCTCCATAGGAAACATCCTCTCCACATCCACTCTGTGCCCTCTGGACCTGAACACCCCACCAAAGGGAACATTCTCTCCACATCCACTCTGTGCCCTCTGGTCCTGAACAGCCCACCATAGGAAACATCCTCTCCACATCCACTCTGTGCGCTCTGGTCCTGAACAACCCCACCATAGGAAACATCCTCTCCACATCCACTTTGTGCCCTCTGGTCCTGAACACCCCCACCATAGGAAACATTCTCTCCACATCCACTCTGTGCCCTCTGGTCCTGAACACACCCACCATAGGAAACATCCTCTCCACATCCACTCTGTGCCCTCTGGTCCTGAACACCCCACCATAGGAAACATCCTCTCCACATCCACTCTGTGCCCTCTGGTCCTGAACAACCCCACCATAGGAAACATCCTCTCCACATCCACTCTGTCTCAGCCCTCTGGTCCTAGATGCCACCACCATAGGAAACATCCTCTCCACATCCACTATGTGCCATCTGGTCCTGAACACAACACCACAGGAAACATTCTTTCCACATCCACTCTGTGCCCTCTGGTCCTGAACAACCCACCATAGGAAACATCCTCTCCACATCCACTCTGTCTGTGCCCTCTGGTCCTAGACTCGCCCACCATAGTAAACATCCTCTCCACAACCACTCTGTGCCCTCTGGCCCTGAACTCCCCCACCATAGAAAACATCCTCTCCACATCTACTCTGTGCCCTCTGGTCCTGAACAACCCCACCATAGGAAACATCCTCTCCACATCCACTCTGTGCCCTCTGGTCCTGAACAACCCCACCATAGGAAACATCCTCTCCACATCCACTCTGTCTGTGCCCTCTGGTCCTAGATGCCCCCACCATAGGAAACATCCTCTCCACATCCACTATGTGCCCTCTGGTCCTGAACGCAACACCACAGGAAACATTCTTTCCACATCCACTCTGTGCCCTCTGGTCCTGAACAACCCACCATAGGAAACATCCTCTCCACATCCACTCTGTGCCCTCTGGTCCTGAACAACCCACCATAGGAAACATCCTCTCCACATCCACTCTGTCTGTGCCCTCAGGTCCTAGACTCGCCCACCATAGTAAACATCCTCTCCACAACCACTCTGTGCCCTCTGGCCCTGAACAACCCCACCATAGGAAACATTCTCTCCACATCCACTCTGTGCCCATTGGTCCTGGACTCGCCCACCATAGGAAATATCCTCTCCACATCCACTCTGTGCCCTCTGGTCCTAGACTCACCACCATAGGAAATATCCTCTCCACATCCACTCTGTGCCCTCTGGTCCTGAACACCCCACCATAGGAAACATTCTCTCCACATCCACTCTGTGCCCTCTGGTCCTGAACAACCCCACCATGGAAACATTCTCTCCACATCCACTCTGTGCCCTCGGGTCCTGAACACCCCCACCATAGGAAACATCCTCTCCACATCCACTCTGTGCCCTCTGGTCCTAGACTCCCCACCATAGGAAACATTCTCTCCACATCCACTCTGTGCCCTCTGGTCCTAGAGTCCCCACCATAGGTAACATCCTCTCCACATCTACTCTGTGCCCTCTGGTCCTGAACACCCCACCATAGGAAACATCCTCTGCACCTCCACACTGTGCTCTCTGGTCCTGAACAACCGCACCATAGGAAACATCCTCTCCACATCCACACTGTGCCCACTGGTCCTGAACAACCCCACCATAGGAAACATCCTCTCCACATCCACTCTGTGCCCTCTGGTCCTGAACAACCCCACCATAGGAAACATCCTCTCCACACCCACTCTGTGCCCTCTGGTCCTGAACAACCCACCATAGGAAACATCCTCTCCACATCCACTCTGTGCCCTCTGATCCAAGACTCCCCACCATAGGAAACATTCTCTCCAAATCCACTCTGTCTGTGCCATCTGGTCCCAGACTCCCCCACCATAGGAAACATCCTCTCCACATCCACTCTGTGACCTCTTGTCCTGAACACCCCACCATAGGAAACATCCTCTCCACATCCACTCTGTCTGTGCCCTCTGGTCCTGATCACCCCTACCATGAGAAACATCCTCTCCACATCCACTCTGTGCCCTCTTGTCCTGAACACCCCACCATAGGAAACATCCTCTCAACATCCACTCTGTCTGTGCCCTCTGGTCCTAGACTCCCCACCAGAGGAAACATCCTCTCCACATCCACTCTGTGCCCTCTGGTCCTAGACTCCCCACCATAGGAAACATCCTCTCCACATCCACTCTGTCTGTGCCCTCTGGTCCTAGACACCCCCACCATAGGAAACATCCTCTCCACATCCACTCTGTGCCCTCTGGACCTGAACACCCCACCAAAGGGAACATTCTCTCCACATCCACTCTGTGCCCTCTGGTCCTGAACACCCCACCATAGGAAACATCCTCTCCACATCCACTCTGTGCCCTCTGGTCCTGAACAACCCCACCATAGGAAACATCCTCTCCACATCCACTCTGTCTCAGCCCTCTGGTCCTAGATGCCCCCACCATAGGAAACATCCTCTCCACATCCACTATGTGCCCTCTGGTCCTGAACAACCCACCATAGGAAACATCCTCTCCACATCCACTCTGTGCCCTCTGGTCCTGAACAACCCACCATAGGAAACATCCTCTCCACATCCACTCTGTCTGTGCCCTCAGGTCCTAGACTCGCCCACCATAGTAAACATCCTCTCCACAACCACTCTGTGCCCTCTGGCCCTGAACAACCCCACCATAGGAAACATTCTCTCCACATCCGCTCTGTGCCCTTTGGTCCTGGACTCGCCCACCATAGGAAATATCCTCTCCACACCCACTCTGTGCACTCTGGTCCTAGACTCCTCACCATTGGAAATATCCTCTCCACATCCACTCTGTGCCCTCTGGTCCTGAACACCCCACCATAGGAAACATTCTCTCCACATCCACTCTGTGCCCTCTGGTCCTGAACAACCCCACCATGGAAACATTCTCTCCACATCCACTCTGTGCCCTCGGGTCCTGAACACCCCCACCATAGGAAACATCCTCTCCACATCCACTCTGTGCCCTCTGGTCCTAGACTCCCCACCATAGGAAACATTCTCTCCACATCCACTCTGTGCCCTCTGGTCCTAGAGTCCCCACCATAGGTAACATCCTCTCCACATCTACTCTGTGCCCTCTGGTCCTGAACACCCCACCATAGGAAACATCTTCTGCACATCCACACTGTGCTCTCTGGTCCTGAACAACCGCACCATAGGAAACATCCTCTCCACATCCACACTGTGCCCACTGGTCCTGAACAACCCCACCATAGGAAACATCCTCTCCACATCCACTCTGTGCCCTCTGGTCCTGAACAACCCCACCATAGGAAACATCCTCTCCACATCCACTCTGTGCCCTCTGGTCCTGAACAACCCACCATAGGAAACATCCTCTCCACATCCACTCTGTGCCCTCTGATCCAAGACTCCCCACCATAGGAAACATTCTCTCCAAATCCACTCTGTCTGTGCCATCTGGTCCCAGACTCCCCCACCATAGGAAACATCCTCTCCACATCCACTCTGTGACCTCTTGTCCTGAACACCCCACCATAGGAAACATCCTCTCCACATCCACTCTGTCTGTGCCCTCTGGTCCTGATCACCCCTACCATGAGAAACATCCTCTCCACATCCACTCTGTGCCCTCTTGTCCTGAACACCCCACCATAGGAAACATCCTCTCAACATCCACTCTGTCTGTGCCCTCTGGTCCTAGACTCCCCACCAGAGGAAACATCCTCTCCACATCCACTCTGTGCCCTCTGGTCCTAGACTCCCCACCATAGGAAACATCCTCTCCACATCCACTCTGTCTGTGCCCTCTGGTCCTAGACACCCCCACCATAGGAAACATCCTCTCCACATCCACTCTGTGCCCTCTGGACCTGAACACCCCACCAAAGGGAACATTCCCTCCACATCCACTCTGTGCCCTCTGGTCCTGAACACCCCACCATAGGAAACATCCTCTCCACATCCACTCTGTGCCCTCTGGTCCTGAACAACCCCACCATAGGAAACATCCTCTCCACATCCACTCTGTCTCAGCCCTCTGGTCCTAGATGCCCCCACCATAGGAAACATCCTCTCCACATCCACTATGTGCCCTCTGGTCCTGAACACAACACCACAGGAAACATTCTTTCCACATCCACTCTGTGCCCTCTGGTCCTGAACAACCCACCATAGGAAACATCCTCTCCACATCCACTCTGTGACCTCTGGTCCTGAACAACCCACCATAGGAAACATCCTCTCCACATCCACTCTGTCTGTGCCCTCTGGTCCTAGACATAGCCCACCATAGTAAACATCCTCTCCACAACCACTCTGTGCCCTCTGGCCCTGAACTCCCCCACCATAGGAAACATCCTCTCCACATCCACTCTGTGCCCTCTGGTCCTGAACAACCCCACCATAGGAAACATCCTCTCCACATCCACTCTGTGCCCTCTGGTCCTGAACAACCCCACCATAGGAAACATCCTCTCCACATCCACTCTGTCTGTGCCCTCTGGTCCTAGATGCCCCCACCATAGGAAACATCCTCTCCACATCCACTATGTGCCCTCTGGTCCTGAACACAACACCACAGGAAACATTCTTTCCACATCCACTCTGTGCCCTCTGGTCCTGAACAACCCACCATAGGAAACATCCTCTCCACATCCACTCTGTGCCCTCTGGTCCTGAACAACCCACCATAGGAAACATCCTCTCCACATCCACTCTGTCTGTGCCCTCTGGTCCTAGACTCGCCCACCATAGTAAACATCCTCTCCACAACCAGTCTGTGCCCTCTGGCCCTGAACAACCCCACCATAGGAAACATTCTCTCCACATCCACTCTGTGCCCTTTGGTCCTGGACTCGCCCACCATAGGAAATATCCTCTCCACACCCACTCTGTGCACTCTGGTCCTAGACTCCTCACCATAGGAAATATCCTCTCCACATCCACTCTGTGCCCTCTGGTCCTGAACACCCCACCATAGGAAACATTCTCTCCACATCCACTCTGTGCCCTCTGGTCCTGAACAACCCCACCATGGAAACATTCTCTCCACATCCACTCTGTGCCCTCGGGTCCTGAACACCCCCACCATAGGAAACATCCTCTCCACATCCGCTCTGTGCCCTCTGGACCTGAACACCCCACCATGGGAAACATTCTCTGCACACCAATCTGTGCCCTCTGGTCCTGAACACCCCCACCATAGGAAACATCCTCTCCACATCCACTCTGTGCCCTCTGGTCCTAGACTCCCCATCATAGGAAACATCCTCTCCACATCCACTCTGTGCCCTCTGGTCCTGAACAACCCCACCATAGGAAACATCCTCTCCACATCCACTCTGTGCTCTCTGGTCCTAGACTCCCCACCATAGGAAACATTCTCTCCACATCCACTCTGTGCCCTCTGGTCCTAGAGTCCCCACCATAGGTAATATCCTCTCCACATCTACTCTGTGACCTCTGGTCCTGAACACCCCACCATAGGAAACATCCTCTCCACATCCACACTGTGCCCACTGGTCCTGAACAACCCCACCATAGGAAACATCCTCTCCACATCCACTCTGTGCCCTCTGTCCTGAACACCCCACCATAGGAAACATCCTCTCCACATCCACACTGTGCTCTCTGGTCCTGAACAACCCCACCATAGGAAACATCCTCTCCACATCCACACTGTGCCCACTGGTCCTAAACAACCCCACCATAGGAAACATCCTCTCCACATCCACTCTGTGCCCTCTGGTCCTGAACAACCCCACCATAGGAAACATCCTCTCCACATCCACTCTGTGCCCTCTGGTCCTGAACAACCCACCATAGGAAACATCCTCTCCACATCCACTCTGTGCACTCTGGTCCTAGACTCCCCACCATAGGAAACATCCTCTCCACATCCACTCTGTCTGTGCCCTCTGGCCCTAGACTCCCCCACCATAGGAAACATTCTCTCCACATCCACTCTGTTTGTGCCCTCTGGTCCCAGACTCCCCCACCATAAGGAACATCCTCTCCACATCCACTCTGTGCCCGCTGGTCTTGAACACCACCACCATAGGAAACATTCTCTCCACATCCACTCTGTGCCCTCTGGCCCTAGACTCCCCCACCATAGGAAACATCCTCTCCACATCCACTCTGTGCCCTCTGGTCCTGAACACAACACCACAGGAAACATCCTCTCCACATCCACTCTGTGCCCTCTGGTCCTGAACACCCCCACCAGGGAAACATTCTCTCCACATCCACTCTCTGCCCTCTGGTCCTAGACTCCCCCACCATAGGAAACATCCTCTCCACATCCACTCTGTCTGTGCCTTCTGGTCCTAGACTCCCCCACCATAGGAAACATTCTCTCCACATCCACTCTGTGCCCTCTGGTCCTGAACAACCCCACCATAGGAAACATCCTCTCCACATCCACTCTGTGCCCTCTGGTCCTGAACACCCCACCATAGGAAACATCCTCTCCACATCCACTCTGTGCCCTCTGGTCCTGAACAACCCCACCAAAGGAAACATCCTCTCTGTCTGTGCCCTCTGGTCCTAGATGCCCCCACCATAGGAAACATCCTCTCCACATCCACTATGTGCCCTCTGGTCCTGAACACAACACCACAGGAAACATTCTTTCCACATCCACTCTGTGCCCTCTGGTCCTGAACAACCCACCATAGGAAACATCATCTCCAGATCCACTCTGTCTGTGCCCTCTGGTCCTAGACTCGCCCACCATAGTAAACATCCTCTCCACAACCACTCTGTGCCCTCTGGCCCTGAACAACCCCACCATAGGAAACATTCTCTCCACATCCACTCTGTGCCCTTTGGTCCTGGACTCGCCCACCATAGGAAATATCCTCTCCACATCCACTCTGTCTGTGCCCTCTGGTCCTAGACTCGCCCACCATAGTAAACATCCTCTCCACAACCACTCTGTGCCCTCTGGCCCTGAACTCCCCCACCATAGGAAACATCCTCTCCACATCCACTCTGTGCCCTCTGGTCCTGAACAACCCCACCATAGGAAACATCCTCTCCACATCCACTCTGTGCCCTCTGGTCCTGAACAACCCCACCATAGGAAACATCCTCTCCACATCCACTCTGTCTGTGCCCTCTGGTCCTAGATGCCCCCACCATAGGAAACATCCTCTCCACATCCACTATGTGCCCTCTGGTCCTGAACACAACACCACAGGAAACATTCTTTCCACATCCACTCTGTGCCCTCTGGTCCTGAACAACCCACCATAGGAAACATCCTCTCCACATCCACTCTGTGCCCTCTGGTCCTGAACAACCCACCATAGGAAACATCCTCTCCACATCCACTCTGTCTGTGCCCTCTGGTCCTAGACTCGCCCACCATAGTAAACATCCTCTCCACAACCACTCTGTGCCCTCTGGCCCTGAACAACCCCACCATAGGAAACATTCTCTCCACATCCACTCTGTGCCCTTTGGTCCTGGACTCGCCCACCATAGGAAATATCCTCTCCACACCCACTCTGTGCACTCTGGTCCTAGACTCCTCACCATAGGAAATATCCTCTCCACATCCACTCTGTGCCCTCTGGTCCTGAACACCCCACCATAGGAAACATTCTCTCCACATCCACTCTGTGCCCTCTGGTCCTGAACAACCCCACCATGGAAACATTCTCTCCACATCCACTCTGTGCCCTCGGGTCCTGAACACCCCCACCATAGGAAACATCCTCTCCACATCCGCTCTGTGCCCTCTGGACCTGAACACCCCACCATGGGAAACATTCTCTGCACACCAATCTGTGCCCTCTGGTCCTGAACACCCCCACCATAGGAAACATCCTCTCCACATCCACTCTGTGCCCTCTGGTCCTAGACTCCCCATCATAGGAAACATCCTCTCCACATCCACTCTGTGCCCTCTGGTCCTAGACTCCCCATCATAGGAAACATCCTCTCCACATCCACTCTGTGCCCTCTGGTCCTGAACAACCCCACCATAGGAAACATCCTCTCCACATCCACTCTGTGCTCTCTGGTCCTAGACTCCCCACCATAGGAAACATTCTCTCCACATCCACTCTGTGCCCTCTGGTCCTAGAGTCCCCACCATAGGTAATATCCTCTCCACATCTACTCTGTGACCTCTGGTCCTGAACACCCCACCATAGGAAACATCCTCTCCACATCCACACTGTGCCCACTGGTCCAGAACAACCCCACCATAGGAAACATCCTCTCCACATCCACTCTGTGCCCTCTGTCCTGAACACCCCACCATAGGAAACATCCTCTCCACATCCACACTGTGCTCTCTGGTCCTGAACAACCCCACCATAGGAAACATCCTCTCCACATCCACACTGTGCCCACTGGTCCTAAACAACCCCACCATAGGAAACATCCTCTCCACATCCACTCTGTGCCCTCTGGTCCTGAACAACCCCACCATAGGAAACATCCTCTCCACATCCACTCTGTGCCCTCTGGTCCTGAACAACCCACCATAGGAAACATCCTCTCCACATCCACTCTGTGCACTCTGGTCCTAGACTCCCCACCATAGGAAACATCCTCTCCACATCCACTCTGTCTGTGCCCACTGGCCCTAGACTCCCCCACCAAAGGAAACATTCTCTCCACATCCACTCTGTCTGTGCCCTCTGGTCCCAGACTCCCCCACCATAAGGAACATCCTCTCCACATCCACTCTGTGCCCGCTGGTCTTGAACACCACCACCATAGGAAACATTCTCTCCACATCCACTCTGTGCCCTCTGGCCCTAGACTCCCCCACCATAGGAAACATCCTCTCCACATCCACTCTGTGCCCTCTGGTCCTGAACACAACACCACAGGAAACATCCTCTCCACATCCACTCTGTGCCCTCTGGTCCTGAACACCCCCACCATGGAAACATTCTCTCCACATCCACTCTCTGCCCTCTGGTCCTAGACTCCCCCACCATAGGAAACATCCTCTCCACATCCACTCTGTCTGTGCCTTCTGGTCCTAGACTCCCCCACCATAGGAAACATTCTCTCCACATCCACTCTGTGCCCTCTGGTCCTGAACAACCCCACCATAGGAAACATCCTCTCCACATCCACTCTGTGCCCTCTGGTCCTGAACACCCCACCATAGGAAACATCCTCTCCACATCCACTCTGTGCCCTCTGGTCCTGAACAACCCCACCAAAGGAAACATCCACTCTGTCTGTGCCCTCTGGTCCTAGATGCCCCCACCATAGGAAACATCCTCTCCACATCCACTATGTGCCCTCTGGTCCTGAACACAACACCACAGGAAACATTCTTTCCACATCCACTCTGTGCCCTCTGGTCCTGAACAACCCACCATAGGAAACATCATCTCCAGATCCACTCTGTCTGTGCCCTCTGGTCCTAGACTCGCCCACCATAGTAAACATCCTCTCCACAACCACTCTGTGCCCTCTGGCCCTGAACAACCCCACCATAGGAAACATTCTCTCCACATCCACTCTGTGCCCTTTGGTCCTGGACTCGCCCACCATAGGAAATATCCTCTCCACATCCACTCTGTGCCCTTTGGTCCTGGACTCGCCCACCATAGGAAATATCCTCTCCACATCCACTCTGTCTGTGCCCTCTGGTCCTAGACTCGCCCACCATAGTAAACATCCTCTCCACAACCACTCTGTGCCCTCTGGCCCTGAACTCCCCCACCATAGGAAACATCCTCTCCACATCCACTCTGTGCCCTCTGGTCCTGAACAACCCCACCATAGGAAACATCCTCTCCACATCCACTCTGTGCCCTCTGGTCCTGAACAACCCCACCATAGGAAACATCCTCTCCACATCCACTCTGTCTGTGCCCTCTGGTCCTAGATGCCCCCACCATAGGAAACATCCTCTCCACATCCACTATGTGCCCTCTGGTCCTGAACACAACACCACAGGAAACATTCTTTCCACATCCACTCTGTGCCCTCTGGTCCTGAACAACCCACCATAGGAAACATCCTCTCCACATCCACTCTGTGCCCTCTGGTCCTGAACAACCCACCATAGGAAACATCCTCTCCACATCCACTCTGTCTGTGCCCTCTGGTCCTAGACTCGCCCACCATAGTAAACATCCTCTCCACAACCACTCTGTGCCCTCTGGCCCTGAACAACCCCACCATAGGAAACATTCTCTCCACATCCACTCTGTGCCCTTTGGTCCTGGACTCGCCCACCATAGGAAATATCCTCTCCACACCCACTCTGTGCACTCTGGTCCTAGACTCCTCACCATAGGAAACATCCTCTCCACATCCACTCTGTGCCCTCTGGTCCTGAACACCCCACCATAGTAAACATCCTCTCCACAACCACTCTGTGCCCTCTGGCCCTGAACAACCCCACCATAGGAAACATTCTCTCCACATCCACTCTGTGCCCTTTGGTCCTGGACTCGCCCACCATAGGAAATATCCTCTCCACATCCACTCTGTGCCCTCTGGTCCTGAACACCCCACCATAGGAAACATTCTCTCCACATCCACTCTGTGCCCTCTGGTCCTGAACAACCCCACCATGGAAACATTCTCTCCACATCCACTCTGTGCCCTCGGGTCCTGAACACCCCCACCATAGGAAACATCCTCTCCACATCCGCTCTGTGCCCTCTGGACCTGAACACCCCACCATGGGAAACATTCTCTGCACACCAATCTGTGCCCTCTGGTCCTGAACACCCCCACCATAGGAAACATCCTCTCCACATCCACTCTGTGCCCTCTGGTCCTAGACTCCCCATCATAGGAAACATCCTCTCCACATCCACTCTGTGCCCTCTGGTCCTGAACAACCCCACCATAGGAAACATCCTCTCCACATCCACTCTGTGCTCTCTGGTCCTAGACTCCCCACCATAGGAAACATTCTCTCCACATCCACTCTGTGCCCTCTGGTCCTAGAGTCCCCACCATAGGTAATATCCTCTCCACATCTACTCTGTGACCTCTGGTCCTGAACACCCCACCATAGGAAACATCCTCTCCACATCCACACTGTGCCCACTGGTCCTGAACAACCCCACCATAGGAAACATCCTCTCCACATCCACTCTGTGCCCTCTGTCCTGAACACCCCACCATAGGAAACATCCTCTCCACATCCACACTGTGCTCTCTGGTCCTGAACAACCCCACCATAGGAAACATCCTCTCCACATCCACACTGTGCCCACTGGTCCTAAACAACCCCACCATAGGAAACATCCTCTCCACATCCACTCTGTGCCCTCTGGTCCTGAACAACCCCACCATAGGAAACATCCTCTCCACATCCACTCTGTGCCCTCTGGTCCTGAACAACCCACCATAGGAAACATCCTCTCCACATCCACACTGTGCACTCTGGTCCTAGACTCCCCACCATAGGAAACATCCTCTCCACATCCACTCTGTCTGTGCCGTCTGGCCCTAGACTCCCCCACCATACGAAACATTCTCTCCACATCCACTCTGTCTGTGCCCTCTGGTCCCAGACTCCCCCACCATAAGGAACATCCTCTCCACATCCACTCTGTGCCCGCTGGTCTTGAACACCACCACCATAGGAAACATTCTCTCCACATCCACTCTGTGCCCTCTGGCCCTAGACTCCCCCACCATAGGAAACATCCTCTCCACATCCACTCTGTGCCCTCTGGTCCTGAACACAAAACCACAGGAAACATCCTCTCCACATCCACTCTGTGCCCTCTGGTCCTGAACACCCCCACCATGGAAACATTCTCTCCACATCCACTCTCTGCCCTCTGGTCCTAGACTCCCCCACCATAGGAAACATCCTCTCCACATCCACTCTGTCTGTGCCTTCTGGTCCTAGACTCCCCCACCATAGGAAACATTCTCTCCACATCCACTCTGTGCCCTCTGGTCCTGAACAACCCCACCATAGGAAACATCCTCTCCACATCCACTCTGTGCCCTCTGGTCCTGAACACCCCACCATAGGAAACATCCTCTCCACATCCACTCTGTGCCCTCTGGTCCTGAACAACCCCACCAAAGGAAACATCCTCTCTGTCTGTGCCCTCTGGTCCTAGATGCCCCCACCATAGGAAACATCCTCTCCACATCCACTATGTGCCCTCTGGTCCTGAACACAACACCACAGGAAACATTCTTTCCACATCCACTCTGTGCCCTCTGGTCCTGAACAACCCACCATAGGAAACATCATCTCCAGATCCACTCTGTCTGTGCCCTCTGGTCCTAGACTCGCCCACCATAGTAAACATCCTCTCCACAACCACTCTGTGCCCTCTGGCCCTGAACAACCCCACCATAGGAAACATTCTCTCCACATCCACTCTGTGCCCTCTGGTCCTGAACAACCCCACCATGGAAACATTCTCTCCACATCCACTCTGTGCCCTCGGGTCCTGAACACCCCCACCATAGGAAATATCCTCTCCACACCCACTCTGTGCACTCTGGTCCTAGACTCCCCACCATAGGAAATATCCTCTCCACACCCACTCTGTGCACTCTGGTCCTAGACTCCCCACCATAGGAAACATCCTCTCCACATCCGCTCTGTGCCCTCTGGACCTGAACACCCCACCATGGGAAACATTCTCTGCACATCCAATCTGTGCCCTCTGGTCCTGAACACCCCCACCATAGGAAACATCCTCTCCACATCCACTCTGTGCCCTCTGGTCCTAGACTCCCCATCATAGGAAACATCCTCACCACATCCACTCTGTGCCCTCTGGACCTGAACACCCCTCCATAGGAAACATCCTCTCCACATCCACTCTGTGCCCTCTGGTCCTAGACTCCCCACCATAGGAAACATTCACTCCACATCCACTCTGTGCCCTCTGGTCCTAGAGTCCCCACCATAGGTAACATCCTCTCCACATCTACTCTGTGCCCTCTGGTCCTGAACAACCCCACCATAGGAAACATCCTCTCCACATCCACTCTGTGCCCTCTGGTCCTGAACAACCCCACCATAGGAAACATCCTCTCCATATCCACTCTGTGCCCTCTGGTCCTGAACAACCCACCATAGGAAACATCCTCTCCACATCCACTCTGTGCCCTCTGATCCTAGACTCCCCACCATAGGAAACATTCTCTCCAAATCCACTCTGTCTGTGCCCTCTGGTCCCAGACTCCCCCACCATAGGAAACATCCTCTCCACATCCACTCTGTGACCTCTTGTCCTGAACACCCCACCATAGGAAACATCCTCTCCACATCCACTCTGTGCCCTTTGGTCCTGGACTCGCCCACCATAGGAAATATCCTCTCCACACCCACTCTGTGCACTCCGGTCCTAGACTCCTCACCATAGGAAATATCCTCTCCACATCCACTGTGTGCCCTCTGGTCCTGAACACCCCACCATAGGAAACATTCTCTCCACATCCACTCTGTGCCCTCTGGTCCTGAACAACCCCACCATGGAAACATTCTCTCCACATCCACTCTGTGCCCTCGGGTCCTGAACACCCCCACCATAGGAAACATCCTCTCCACATCCACTCTGTGCCCTCTGGTCCTAGACTCCCCACCATAGGAAACATTCTCTCCACATCCACTCTGTGCCCTCTGGTCCTAGAGTCCCCACCATAGGTAACATCCTCTCCACATCTACTCTGTGCCCTCTGGTCCTGAACACCCCACCATAGGAAACATCCTCTGCACATCCACACTGTGCTCTCTGGTCCTGAACAACCGCACCATAGGAAACATCCTCTCCACATCCACACTGTGCCCACTGGTCCTGAACAACCCCACCATAGGAAACATCCTCTCCACATCCACTCTGTGCCCTCTGGTCCTGAACAACCCCACCATAGGAAACATCCTCTCCACATCCACTCTGTGCCCTCTGGTCCTGAACAACCCACCATAGGAAACATCCTCTCCACATCCACTCTGTGCCCTCTGATCCAAGACTCCCCACCATAGGAAACATTCTCTCCAAATCCACTCTGTCTGTGCCATCTGGTCCCAGACTCCCCCACCATAGGAAACATCCTCTCCACATCCACTCTGTGACCTCTTGTCCTGAACACCCCACCATAGGAAACATCCTCTCCACATCCACTCTGTCTGTGCCCTCTGGTCCTGATCACCCCTACCATGAGAAACATCCTCTCCACATCCACTCTGTGCCCTCTTGTCCTGAACACCCCACCATAGGAAACATCCTCTCAACATCCACTCTGTCTGTGCCCTCTGGTCCTAGACTCCCCACCAGAGGAAACATCCTCTCCACATCCACTCTGTGCCCTCTGGTCCTAGACTCCCCACCATAGGAAACATCCTCTCCACATCCACTCTGTCTGTGCCCTCTGGTCCTAGACACCCCCACCATAGGAAACATCCTCTCCACATCCACTCTGTGCCCTCTGGTCCTGAACAACCCCACCATAGGAAACATCCTCTCCACATCCACTCTGTCTCAGCCCTCTGGTCCTAGATGCCCCCACCATAGGAAACATCCTCTCCACATCCACTATGTGCCCTCTGGTCCTGAACACAACACCACAGGAAACATTCTTTCCACATCCACTCTGTGCCCTCTGGTCCTGAACAACCCACCATAGGAAACATCCTCTCCACATCCACTCTGTGACCTCTGGTCCTGAACAACCCACCATAGGAAACATCCTCTCCACATCCACTCTGTCTGTGCCCTCTGGTCCTAGACTCGCCCACCATAGTAAACATCCTCTCCACAACCACTCTGTGCCCTCTGGCCCTGAACTCCCCCACCATAGGAAACATCCTCTCCACATCCACTCTGTGCCCTCTGGTCCTGAACAACCCCACCATAGGAAACATTCTCTCCAAATCCACTCTGTCTGTGCCATCTGGTCCCAGACTCCCCCACCATAGGAAACATCCTCTCCACATCCACTCTGTGACCTCTTGTCCTGAACACCCCACCATAGGAAACATCCTCTCCACATCCACTCTGTCTGTGCCCTCTGGTCCTGATCACCCCTACCATGAGAAACATCCTCTCCACATCCACTCTGTGCCCTCTTGTCCTGAACACCCCACCATAGGAAACATCCTCTCAACATCCACTCTGTCTGTGCCCTCTGGTCCTAGACTCCCCACCAGAGGAAACATCCTCTCCACATCCACTCTGTGCCCTCTGGTCCTAGACTCCCCACCATAGGAAACATCCTCTCCACATCCACTCTGTCTGTGCCCTCTGGTCCTAGACACCCCCACCATAGGAAACATCCTCTCCACATCCACTCTGTGCCCTCTGGACCTGAACACCCCACCAAAGGGAACATTCCCTCCACATCCACTCTGTGCCCTCTGGTCCTGAACACCCCACCATAGGAAACATCCTCTCCACATCCACTCTGTGCCCTCTGGTCCTGAACAACCCCACCATAGGAAACATCCTCTCCACATCCACTCTGTCTCAGCCCTCTGGTCCTAGATGCCCCCACCATAGGAAACATCCTCTCCACATCCACTATGTGCCCTCTGGTCCTGAACACAACACCACAGGAAACATTCTTTCCACATCCACTCTGTGCCCTCTGGTCCTGAACAACCCACCATAGGAAACATCCTCTCCACATCCACTCTGTGACCTCTGGTCCTGAACAACCCACCATAGGAAACATCCTCTCCACATCCACTCTGTCTGTGCCCTCTGGTCCTAGACTCGCCCACCATAGTAAACATCCTCTCCACAACCACTCTGTGCCCTCTGGCCCTGAACTCACCCACCATAGGAAACATCCTCTCCACATCCACTCTGTGCCCTCTGGTCCTGAACAACCCCACCATAGGAAACATCCTCTCCACATCCACTCTGTGCCCTCTGGTCCTGAACAACCCCACCATAGGAAACATCCTCTCCACATCCACTCTGTCTGTGCCCTCTGGTCCTAGATGCCCCCACCATAGGAAACATCCTCTCCACATCCACTATGTGCCCTCTGGTCCTGAACACAACACCACAGGAAACATTCTTTCCACATCCACTCTGTGCCCTCTGGTCCTGAACAACCCACCATAGGAAACATCCTCTCCACATCCACTCTGTGCCCTCTGGTCCTGAACAACCCACCATAGGAAACATCCTCTCCACATCCACTCTGTCTGTGCCCTCTGGTCCTAGACTCGCCCACCATAGTAAACATCCTCTCCACAACCACTCTGTGCCCTCTGGCCCTGAACAACCCCACCATAGGAAACATTCTCTCCACATCCACTCTGTGCCCTTTGGTCCTGGACTCGCCCACCATAGGAAATATCCTCTCCACACCCACTCTGTGCACTCTGGTCCTAGACTCCTCACCATAGGAAATATCCTCTCCACATCCACTCTGTGCCCTCTGGTCCTGAACACCCCACCATAGGAAACATTCTCTCCACATCCACTCTGTGCCCTCTGGTCCTGAACAACCCCACCATGGAAACATTCTCTCCACATCCACTCTGTGCCCTCGGGTCCTGAACACCCCACCATAGGAAAAATCCTCTCCACATCCGCTCTGTGCCCTCTGGACCTGAACACCCCACCATGGGAAACATTCTCTGCACACCAATCTGTGCCCTCTGGTCCTGAACACCCCCACCATAGGAAACATCCTCTCCACATCCACTCTGTGCCCTCTGGTCCTAGACTCCCCATCATAGGAAACATCCTCTCCACATCCACTCTGTGCCCTCTGGTCCTGAACAACCCCACCATAGGAAACATACTCTCCACATCCACTCTGTGCTCTCTGGTCCTAGACTCCCCACCATAGGAAACATTCTCTCCACATCCACTCTGTGCCCTCTGGTCCTAGAGTCCCCACCATAGGTAATATCCTCTCCACATCTACTCTGTGACCTCTGGTCCTGAACACCCCACCATAGGAAACATCCTCTCCACATCCACTCTGTCTGTGCCTTCTGGTCCTAGACTCCCCCACCATAGGAAACATCCTCTCCACATCCACTCTGTCTGTGCCTTCTGGTCCTAGACTCCCCCACCATAGGAAACATTCTCTCCACATCCACTCTGTGCCCTCTGGTCCTGAACAACCCCACCATAGGAAACATCCTCTCCACATCCACTCTGTGCCCTCTGGTCCTGAACACCCCACCATAGGAAACATCCTCTCCACATCCACTCTGTGCCCTCTGGTCCTGAACAACCCCACCAAAGGAAACATCCTCTCTGTCTGTGCCCTCTGGTCCTAGATGCCCCCACCATAGGAAACATCCTCTCCACATCCACTATGTGCCCTCTGGTCCTGAACACAACACCACAGGAAACATTCTTTCCACATCCACTCTGTTCCCTCTGGTCCTGAACAACCCACCATAGGAAACATCATCTCCAGATCCACTCTGTCTGTGCCCTCTGGTCCTAGACTCGCCCACCATAGTAAACATCCTCTCCACAACCACTCTGTGCCCTCTGGCCCTGAACAACCCCACCATAGGAAACATTCTCTCCACATCCACTCTGTGCCCTTTGGTCCTGGACTCGCCCACCATAGGAAATATCCTCTCCACATCCACTCTGTGCCCTCTGGTCCTGAACACCCCACCATAGGAAACATTCTCTCCACATCCACTCTGTGCCCTCTGGTCCTGAACAACCCCACCATGGAAACATTCTCTCCACATCCACTCTGTGCCCTCGGGTCCTGAACACCCCCACCATAGGAAACATCCTCTCCACATCCGCTCTGTGCCCTCTGGACCTGAACACCCCACCATGGGAAACATTCTCTGCACATCCAATCTGTGCCCTCTGGTCCTGAACACCCCCACCATAGGAAACATCCTCTCCACATCCACTCTGTGCCCTCTGGTCCTAGACTCCCCATCATAGGAAACATCCTCACCACATCCACTCTGTGCCCTCTGGACCTGAACACCCCTCCATAGGAAACATCCTCTCCACATCCACTCTGTGCCCTCTGGTCCTAGACTCCCCACCATAGGAAACATTCTCTCCACATCCACTCTGTGCCCTCTGGTCCTAGAGTCCCCACCATAGGTAACATCCTCTCCACATCTACTCTGTGCCCTCTGGTCCTGAACAACCCCACCATAGGAAACATCCTCTCCACATCCACTCTGTGCCCTCTGGTCCTGAACAACCCCACCATAGGAAACATCCTCTCCATATCCACTCTGTGCCCTCTGGTCCTGAACAACCCACCATAGGAAACATCCTCTCCACATCCACTCTGTGCCCTCTGATCCTAGACTCCCCACCATAGGAAACATTCTCTCCAAATCCACTCTGTCTGTGCCCTCTGGTCCCAGACTCCCCCACCATAGGAAACATCCTCTCCACATCCACTCTGTGACCTCTTGTCCTGAACACCCCACCATAGGAAACATCCTCTCCACATCCACTCTGTGCCCTTTGGTCCTGGACTCGCCCACCATAGGAAATATCCTCTCCACACCCACTCTGTGCACTCCGGTCCTAGACTCCACACCATAGGAAATATCCTCTCCACATCCACTGTGTGCCCTCTGGTCCTGAACACCCCACCATAGGAAACATTCTCTCCACATCCACTCTGTGCCCTCTGGTCCTGAACAACCCCACCATGGAAACATTCTCTCCACATCCACTCTGTGCCCTCGGGTCCTGAACACCCCCACCATAGGAAACATCCTCTCCACATCCACTCTGTGCCCTCTGGTCCTAGACTCCCCACCATAGGAAACATTCTCTCCACATCCACTCTGTGCCCTCTGGTCCTAGAGTCCCCACCATAGGTAACATCCTCTCCACATCTACTCTGTGCCCTCTGGTCCTGAACACCCCACCATAGGAAACATCCTCTGCACATCCACACTGTGCTCTCTGGTCCTGAACAACCGCACCATAGGAAACATCCTCTCCACATCCACACTGTGCCCACTGGTCCTGAACAACCCCACCATAGGAAACATCCTCTCCACATCCACTCTGTGCCCTCTGGTCCTGAACAACCCCACCATAGGAAACATCCTCTCCACATCCACTCTGTGCCCTCTGGTCCTGAACAACCCACCATAGGAAACATCCTCTCCACATCCACTCTGTGCCCTCTGATCCAAGACTCCCCACCATAGGAAACATTCTCTCCAAATCCACTCTGTCTGTGCCATCTGGTCCCAGACTCCCCCACCATAGGAAACATCCTCTCCACATCCACTCTGTGACCTCTTGTCCTGAACACCCCACCATAGGAAACATCCTCTCCACATCCACTCTGTCTGTGCCCTCTGGTCCTGATCACCCCTACCATGAGAAACATCCTCTCCACATCCACTCTGTGCCCTCTTGTCCTGAACACCCCACCATAGGAAACATCCTCTCAACATCCACTCTGTCTGTGCCCTCTGGTCCTAGATGCCCCCACCATAGGAAACATCCTCTCCACATCCACTATGTGCCCTCTGGTCCTGAACACAACACCACAGGAAACATTCTTTCCACATCCACTCTGTGCCCTCTGGTCCTGAACAACCCACCATAGGAAACATCATCTCCAGATCCACTCTGTCTGTGCCCTCTGGTCCTAGACTCGCCCAGCATAGTAAACATCCTCTCCACAACCACTCTGTGCCCTCTGGCCCTGAACAACCCCACCATAGGAAACATTCTCTCCACATCCACTCTGTGCCCTTTGGTCCTGGACTCGCCCACCATAGGAAATATCCTCTCCACATCCACTCTGTGCACTCTGGTCCTAGACTCCTCACCATAGGAAATATCCTCTCCACATCCACTCTGTGCCCTCTGGTCCTGAACACCCCACCATAGGAAACATTCTCTCCACATCCACTCTGTGCCCTCTGGTCCTGAACAACCCCACCATGGAAACATTCTCTCCACATCCACTCTGTGCCCTCGGGTCCTGAACACCCCCACCATAGGAAATATCCTCTCCACACCCACTCTGTGCACTCTGGTCCTAGACTCCTCACCATAGGAAATATCCTCTCCACATCCACTCTGTGCCCTCTGGTCCTGAACACCCCACCATAGGAAACATTCTCTCCACACCCACTCTGTGCCCTCTGGTCCTGAACAACCCCACCATGGAAACATTCTCTGCACATCCACTCTGTGCCCTCGGGTCCTGAACACCCCCACCATAGGAAACATCCTCTCCACATCCGCTCTGTGCCCTCTGGACCTGAACACCCCACCATGGGAAACATTCTCTGCACATCCACTCTGTGCCCTCTGGTCCTGAACACCCCCACCATAGGAAACATCCTCTCCACATCCACTCTGTGCCCTCTGGTCCTAGACTCGCCATCATAGGAAACATCCTCACCACATCCACTCTGTGCCCTCTGGACCTGAACACCCCTCCATAGGAAACATCCTCTCCACATCCACTCTGTGCCCTCTGGTCCTAGACTCCCCACCATAGGAAACATTCTCTCCACATCCACTCTGTGCCCTCTGGTCCTAGAGTCCCCACCATAGGTAACATCCTCTCCACATCTACTCTGTGCCCTCTGGTCCTGAACAACCCCACCATAGGAAACATCCTCTCCACATCCACTCTGTGCCCTCTGGTCCTGAACAACCCCACCATAGGAAACATCCTCTCCATATCCACTCTGTGCCCTCTGGTCCTGAACAACCCACCATAGGAAACATCCTCTCCACATCCACTCTGTGCCCTCTGATCCTAGACTCCCCACCATAGGAAACATTCTCTCCAAATCCACTCTGTCTGTGCCCTCTGGTCCCAGACTCCCCCACCATAGGAAACATCCTCTCCACATCCACTCTGTGACCTCTTGTCCTGAACACCCCACCATAGGAAACATCCTCTCCACATCCACTCTGTGCCCTTTGGTCCTGGACTCGCCCACCATAGGAAATATCCTCTCCACACCCACTCTGTGCACTCCGGTCCTAGACTCCACACCATAGGAAATATCCTCTCCACATCCACTGTGTGCCCTCTGGTCCTGAACACCCCACCATAGGAAACATTCTCTCCACATCCACTCTGTGCCCTCTGGTCCTGAACAACCCCACCATGGAAACATTCTCTCCACATCCACTCTGTGCCCTCGGGTCCTGAACACCCCCACCATAGGAAACATCCTCTCCACATCCACTCTGTGCCCTCTGGTCCTAGACTCCCCACCATAGGAAACATTCTCTCCACATCCACTCTGTGCCCTCTGGTCCTAGAGTCCCCACCATAGGTAACATCCTCTCCACATCTACTCTGTGCCCTCTGGTCCTGAACACCCCACCATAGGAAACATCCTCTGCACATCCACACTGTGCTCTCTGGTCCTGAACAACCGCACCATAGGAAACATCCTCTCCACATCCACACTGTGCCCACTGGTCCTGAACAACCCCACCATAGGAAACATCCTCTCCACATCCACTCTGTGCCCTCTGGTCCTGAACAACCCCACCATAGGAAACATCCTCTCCACATCCACTCTGTGCCCTCTGGTCCTGAACAACCCACCATAGGAAACATCCTCTCCACATCCACTCTGTGCCCTCTGATCCAAGACTCCCCACCATAGGAAACATTCTCTCCAAATCCACTCTGTCTGTGCCATCTGGTCCCAGACTCCCCCACCATAGGAAACATCCTCTCCACATCCACTCTGTGACCTCTTGTCCTGAACACCCCACCATAGGAAACATCCTCTCCACATCCACTCTGTCTGTGCCCTCTGGTCCTGATCACCCCTACCATGAGAAACATCCTCTCCACATCCACTCTGTGCCCTCTTGTCCTGAACACCCCACCATAGGAAACATCCTCTCAACATCCACTCTGTCTGTGCCCTCTGGTCCTAGACTCCCCACCAGAGGAAACATCCTCTCCACATCCACTCTGTGCCCTCTGGTCCTAGACTCCCCACCATAGGAAAAATCCTCTCCACATCCACTCTGTCTGTGCCCTCTGGTCCTAGACACCCCCACCATAGGAAACATCCTCTCCACATCCACTCTGTGCCCTCTGGTCCTGAACAACCCCACCATAGGAAACATCCTCTCCACATCCACTCTGTCTCAGCCCTCTGGTCCTAGATGCCCCCACCATAGGAAACATCCTCTCCACATCCACTATGTGCCCTCTGGTCCTGAACACAACACCACAGGAAACATTCTTTCCACATCCACTCTGTGCCCTCTGGTCCTGAACAACCCACCATAGGAAACATCCTCTCCACATCCACTCTGTGACCTCTGGTCCTGAACAACCCACCATAGGAAACATCCTCTCCACATCCACTCTGTCTGTGCCCTCTGGTCCTAGACTCGCCCACCATAGTAAACATCCTCTCCACAACCACTCTGTGCCCTCTGGCCCTGAACTCCCCCACCATAGGAAACATCCTCTCCACATCCACTCTGTGCCCTCTGGTCCTGAACAACCCCACCATAGGAAACATTCTCTCCAAATCCACTCTGTCTGTGCCATCTGGTCCCAGACTCCCCCACCATAGGAAACATCCTCTCCACATCCACTCTGTGACCTCTTGTCCTGAACACCCCACCATAGGAAACATCCTCTCCACATCCACTCTGTCTGTGCCCTCTGGTCCTGATCACCCCTACCATGAGAAACATCCTCTCCACATCCACTCTGTGCCCTCTTGTCCTGAACACCCCACCATAGGAAACATCCTCTCAACATCCACTCTGTCTGTGCCCTCTGGTCCTAGACTCCCCACCAGAGGAAACATCCTCTCCACATCCACTCTGTGCCCTCTGGTCCTAGACTCCCCACCATAGGAAACATCCTCTCCACATCCACTCTGTCTGTGCCCTCTGGTCCTAGACACCCCCACCATAGGAAACATCCTCTCCACATCCACTCTGTGCCCTCTGGACCTGAACACCCCACCAAAGGGAACATTCCCTCCACATCCACTCTGTGCCCTCTGGTCCTGAACACCCCACCATAGGAAACATCCTCTCCACATCCACTCTGTGCCCTCTGGTCCTGAACAACCCCACCATAGGAAACATCCTCTCCACATCCACTCTGTCTCAGCCCTCTGGTCCTAGATGCCCCCACCATAGGAAACATCCTCTCCACATCCACTATGTGCCCTCTGGTCCTGAACACAACACCACAGGAAACATTCTTTCCACATCCACTCTGTGCCCTCTGGTCCTGAACAACCCACCATAGGAAACATCCTCTCCACATCCACTCTGTGACCTCTGGTCCTGAACAACCCACCATAGGAAACATCCTCTCCACATCCACTCTGTCTGTGCCCTCTGGTCCTAGACTCGCCCACCATAGTAAACATCCTCTCCACAACCACTCTGTGCCCTCTGGCCCTGAACTCCCCCACCATAGGAAACATCCTCTCCACATCCACTCTGTGCCCTCTGGTCCTGAACAACCCCACCATAGGAAACATCCTCTCCACATCCACTCTGTGCCCTCTGGTCCTGAACAACCCCACCATAGGAAACATCCTCTCCACATCCACTCTGTCTGTGCCCTCTGGTCCTAGATGCCCCCACCATAGGAAACATCCTCTCCACATCCACTATGTGCCCTCTGGTCCTGAACACAACACCACAGGAAACATTCTTTCCACATCCACTCTGTGCCCTCTGGTCCTGAACAACCCACCATAGGAAACATCCTCTCCACATCCACTCTGTGCCCTCTGGTCCTGAACAACCCACCATAGGAAACATCCTCTCCACATCCACTCTGTCTGTGCCCTCTGGTCCTAGACTCGCCCACCATAGTAAACATCCTCTCCACAACCACTCTGTGCCCTCTGGCCCTGAACAACCCCACCATAGGAAACATTCTCTCCACATCCACTCTGTGCCCTTTGGTCCTGGACTCGCCCACCATAGGAAACATCCTCTCCACATCCACTCTGTGCCCTCTGGTCCTAGACTCCTCACCATAGGAAATATCCTCTCCACATCCACTCTGTGCCCTCTGGTCCTGAACACCCCACCATAGGAAACATTCTCTCCACATCCACTCTGTGCCCTCTGGTCCTGAACAACCCCACCATGGAAACATTCTCTCCACATCCACTCTGTGCCCTCGGGTCCTGAACACCCCACCATAGGAAACATCCTCTCCACATCCGCTCTGTGCCCTCTGGACCTGAACACCCCACCATGGGAAACATTCTCTGCACACCAATCTGTGCCCTCTGGTCCTGAACACCCCCACCATAGGAAACATCCTCTCCACATCCACTCTGTGCCCTCTGGTCCTAGACTCCCCATCATAGGAAACATCCTCTCCACATCCACTCTGTGCCCTCTGGTCCTGAACAACCCCACCATAGGAAACATACTCTCCACATCCACTCTGTGCTCTCTGGTCCTAGACTCCCCACCATAGGAAACATTCTCTCCACATCCACTCTGTGCCCTCTGGTCCTAGAGTCCCCACCATAGGTAATATCCTCTCCACATCTACTCTGTGACCTCTGGTCCTGAACACCCCACCATAGGAAACATCCTCTCCACATCCACACTGTGCTCTCTGGTCCTGAACAACCCCACCATAGGAAACATCCTCTCCACATCCACACTGTGCCCACTGGTCCTAAACAACCCCACCATAGGAAACATCCTCTCCACATCCACTCTGTGCCCTCTGGTCCTGAACAACCCCACCATAGGAAACATCCTCTCCACATCCACTCTGTGCCCTCTGGTCCTGAACAAGCCACCATAGGAAACATCCTCTCCACATCCACTCTGTGCACTCTGGTCCTAGACTCCCCACCATAGGAAACATCCTCTCCACATCCACTCTGTCTGTGCCCTCTGGCCCTAGACTCCCCCACCATAGGAAACATTCTCTCCACATCCACTCTGTCTGTGCCCTCTGGTCCCAGACTCCCCCACCATAAGGAACATCCTCTCCACATCCACTCTGTGCCCGCTGGTCTTGAACACCACCACCATAGGAAACATTCTCTCCACATCCACTCTGTGCCCTCTGGCCCTAGACTCCCCCACCATAGGAAACATCCTCTCCACATCCACTCTGTGCCCTCTGGTCCTGAACACAACACCACAGGAAACATCCTCTCCACATCCACTCTGTGCCCTCTGGTCCTGAACACCCCCACCATGGAAACATTCTCTCCACATCCACTCTCTGCCCTCTGGTCCTAGACTCCCCCGCCATAGGAAACATCCTCTCCACATCCACTCTGTCTGTGCCTTCTGGTCCTAGACTCCCCCACCATAGGAAACATTCTCTCCACATCCACTCTGTGCCCTCTGGTCCTGAACAACCCCACCATAGGAAACATCCTCTCCACATCCACTCTGTGCCCTCTGGTCCTGAACACCCCACCATAGGAAACATCCTCTCCACATCCACTCTGTGCCCTCTGGTCCTGAACAACCCCACCAAAGGAAACATCCTCTCTGTCTGTGCCCTCTGGTCCTAGATGCCCCCACCATAGGAAACATCCTCTCCACATCCACTATGTGCCCTCTGGTCCTGAACACAACACCACAGGAAACATTCTTTCCACATCCACTCTGTGCCCTCTGGTCCTGAACAACCCACCATAGGAAACATCATCTCCACATCCACTCTGTCTGTGCCCTCTGGTCCTAGACTCGCCCACCATAGTAAACATCCTCTCCACAACCACTCTGTGCCCTCTGGCCCTGAACAACCCCACCATAGGAAACATTCTCTCCACATCCACTCGGTGCCCTCTGGTCCTGAACACCCCCACCATAGGAAACATCCGCTCCACATCCACTCTGTGCACTCTGGTCCTAGACTCCTCACCATAGGAAATATCCTCTCCACATCCACTCTGTGCCCTCTGGTCCTGAACACCCCACCATAGGAAACATTCTCTCCACATCCACTCTGTGCACTCTGGTCCTGAACACCCCACCATAGGAAACATCCTCTCCACATCCACTCTGTGCACTCTGGTCCTAGACTCCTCACCATAGGAAATATCCTCTCCACATCCACTCTGTGCCCTCTGGTCCTGAACACCCCACCATAGGAAACATTCTCTCCACATCCACTCTGTGCACTCTGGTCCTGAACACCCCACCATAGGAAACATCCTCTCCACATCCACTCTGTGCCCTCTGGACCTGAACACCCCACCATGGGAAACATTCTCTGCACATCCAATCTGTGCCCTCTGGTCCTGAACACCCCCACCATAGGAAACATCCTCTCCACATCCACTCTGTGCCCTCTGGTCCTAGACTCCCCATCATAGGAAACATCCTCACCACATCCACTCTGTGCCCTCTGGACCTGAACACCCCTCCATAGGAAACATCCTCTCCACATCCACTCTGTGCCCTCTGGTCCTAGACTCCCCACCATAGGAAACATTCTCTCCACATCCACTCTGTGCCCTCTGGTCCTAGAGTCCCCACCATAGGTAACATCCTCTCCACATCTACTCTGTGCCCTCTGGTCCTGAACAACCCCACCATAGGAAACATCCTCTCCACATCCACTCTGTGCCCTCTGGTCCTGAACAACCCCACCATAGGAAACATCCTCTCCATATCCACTCTGTGCCCTCTGGTCCTGAACACCCCCACCATAGGAAACATCCTCTCCACATCCACTCTGTGCCCTCTGGTCCTAGACTCCCCATCATAGGAAACATCCTCACCACATCCACTCTGTGCCCTCTGGACCTGAACACCCCTCCATAGGAAACATCCTCTCCACATCCACTCTGTGCCCTCTGGTCCTAGACTCCCCACCATAGGAAACATTCTCTCCACATCCACTCTGTGCCCTCTGGTCCTAGAGTCCCCACCATAGGTAACATCCTCTCCACATCTACTCTGTGCCCTCTGGTCCTGAACAACCCCACCATAGGAAACATCCTCTCCACATCCACTCTGTGCCCTCTGGTCCTGAACAACCCCACCATAGGAAACATCCTCTCCATATCCACTCTGTGCCCTCTGGTCCTGAACAACCCACCATAGGAAACATCCTCTCCACATCCACTCTGTGCCCTCTGATCCTAGACTCCCCACCATAGGAAACATTCTCTCCAAATCCACTCTGTCTGTGCCCTCTGGTCCCAGACTCCCCCACCATAGGAAACATCCTCTCCACATCCACTCTGTGACCTCTTGTCCTGAACACCCCACCATAGGAAACATCCTCTCCACATCCAGTCTGTCTGTGCCCTCTGGTCCTGATCACCCCTACCATGAGAAACATCCTCTCCACATCCACTCTGTGCCCTCTTGTCCTGAACACCCCACCATAGGAAACATCCTCTCCACATCCACTCTGTCTGTGCCCTCTGGTCCTAGACTCCCCACCAGAGGAAACATCCTCTCCACATCTACTCTGTGCCCTCTGGTCCTAGACTCCCCACCATAGGAAACATCCTCTCCACATCCACTCTGTCTGTGCCCTCTGGTCCTAGACACCCCCACCATAGGAAACATCCTCTCCACATCCACTCTGTGCCCTCTGGACCTGAACACCCCACCATAGGGAACATCCTCTCCACATCCACTCTGTGCCCTCTGGACCTGAACACCCCTCCATAGGAAACATCCTCTCCACATCCACTCTGTGCCCTCTGGACCTGAACACCCCACCAAAGGGAACATTCTCTCCACATCCACTCTGTGCCCTCTGGTCCTGAACAGCCCACCATAGGAAACATCCTCTCCACATCCACTCTGTGCGCTCTGGTCCTGAACAACCCCACCATAGGAAACATCCTCTCCACATCCACTTTGTGCCCTCTGGTCCTGAACACCCCCACCATAGGAAACATTCTCTCCACATCCACTCTGTGCCCTCTGGTCCTGAACACACCCACCATAGGAAACATCCTCTCCACATCCACTCTGTGCCCTCTGGTCCTGAACACCCCACCATAGGAAACATCCTCTCCACATCCACTCTGTGCCCTCTGGTCCTGAACAACCCCACCATAGGAAACATCCTCTCCACATCCACTCTGTCTGTGCCCTCTGGTCCTAGATGCCCCCACCATAGGAAACATCCTCTCCACATCTACTATGTGCCCTCTGGTCCTGAACACAACACCACAGGAAACATTCTTTCCACATCCACTCTGTGACCTCTTGTCCTGAACACCCCACCATAGGAAACATCCTCTCCACATCCAGTCTGTCTGTGCCCTCTGGTCCTGATCACCCCTACCATGAGAAACATCCTCTCCACATCCACTCTGTGCCCTCTTGTCCTGAACACCCCACCGTAGGAAACATCCTCTCCACATCCTCTCTGTCTGTGCCCTCTGGTCCTAGACTCCCCACCAGAGGAAACATCCTCTCCACATCCACTCTGTGCCCTCTGGTCCTAGACTCCCCACCATAGGAAACATCCTCTCCACATCCACTCTGTCTGTGCCCTCTGGTCCTAGACACCCCCACCATAGGAAACATCCTCTCCACATCCACTCTGTGCCCTCTGGACCTGAACACCCCACCATAGGGAACATCCTCTCCACATCCACTCTGTGTCCTCTGGACCTGAACACCCCTCCATAGGAAACATCCTCTCCACATCCACTCTGTGCCCTCTGGACCTGAACACCCCACCAAAGGGAACATTCTCTCCACATCCACTCTGTGCCCTCTGGTCCTGAACAGCCCACCATAGGAAACATCCTCTCCACATCCACTCTGTGCGCTCTGGTCCTGAACAACCCCACCATAGGAAACATCCTCTCCACATCCACTTTGTGCCCGCTGGTCCTGAACACCCCCAACATAGGAAACATTCTCTCCACATCCACTCTGTGCCCTCTGGTCCTGAACACACCCACCATAGGAAACATCCTCTCCACATCCACTCTGTGCCCTCTGGTCCTGAACACCCCACCATAGGAAACATCCTCTCCACATCCACTCTGTGCCCTCTGGTCCTGAACAACCCCACCATAGGAAACATCCTCTCCACATCCACTCTGTCTGTGCCCTCTGGTCCTAGATGCCCCCACCATAGGAAACATCCTCTCCACATCTACTATGTGCCCTCTGGTCCTGAACACAACACCACAGGAAACATTCTTTCCACATCCACTCTGTGCCCTCTGGTCCTGAACAACCCACCATAGGAAACATCCTCTCCACATCCACTCTGTGCCCTCTGGTCCTGAACAACCCACCATAGGAAACATCCTCTCCACATCCACTCTGTCTGAGCCCTCTGGTCCTAGACTCGCCCACCATAGGAAACATCCTCTCCACATCCACACTGTGCTCTCTGGTCCTGAACAACCCCACCATAGGAAACATTCTCTCCACATCCACTCTGTGCCCTCTGGACCTGAACACCCCACCATGGGAAACATTCTCTGCACATCCAATTTGTGCCCTCTGGTCCTGAACAACCCCACCATAGGAAACATTCTCTCCACACCCGCTCTGTGCACTCTGGTCCTAGACTCCTCACCATAGGAAATATCCTCTCCACATCCACTCTGTGCCCTCTTGTCCTGAACACCCCACCATAGGAAACATTCTCTCCACATCCACTCTGTGCCCTCTGGTCCTGAACAACCCCACCATGGAAACATTCTCTCCACATCCACTCTGTGCCCTCGGGTCCTGAACACCCCCACCATAGGAAACATCCTCTCCACATCCGCTCTGTGCCCTCTGGACCTGAACACCCCACCATGGGAAACATTCTCTGCACATCCAATCTGTGCCCTCTGGTCCTGAACACCCCCACCATAGGAAACATCCTCTCCACATTCACTCTGTGCCCTCTGGTCCTAGACTCCCCATCATAGGAAACATCCTCTCCACATCCACTCTGTGCCCTCTGGTCCTGAACAACCCCACCATAGGAAACATCCTCTCCACATCCACTCTGTGCTCTCTGGTCCTAGACTCCCCACCATAGGAAACATTCTCTCCATATCCACTCTGTGCCCTCTGGTCCTAGAGTCCCCACCATAGGTAACATCCTCTCCACATCTACTCTGTGCCCTCTGGTCCTGAACACCCCACCATAGGAAACATCCTCTCCACATCCACACTGTGCTCTCTGGTCCTGAACAACCCCACCATAGGAAACATCCTCTCCACATCCACACTGTGCCCACTGGTCCTGAACAACCCCACCATAGGAAACATCCTCTCCACATCCACTCTGTGCCCTCTGGTCCTGAACACCCCACCATAGGAAACATCCTCTCCACATCCACACTGTGCTCTCTGGTCCTGAACAACCCCACCATAGGAAACATCCTCTCCACATCCACACTGTGCCCACTGGTCCTAAACAACCCCACCATAAGAAACATCCTCTCCACATCCACTCTGTGCCCTCTGGTCCTGAACAACCCCACCATAGGAAACATCCTCTCCACATCCACTCTGTGCCCTCTGGTCCTGAACAACCCACCATAGGAAACATCCTCTCCACATCCACTCTGTCTGTGCCCTCTGGCCCTAGACTCCCCCACCATAGGAAACATTCTCTCCACATCCACTCTGTCTGTGCCCTCTGGTCCCAGACTCCCCCACCATAAGGAACATCCTCTCCACATCCACTCTGTGCCCGCTGGTCTTGAACACCACCACCATAGGAAACATTCTCTCCACATCCACTCTGTGCCCTCTGGCCCTAGACTCCCCCACCATAGGAAACATCCTCTCCACATCCACTCTGTGCCCTCTGGTCCTGAACACAACACCACAGGAAACATCCTCTCCACATCCACTCTGTGCCTTCTGGTCCCAGACTCCCCCACCATAAGGAACATCCTCTCCACATCCACTCTGTGCCCTCTGGTCCTGAACACCCCCACCATGGAAACATTCTCTCCACATCCACTCTCTGCCCTCTGGTCCTAGACTCCCCCACCATAGGAAACATCCTCTCCACATCCACTCTGTCTGTGCCTTCTGGTCCTAGACTCCCCCACCATAGGAAACATTCTCTCCACATCCACTCTGTGCCCTCTGGTCCTGAACAACCCCACCATAGGAAACATCCTCTCCACATCCACTCTGTGCCCTCTGGTCCTGAACACCCCACCATATGAAACATCCTCTCCACATCCACTCTGTGCCCTCTGGTCCTGAACAACCCCACCATAGGAAACATCCTCTCCACATCCACTCTGTCTGTGCCCTCTGGTCCTAGATGCCCCCACCATAGGAAACATCCTCTCCACATCCACTATGTGCCCTCTGGTCCTGAACACAACACCACAGGAAACATTCTTTCCACATCCACTCTGTGCCCTCTGGTCCTGAACAACCCACCATAGGAAACATCCTCTCCACATCCACTCTGTGCCCTCTGGTCCTGAACAACCCACCATAGGAAACATTCTCTCCACATCCACTCTGTGCCCTCTGGTCCTAGACTCCCCATCATAGGAAACATCCTCTCCACATCCACTCTGTGCTCTCTGGTCCTGAACACCCCACCATAGGAAACATTCTCTCCACATCCACTCTGTGCCCTCTGGTCCTGAACAACCCCACCATGGAAACATTCTCTCCACATCCACTCTGTGCCCTCGGGTCCTGAACACCCCCACCATAGGAAACATCCTCTCCACATCCGCTCTGTGCCCTCTGGACCTGAACACCCCACCATGGGAAACATTCTCTGCACATCCAATCTGTGCCCTCTGGTCCTGAACACCCCCACCATAGGAAACATCCTCTCCACATCCACTCTGTGCCCTCTGGTCCTAGACTCCCCATCATAGGAAACATCCTCTCCACATCCACTCTGTGCCCTCTGGTCCTAGAGTCCCCACCATAGGAAACATCCTCTCCACATCCACTCTGTGCACTCTGGTCCTAGACTCCCCACCATAGGAAACATCCTCTCCACATCCACTCTGTCTGTGCCCTCTGGCCCTAGACTCCCCCACCATAGGAAACATCCTCTCCACATCCACTCTGTGCCCTCTGGTCCTGAACAACCCCAGCATAGGAAACATCCTCTCCACATCCACTCTGTCTCAGCCCTCTGGTCCTAGATGCCCCCACCATAGGAAACATCCTCTCCACATCCACTATGTGCCCTCTGGTCCTGAACACAACACCACAGGAAACATTCTTTCCACATCCACTCTGTGCCCTCTGGTCCTGAACACCCCACCATAGGAAACATTCTCTCCACATCCACTCTGTGCCCTCTGGTCCTGAACAACCCCACCATGGAAACATTCTCTCCACATCCACTCTGTGCCCTCGGGTCCTGAACACCCCCACCATAGGAAACATCCACTCCACATCCGCTCTGTGACCTCTGGACCTGAACACCCCACCATGGGAAACATTCTCTGCACATCCAATCTGTGCCCTCTGGTCCTGAACACCCCCACCATAGGAAACATCCTCTCCACATCCACTCTGTGCCCTCTGGTCCTAGACTCCCCATCATAGGAAACATCCTCTCCACATCCACTCTGTGCCCTCTGGTCCTGAACAACCCCACCAGAGGAAACATCCTCTCCACATCCACTCTGTGCTCTCTGGTCCTAGACTCCCCACCATAGGAAACATTCTCTCCATATCCACTCTGTGCCCTCTGGTCCTAGAGTCCCCACCATAGGTAACATCCTCTCCACATCTACTCTGTGCCCTCTGGTCCTGAACACCCCACCATAGGAAACATCCTCTCCACATCCACACTGTGCTCTCTGGTCCTGAACAACCCCACCATAGGAAACATCCTCTCCACATCCACACTGTGCCCACTGGTCCTGAACAACCCCACCATAGGAAACATCCTCTCCACATACACTCTGTGCCCTCTGGTCCTGAACACCCCACCATAGGAAACATCCTCTCCACATCCACACTGTGCTCTCTGGTCCTGAACAACCCCACCATAGGAAACATCCTCTCCACATCCACACTGTGCCCACTGGTCCTAAACAACCCCACCATAAGAAACATCCTCTCCACATCCACTCTGTGCCCTCTGGTCCTGAACAACCCCACCATAGGAAACATCCTCTCCACATCCGCTCTGTGCCCTCTGGACCTGAACACCCCACCATGGGAAACATTCTCTGCACATCCAATCTGTGCCCTCTGGTCCTGAACACCCCCACCATAGGAAACATCCTCTCCACATCCACTCTGTGCCCTCTGGTCCTAGACTCCCCATCATAGGAAACATCCTCTCCACATCCACTCTGTGCCCTCTGGTCCTGAACAACCCCACCATAGGAAACATCCTCTCCACATCCACTCTGTGCTCTCTGGTCCTAGACTCCCCACCATAGGAAACATTCTCTCCATATCCACTCTGTGCCCTCTGGTCCTAGAGTCCCCACCATAGGTAACATCCTCTCCACATCTACTCTGTGCCCTCTGGTCCTGAACACCCCACCATAGGAAACATCCTCTCCACATCCACACTGTGCTCTCTGGTCCTGAACAACCCCACCATAGGAAACATCCTCTCCACATCCACACTGTGCCCACTGGTCCTGAACAACCCCACCATAGGAAACATCCTCTCCACATCCACTCTGTGCCCTCTGGTCCTGAACACCCCACCATAGGAAACATCCTCTCCACATCCACACTGTGCTCTCTGGTCCTGAACAACCCCACCATAGGAAACATCCTCTCCACATCCACACTGTGCCCACTGGTCCTAAACAACCCCACCATAAGAAACATCCTCTCCACATCCACTCTGTGCCCTCTGGTCCTGAACAACCCCACCATAGGAAACATCCTCTCCACATCCACTCTGTGCCCTCTGGTCCTGAACAACCCACCATAGGAAACATCCTCTCCACATCCACTCTGTGCACTCTGGTCCTAGACTCCCCACCATAGGAAACATCCTCTCCACATCCACTCTGTCTGTGCCCTCTGGCCCTAGACTCCCCCACCATAGGAAACATTCTCTCCACATCCACTCTGTCTGTGCCCTCTGGTCCCAGACTCCCCCACCATAAGGAACATCCTCTCCACATCCACTCTGTGCCCGCTGGTCTTGAACACCACCACCATAGGAAACATTCTCTCCACATCCACTCTGTGCCCTCTGGCCCTAGACTCCCCCACCATAGGAAACATCCTCTCCACATCCACTCTGTGCCCTCTGGTCCTGAACACAACACCACAGGAAACATCCTCTCCACATCCACTCTGTGCCTTCTGGTCCCAGACTCCCCCACCATAAGGAACATCCTCTCCACATCCACTCTGTGCCCTCTGGTCCTGAACACCCCCACCATGGAAACATTCTCTCCACATCCACTCTCTGCCCTCTGGTCCTAGACTCCCCCACCATAGGAAACATCCTCTCCACATCCACTCTGTCTGTGCCTTCTGGTCCTAGACTCCCCCACCATAGGAAACATTCTCTCCACATCCACTCTGTGCCCTCTGGTCCTGAACAACCCCACCATAGGAAACATCCTCTCCACATCCACTCTGTGCCCTCTGGTCCTGAACACCCCACCATAGGAAACATCCTCTCCACATCCACTCTGTGCCCTCTGGTCCTGAACAACCCCACCATAGGAAACATCCTCTCCACATCCACTCTGTCTGTGCCCTCTGGTCCTAGATGCCCCCACCATAGGAAACATCCTCTCCACATCCACTATGTGCCCTCTGGTCCTGAACACAACACCACAGGAAACATTCTTTCCACATCCACTCTGTGCCCTCTGGTCCTGAACAACCCACCATAGGAAACATCCTCTCCACATCCACTCTGTGCCCTCTGGTCCTGAACAACCCACCATAGGAAACATCCTCTCCACATCCACTCTGTCTGTGCCCTCTGGTCCTAGACTCGCCCACCATAGTAAACATCCTCTCCACAACCACTCTGTGCCCTCTGGCCCTGAACAACCCCACCATAGGAAACATTCTCTCCACATCCACTCTGTGCCCTTTGGTCCTGGACTCGCCCACCATAGGAAATATCCTCTCCACACCCACTCTGTGCACTCTGGTCCTAGACTCCTCACCATAGGAAATATCCTCTCCACATCCACTCTGTGCCCTCTGGTCCTGAACACCCCACCATAGGAAACATTCTCTCCACATCCACTCTGTGCCCTCTGGTCCTAGACTCCCCATCATAGGAAACATCCTCTCCACATCCACTCTGTGCCCTCTGGTCCTGAACACCCCACCATAGGAAACATTCTCTCCACATCCACTCTGTGCCCTCTGGTCCTGAACAACCCCACCATGGAAACATTCTCTCCACATCCACTCTGTGCCCTCGGGTCCTGAACACCCCCACCATAGGAAACATCCTCTCCACATCCGCTCTGTGCCCTCTGGACCTGAACACCCCACCATGGGAAACATTCTCTGCACATCCAATCTGTGCCCTCTGGTCCTGAACACCCCCACCATAGGAAACATCCTCTCCACATCCACTCTGTGCCCTCTGGTCCTAGACTCCCCATCATAGGAAACATCCTCTCCACATCCACTCTGTGCCCTCTGGACCTGAACAACCCCACCATAGGAAACATCCTCTCCACATCCACTCTGTGCTCTCTGGTCCTAGACTCCCCACCATAGGAAACATTCTCTCCACATCCACTCTGTGCCCTCTGGTCCTAGAGTCCCCACCATAGGTAACATCCTCTCCACATCTACTCTGTGCCCTCTGGTCCTGAACACCCCACCATAGGAAACATCCTCTCCACATCCACACTGTGCTCTCTGGTCCTGAACAACCCCACCATAGGAAACATCCTCTCCACATCCACACTGTGCCCACTGGTCCTGAACAACCCCACCATAGGAAACATCCTCTCCACATCCACTCTGTGCCCTCTGGTCCTGAACACCCCACCATAGGAAACATCCTCTCCACATCCACACTGTGCTCTCTGGTCCTGAACAACCCCACCATAGGAAACATCCTCTCCACATCCACACTGTGCCCACTGGTCCTAAACAACCCCACCATAGGAAACATCCTCTCCACATCCACTCTGTGCCCTCTGGTCCTGAACAACCCCACCATAGGAAACATCCTCTCCACATCCACTCTGTGCCCTCTGGTCCTGAACAACCCACCATAGGAAACATCCTCTCCACATCCACTCTGTGCACTCTGGTCCTAGACTCCCCACCATAGGAAACATCCTCTCCACATCCACTCTGTCTGTGCCCTCTGGCCCTAGACTCCCCCACCATAGGAAACATCCTCTCCACATCCACTCTGTGCCCTCTGGTCCTGAACAACCCCACCATAGGAAACATCCTCTCCACATCCACTATGTGCCCTCTGGTCCTGAACACAACACCACAGGAAACATTCTTTCCACATCCACTCTGTGCCCTCTGGTCCTGAACACCCCACCATAGGAAACATTCTCTCCACATCCACTCTGTGCCCTCTGGTCCTGAACAACCACACCATGGAAACATTCTCTCCACATCCACTCTGTGCCCTCGGGTCCTGAACACCCCCACCATAGGAAACATCCACTCCACATCCGCTCTGTGCCCTCTGGACCTGAACACCCCACCATGGGAAACATTCTCTGCACATCCAATCTGTGCCCTCTGGTCCTGAACACCCCCACCATAGGAAACATCCTCTCCACATCCACTCTGTGCCCTCTGGTCCTAGACTCCCCATCATAGGAAACATCCTCTCCACATCCACTCTGTGCCCTCTGGTCCTGAACAACCCCACCAGAGGAAACATCCTCTCCACATCCACTCTGTGCTCTCTGGTCCTAGACTCCCCACCATAGGAAACATTCTCTCCATATCCACTCTGTGCCCTCTGGTCCTAGAGTCCCCACCATAGGTAACATCCTCTCCACATCTACTCTGTGCCCTCTGGTCCTGAACACCCCACCATAGGAAACATCCTCTCCACATCCACACTGTGCTCTCTGGTCCTGAACAACCCCACCATAGGAAACATCCTCTCCACATCCACACTGTGCCCACTGGTCCTGAACAACCCCACCATAGGAAACATCCTCTCCACATACACTCTGTGCCCTCTGGTCCTGAACACCCCACCATAGGAAACATCCTCTCCACATCCACACTGTGCTCTCTGGTCCTGAACAACCCCACCATAGGAAACATCCTCTCCACATCCACACTGTGCCCACTGGTCCTAAACAACCCCACCATAAGAAACATCCTCTCCACATCCACTCTGTGCCCTCTGGTCCTGAACAACCCCACCATAGGAAACATCCTCTCCACATCCACTCTGTGCCCTCTGGTCCTGAACAACCCACCATAGGAAACATCCTCTCCACATCCACTCTGTGCACTCTGGTCCTAGACTCCCCACCATAGGAAACATCCTCTCCACATCCACTCTGTCTGTGCCCTCTGGCCCTAGACTCCCCCACCATAGGAAACATTCTCTCCACATCCACTCTGTCTGTGCCCTCTGGTCCCAGACTCCCCCACCATAAGGAACATCCTCTCCACATCCACTCTGTGCCCTCTGGCCCTAGACTCCCCCACCATAGGAAACATCCTCTCCACATCCACTCTGTGCCCTCTGGTCCTGAACACAACACCACAGGAAACATCCTCTCCACATCCACTCTGTGCCTTCTGGTCCTAGACTCCCCACCATAGGAAACATCCTCTCCACATCCACTCTGTCTGTGCCTTCTGGTCCTAGACTCCCCCACCATAGGAAACATTCTCTCCACATCCACTCTGTGCCCTCTGGTCCTGAACAACCCCACCATAGGAAACATCCTCTCCACATCCACTCTGTGCCCTCTGGTCCTGAACACCCCACCATAGGAAACATCCTCTCCACATCCACTCTGTGCCCTCTGGTCCTGAACAACCCCACCATAGGAAACATCCTCTCCACATCCACTCTGTCTGTGCCCTCTGGTCCTAGATGCCCCCACCATAGGAAACATCCTCTCCACATCCACTATGTGCCCTCTGGTCCTGAACACAACACCACAGGAAACATTCTTTCCACATCCACTCTGTGCCCTCTGGTCCTGAACAACCCACCATAGGAAACATCCTCTCCACATCCACTCTGTGCCCTCTGGTCCTGAACAACCCACCATAGGAAACATCCTCTCCACATCCACTCTGTCTGTGCCCTCTGGTCCTAGACTCGCCCACCATAGTAAACATCCTCTCCACAACCACTCTGTGCCCTCTGGCCCAGAACAACCCCACCATAGGAAACATTCTCTCCACATCCACTCTGTGCCCTTTGGTCCTGGACTCGCCCACCATAGGAAATATCCTCTCCACACCCACTCTGTGCACTCTGGTCCTAGACTCCTCACCATAGGAAATATCCTCTCCACATCCACTCTGTGCCCTCTGGTCCTGAACACCCCACCATAGGAAACATTCTCTCCACATCCACTCTGTGCCCTCTGGTCCTGAACAACCCCACCATGGAAACATTCTCTCCACATCCACTCTGTGCCCTCGGGTCCTGAACACCCCCACCATAGGAAACATCCTCTCCACATCCGCTCTGTGCCCTCTGGACCTGAACACCCCACCATGGGAAACATTCTCTGCACATCCAATCTGTGCCCTCTGGTCCTGAACACCCCCACCATAGGAAACATCCTCTCCACATCCACTCTGTGCCCTCTGGTCCTAGACTCCCCATCATAGGAAACATCCTCTCCACATCCACTCTGTGCCCTC
Organism: Hemitrygon akajei; assembly: GCF_048418815.1. Taxonomy (NCBI): domain Eukaryota; kingdom Metazoa; phylum Chordata; class Chondrichthyes; order Myliobatiformes; family Dasyatidae; genus Hemitrygon; species Hemitrygon akajei. The sequence continues at coordinate 43,085,239 of NC_133147.1, read as the reverse complement.
TGGACCTGAACAACCCCACCATAGGAAACATCCTCTCCACATCCACTCTGTGCTCTCTGGTCCTAGACTCCCCACCATAGGAAACATTCTCTCCACATCCACTCTGTGCCCTCTGGTCCTAGAGTCCCCACCATAGGTAACATCCTCTCCACATCTACTCTGTGCCCTCTGGTCCTGAACACCCCACCATAGGAAACATCCTCTCCACATCCACACTGTTCTCTCTGGTCCTGAACAACCACACCATAGGAAACATCCTCTCCACATCCACACTGTGCCCACTGGTCCTGAACAACCCCACCATAGGAAACATCCTCTCCACATCCACTCTGTGCCCTCTGGTCCTGAACACCCCACCATAGGAAACATCCTCTCCACATCCACACTGTGCTCTCTGGTCCTGAACAACCCCACCATAGGAAACATCCTCTCCACATCCACACTGTGCCCACTGGTCCTAAACAACCCCACCATAGGAAACATCCTCTCCACATCCACTCTGTGCCCTCTGGTCCTGAACAACCCCACCATAGGAAACATCCTCTCCACATCCACTCTGTGCCCTCTGGTCCTGAACAACCCACCATAGGAAACATCCTCTCCACATCCACTCTGTGCACTCTGGTCCTAGACTCCCCACCATAGGAAACATCCTCTCCACATCCACTCTGTGCCCTCTGGTCCTGAACAACCCCACCATAGGAAACATCCTCTCCACATCCACTCTGTGCCCTCTGGTCCTGAACAACCCACCATAGGAAACATCCTCTCCACATCCACTCTGTCTCAGCCCTCTGGTCCTAGATGCCCCCACCATAGGAAACATCCTCTCCACATCCACTATGTGCCCTCTGGTCCTGAACACAACACCACAGGAAACATTCTTTCCACATCCACTCTGTGCCCTCTGGTCCTGAACAACCCACCATAGGAAACATCCTCTCCACATCCACTATGTGCCCTCTGGTCCTGAACAAACCACCATAGGAAACATCCTCTCCACATCCACTCTGTCTGTGCCCTCTGGTCCTAGACTCGCCCACCATAGTAAACATCCTCTCCACAACCACTCTGTGCCCTCTGGCCCTGAACTCCCCCACTATAGGAAACATCCTCTCCACATCCACTCTGTGCTCTCTGGTCCTGAACAACCCCACCATAGGAAACATCCTCTCCACATCCACACTGTGCCCACTGGTCCTGAACAACCCCACCATAGGAAACATCCTCTCCACATACACTCTGTGCCCTCTGGTCCTGAACACCCCACCATAGGAAACATCCTCTCCACATCCACACTGTGCTCTCTGGTCCTGAACAACCCCACCATAGGAAACATCCTCTCCACATCCACACTGTGCCCACTGGTCCTAAACAACCCCACCATAAGAAACATCCTCTCCACATCCACTCTGTGCCCTCTGGTCCTGAACAACCCCACCATAGGAAACATCCTCTCCACATCCACTCTGTGCCCTCTGGTCCTGAACAACCCACCATAGGAAACATCCTCTCCACATCCACTCTGTGCACTCTGGTCCTAGACTCCCCACCATAGGAAACATCCTCTCCACATCCACTCTGTCTGTGCCCTCTGGCCCTAGACTCCCCCACCATAGGAAACATTCTCTCCACATCCACTCTGTCTGTGCCCTCTGGTCCCAGACTCCCCCACCATAAGGAACATCCTCTCCACATCCACTCTGTGCCCTCTGGCCCTAGACTCCCCCACCATAGGAAACATCCTCTCCACATCCACTCTGTGCCCTCTGGTCCTGAACACAACACCACAGGAAACATCCTCTCCACATCCACTCTGTGCCTTCTGGTCCTAGACTCCCCACCATAGGAAACATCCTCTCCACATCCACTCTGTCTGTGCCTTCTGGTCCTAGACTCCCCCACCATAGGAAACATTCTCTCCACATCCACTCTGTGCCCTCTGGTCCTGAACAACCCCACCATAGGAAACATCCTCTCCACATCCACTCTGTGCCCTCTGGTCCTGAACACCCCACCATAGGAAACATCCTCTCCACATCCACTCTGTGCCCTCTGGTCCTGAACAACCCCACCATAGGAAACATCCTCTCCACATCCACTCTGTCTGTGCCCTCTGGTCCTAGATGCCCCCACCATAGGAAACATCCTCTCCACATCCACTCTGTGCCCTCTGGTCCTGAACAACCCACCATAGGAAACATCCTCTCCACATCCACTCTGTCTGTGCCCTCTGGTCCTAGACTCGCCCACCATAGTAAACATCCTCTCCACAACCACTCTGTGCCCTCTGGCCCAGAACAACCCCACCATAGGAAACATTCTCTCCACATCCACTCTGTGCCCTTTGGTCCTGGACTCGCCCACCATAGGAAATATCCTCTCCACACCCACTCTGTGCACTCTGGTCCTAGACTCCTCACCATAGGAAATATCCTCTCCACATCCACTCTGTGCCCTCTGGTCCTGAACACCCCACCATAGGAAACATTCTCTCCACATCCACTCTGTGCCCTCTGGTCCTGAACAACCCCACCATGGAAACATTCTCTCCACATCCACTCTGTGCCCTCGGGTCCTGAACACCCCCACCATAGGAAACATCCTCTCCACATCCGCTCTGTGCCCTCTGGACCTGAACACCCCACCATGGGAAACATTCTCTGCACATCCAATCTGTGTCCTCTGGTCCTGAACACCCCCACCATAGGAAACATCCTCTCCACATCCACTCTGTGCCCTCTGGTCCTAGACTCCCCATCATAGGAAACATCCTCTCCACATCCACTCTGTGCCCTCTGGACCTGAACAACCCCACCATAGGAAACATCCTCTCCACATCCACTCTGTGCTCTCTGGTCCTAGACTCCCCACCATAGGAAACATTCTCTCCACATCCACTCTGTGCCCTCTGGTCCTAGAGTCCCCACCATAGGTAACATCCTCTCCACATCTACTCTGTGCCCTCTGGTCCTGAACACCCCACCATAGGAAACATCCTCTCCACATCCACACTGTGCTCTCTGGTCCTGAACAACCCCACCATAGGAAACATCCTCTCCACATCCACACTGTGCCCACTGGTCCTGAACAACCCCACCATAGGAAACATCCTCTCCACATCCACTCTGTGCCCTCTGGTCCTGAACACCCCACCATAGGAAACATCCTCTCCACATCCACACTGTGCTCTCTGGTCCTGAACAACCCCACCATAGGAAACATCCTCTCCACATCCACACTGTGCCCACTGGTCCTAAACAACCCCACCATAGGAAACATCCTCTCCACATCCACTCTGTGCCCTCTGGTCCTGAACAACCCCACCATAGGAAACATCCTCTCCACATCCACTCTCTGCCCTCTGGTCCTGAACAACCCACCATAGGAAACATCCTCTCCACATCCACTCTGTGCACTCTGGTCCTAGACTCCCCACCATAGGAAACATCCTCTCCACATCCACTCTGTCTGTGCCCTCTGGCTTAAGACTCCCCCACCATAGGAAACATCCTCTCCACATCCACTCTGTGCCCTCTGGTCCTGAACAACCCCACCATAGGAAACATCCTCTCCACATCCACTCTGTCTCAGCCCTCTGGTCCTAGATGCCCCCACCATAGGAAACATCCTCTCCACATCCACTATGTGCCCTCTGGTCCTGAACACAACACCACAGGAAACATTCTTTCCACATCCACTCTGTGCCCTCTGGTCCTGAACAACCCACCATAGGAAACATCCTCTCCACATCCACTCTGTGCCCTCTGGTCCTGAACAAACCACCATAGGAAACATCCTCTCCACATCCACTCTGTCTGTGCCCTCTGGTCCTAGACTCGCCCACCATAGTAAACATCCTCTCCACAACCACTCTGTGCCCTCTGGCCCTGAACTCCCCCACTATAGGAAACATCCTCTCCACATCCACTCTGTGCCCTCTGGTCCTGAACAACCCCACCATAGGAAACATCCTCTCCACATCCACTCTGTGCCCTCTTGTCCTGAACAACCCCACCATAGGAAACATCCTCTCCACATCCACTCTGTGCCCTCTGGTCCTGAACAACCCCACCATAGGAAACATCCTCTCCACATCCACTCTGTCTGTGCCCTCTGGTCCTAGATGCCCCCACCATAGGAAACATCCTCTCCACATCCACTATGTGCCCTCTGGTCCTGAACACAACACCACAGGAAACATTCTTTCCACATCCACTCTGTGCCCTCTGGTCCTGAACAACCCACCATAGGAAACATCCTCTCCACATCCACTCTGTGCCATCTGGTCCTGAACAACCCACCATAGGAAACATCCTCTCCACATCCACTCTGTCTGTGCCCTCTGGTCCTAGACTCGCCCACCATAGTAAACATCCTCTCCACAACCACTCTGTGCCCTCTGGCCCTGAACAACCCCACCATAGGAAACATTCTCTCCACATCCACTCTGTGCCCATTGGTCCTGGACTCGCCCACCATAGGAAACATCCTCTCCACACCCACTCTGTGCACTCTGGTCCTAGACTCCTCACCATAGGAAATATCCTCTCCACATCCACTCTGTGCCCTCTGGTCCTGAACACACCCACCATAGGAAACATCCTCTCCACATCCACTCTGTGCCCTCTGGTCCTGAACAACCCCACCATAGGAAACATTCTCTCCACATCCACTCTGTGCCCATTGGTCCTGGACTCGCCCACCATAGGAAATATCCTCTCCACACCCACTCTGTGCCCTCTTGTCCTGAACACCCCACCATAGGAAACATCCTCTCCACATCCACTCTGTCTGTGCACTCTGGTCCTAGACTCCTCACCATAGGAAATATCCTCTCCACATCCACTCTGTGCCCTCTGGTCCTGAACACCCCACCATAGGAAACATTCTCTCCACATCCACTCTGTGCCCTCTGGTCCTGAACAACCCCACCATGGAAACATTCTCTCCACATCCACTCTGTGCCCTCGGGTCCTGAACACCCCCACCATAGGAAACATCCTCTCCACATCCACTCTGTGCCCTCTGGTCCTAGACTCCCCACCATAGGAAAGATTCTCTCCACATCCACTCTGTGCCCTCTGGTCCTAGAGTCCCCACCATAGGTAACATCCTCTCCACATCTACTCTGTGCCCTCTGGTCCTGAACAACCCCACCATAGGAAACATGCTCTCCACATCCACTCTGTGCCCTCTGGTCCTGAACAACCCACCATAGGAAACATCCTCTCCACATCCACTCTGTGCCCTCTGATCCAAGACTCCCCACCATAGGAAACATTCTCTCCAAATCCACTCTGTCTGTGCCATCTGGTCCCAGACTCCCCCACCATAGGAAACAACCTCTCCACATCCACTCTGTGACCTCTTGTCCTGAACACCCCAACATAGGAAACATCCTCTCCACATCCACTCTGTCTGTGCCCTCTGGTCCTGATCACCCCTACCATGAGAAACATCCTCTCCACATCCACTCTGTGCCCTCTTGTCCTGAACACCCCACCATAGGAAACATCCTCTCAACATCCACTCTGTCTGTGCCCTCTGGTCCTAGACTCCCCACCAGAGGAAACATCCTCTCCACATCCACTCTGTGCCCTCTGGTCCAAGACTCCCCACCATAGGAAACATCCTCTCCACATCCACTCTATCTGTGCCCTCTGGTCCTAGACACCCCCACCATAGGAAACATCCTCTCCACATCCACTCTGTGCCCTCTGGACCTGAACACACCACCAAAGGGAACATTCTCTCCACATCCACTCTGTGCCCTCTGGTCCTGAACAGCCCACCATAGGAAACATCCTCTCCACATCCACTCTGTGCGCTCTGGTCCTGAACAACCCCACCATAGGAAACATCCTCTCCACATCCACTTTGTGCCCTCTGGTCCTGAACACACCCACCATAGGAAACATCCTCTCCACATCCACTCTGTGCCCTCTGGTCCTGAACACCCCACCATAGGAAACATCCTCTCCACATCCACTCTGTGCCCTCTGGTCCTGAACAACCCACCATAGGAAACATCCTCTCCACATCCACTCTGTCTGTGCCCTCTGGTCCTAGACTCGCCCACCATAGTAAACATCCTCTCCACAACCACTCTGTGCCCTCTGGCCCTGAACTCCCCCACCATAGGAAACATCCTCTCCACATCCACTCTGTGCCCTCTGGTCCTGAACAACCCCACCATAGGAAACATCCTCTCCACATCCACTCTGTGCCCTCTGGTCCTGAACAACCCCACCATAGGAAACATCCTCTCCACATCCACTCTGTCTGTGCCCTCTGGTCCTAGATGCCCCCACCATAGGAAACATCCTCTCCACATCCACTATGTGCCCTCTGGTCCTGAACACAACACCACAGGAAACATTCTTTCCACATCCACTCTGTGCCCTCTGGTCCTGAACAACCCACCATAGGAAACATCCTCTCCACATCCACTCTGTGCCCTCTGGTCCTGAACAACCCACCATAGGAAACATCCTCTCCACATCCACTCTGTCTGTGCCCTCTGGTCCTAGACTCGCCCACCATAGTAAACATCCTCTCCACAACCACTCTGTGCCCTCTGGCCCTAAACAACCCCACCATAGGAAACATTCTCTCCACATCCACTCTGTGCCCTTTGGTCCTGGACTCGCCCACCATAGGAAATATCCTCTCCACATCCACTCTGTGCCCTCTGGTCCTAGACTCCTCACCATAGGAAATATCCTCTCCACATCCACTCTGTGCCCTCTGGTCCTGAACACACCCACCATAGGAAACATCCTCTCCACATACACTCTGTGCCCTCTGGTCCTGAACACCCCACCATAGGAAACATCCTCTCCACATCCACACTGTGCTCTCTGGTCCTGAACAACCCCACCATAGGAAACATCCTCTCCACATCCACACTGTGCCCACTGGTCCTAAACAACCCCACCATAAGAAACATCCTCTCCACATCCACTCTGTGCCCTCTGGTCCTGAACAACCCCACCATAGGAAACATCCTCTCCACATCCACTCTGTGCCCTCTGGTCCTGAACAACCCACCATAGGAAACATCCTCTCCACATCCACTCTGTGCACTCTGGTCCTAGACTCCCCACCATAGGAAACATCCTCTCCACATCCACTCTGTCTGTGCCCTCTGGCCCTAGACTCCCCCACCATAGGAAACATTCTCTCCAAATCCACTCTGTCTGTGCCCTCTGGTCCCAGACTCCCCCACCATAAGGAACATCCTCTCCACATCCACTCTGTGCCCTCTGGCCCTAGACTCCCCCACCATAGGAAACATCCTCTCCACATCCACTCTGTGCCCTCTGGTCCTGAACACAACACCACAGGAAACATCCTCTCCACATCCACTCTGTGCCTTCTGGTCCTAGACTCCCCACCATAGGAAACATCCTCTCCACATCCACTCTGTGCCCTCTGGACCTGAACACACCACCAAAGGGAACATTCTCTCCACATCCACTCTGTGCCCTCTGGTCCTGAACAGCCCACCATAGGAAACATCCTCTCCACATCCACTCTGTGCGCTCTGGTCCTGAACAACCCCACCATAGGAAACATCCTCTCCACATCCACTTTGTGCCCTCTGGTCCTGAACACACCCACCATAGGAAACATCCTCTCCACATCCACTCTGTGCCCTCTGGTCCTGAACACCCCACCATAGGAAACATCCTCTCCACATCCACTCTGTGCCCTCTGGTCCTGAACAACCCACCATAGGAAACATCCTCTCCACATCCACTCTGTCTGTGCCCTCTGGTCCTAGACTCGCCCACCATAGTAAACATCCTCTCCACAACCACTCTGTGCCCTCTGGCCCTGAACTCCCCCACCATAGGAAACATCCTCTCCACATCCACTCTGTGCCCTCTGGTCCTGAACAACCCCACCATAGGAAACATCCTCTCCACATCCACTCTGTGCCCTCTGGTCCTGAACAACCCCACCATAGGAAACATCCTCTCCACATCCACTCTGTCTGTGCCCTCTGGTCCTAGATGCCCCCACCATAGGAAACATCCTCTCCACATCCACTATGTGCCCTCTGGTCCTGAACACAACACCACAGGAAACATTCTTTCCACATCCACTCTGTGCCCTCTGGTCCTGAACAACCCACCATAGGAAACATCCTCTCCACATCCACTCTGTGCCCTCTGGTCCTGAACAACCCACCATAGGAAACATCCTCTCCACATCCACTCTGTCTGTGCCCTCTGGTCCTAGACTCGCCCACCATAGTAAACATCCTCTCCACAACCACTCTGTGCCCTCTGGCCCTAAACAACCCCACCATAGGAAACATTCTCTCCACATCCACTCTGTGCCCTTTGGTCCTGGACTCGCCCACCATAGGAAATATCCTCTCCACATCCACTCTGTGCCCTCTGGTCCTAGACTCCTCACCATAGGAAATATCCTCTCCACATCCACTCTGTGCCCTCTGGTCCTGAACACACCCACCATAGGAAACATCCTCTCCACATACACTCTGTGCCCTCTGGTCCTGAACACCCCACCATAGGAAACATCCTCTCCACATCCACACTGTGCTCTCTGGTCCTAAACAACCCCACCATAGGAAACATCCTCTCCACATCCACACTGTGCCCACTGGTCCTAAACAACCCCACCATAAGAAACATCCTCTCCACATCCACTCTGTGCCCTCTGGTCCTGAACAACCCCACCATAGGAAACATCCTCTCCACATCCACTCTGTGCCCTCTGGTCCTGAACAACCCACCATAGGAAACATCCTCTCCACATCCACTCTGTGCACTCTGGTCCTAGACTCCCCACCATAGGAAACATCCTCTCCACATCCACTCTGTCTGTGCCCTCTGGCCCTAGACTCCCCCACCATAGGAAACATTCTCTCCAAATCCACTCTGTCTGTGCCCTCTGGTCCCAGACTCCCCCACCATAAGGAACATCCTCTCCACATCCACTCTGTGCCCTCTGGCCCTAGACTCCCCCACCATAGGAAACATCCTCTCCACATCCACTCTGTGCCCTCTGGTCCTGAACACAACACCACAGGAAACATCCTCTCCACATCCACTCTGTGCCTTCTGGTCCTAGACTCCCCACCATAGGAAACATCCTCTCCACATCCACTCTGTCTGTGCCTTCTGGTCCTAGACTCCCCCACCATAGGAAACATTCTCTCCACATCCACTCTGTGCCCTCTGGTCCTGAACAACCCCACCATAGGAAACATCCTCTCCACATCCACTCTGTGCCCTCTGGTCCTGAACACCCCACCATAGGAAACATCCTCTCCACATCCACTCTGTGCCCTCTGGTCCTGAACAACCCCACCATAGGAAACATCCTCTCCACATCCACTCTGTCTGTGCCCTCTGGTCCTAGATGCCCCAACCATAGGAAACATCCTCTCCACATCCACTATGTGCCCTCTGGTCCTGAACACAACACCACAGGAAACATTCTTTCCACATCCACTCTGTGCCCTCTGGTCCTGAACAACCCACCATAGGAAACATCCTCTCCACATCCACTCTGTGCCCTCTGGTCCTGAACAACCCACCATAGGAAACATCCTCACCACATCCACTCTGTCTGTGCCCTCTGGTCCTAGACTCGCCCACCATAGTAAACATCCTCTCCACAACCACTCTGTGCCCTCTGGCCCAGAACAACCCCACCATAGGAAACATTCTCTCCACATCCACTCTGTGCCCTTTGGTCCTGGACTCGCCCACCATAGGAAATATCCTCTCCACATCCACTCTGTGCACTCTGGTCCTAGACTCCTCACCATAGGAAATATCCTCTCCACATCCACTCTGTGCCCTCTGGTCCTGAACACCCCACCATAGGAAACATTCTCTCCACATCCACTCTGTGCCCTCTGGTCCTGAACAACCCCACCATGGAAACATTCTCTCCACATCCACTCTGTGCCCTCGGGTCCTGAACACCCCCACCATAGGAAACATCCTCTCCACATCCGCTCTGTGCCCTCTGGACCTGAACACCCCACCATGGGAAACATTCTCTGCACATCCAATCTGTGCCCTCTGGTCCTGAACACCCCCACCATAGGAAACATCCTCTCCACATCCACTCTGTGCCCTCTGGTCCTAGACTCCCCATCATAGGAAACATCCTCTCCACATCCACTCTGTGCCCTCTGGACCTGAACAACCCCACCATAGGAAACATCCTCTCCACATCCACTCTGTGCTCTCTGGTCCTAGACTCCCCACCATAGGAAACATTCTCTCCACATCCACTCTGTGCCCTCTGGTCCTAGAGTCCCCACCATAGGTAACATCCTCTCCACATCTACTCTGTGCCCTCTGGTCCTGAACACCCCACCATAGGAAACATCCTCTCCACATCCACACTGTGCTCTCTGGTCCTGAACAACCCCACCATAGGAAACATCCTCTCCACATCCACACTGTGCCCACTGGTCCTGAACAACCCCACCATAGGAAACATCCTCTCCACATCCACTCTGTGCCCTCTGGTCCTGAACACCCCACCATAGGAAACATCCTCTCCACATCCACACTGTGCTCTCTGGTCCTGAACAACCCCACCATAGGAAACATCCTCTCCACATCCACACTGTGCCCACTGGTCCTAAACAACCCCACCATAGGAAACATCCTCTCCACATCCACTCTGTGCCCTCTGGTCCTGAACAACCCCACCATAGGAAACATCCTCTCCACATCCACTCTGTGCCCTCTGGTCCTGAACAACCCACCATAGGAAACATCCTCTCCACATCCACTCTGTGCACTCTGGTCCTAGACTCCCCACCATAGGAAACATCCTCTCCACATCCACTCTGTCTGTGCCCTCTGGCCCTAGACTCCCACACCATAGGAAACATCCTCTCCACATCCACTCTGTGCCCTCTGGTCCTGAACAACCCCACCATAGGAAACATCCTCTCCACATCCACTCTGTCTCAGCCCTCTGGTCCTATATGCCCCCACCATAGGAAACATCCTCTCCACATCCACTATGTGCCCTCTGGTCCTGAACACAACACCACAGGAAACATTCTTTCCACATCCACTCTGTGCCCTCTGGTCCTGAACAACCCACCATAGGAAACATCCTCTCCACATCCACTCTGTGCCCTCTGGTCCTGAACAAACCACCATAGGAAACATCCTCTCCACATCCACTCTGTCTGTGCCCTCTGGTCCTAGACTCGCCCACCATAGTAAACATCCTCTCCACAACCACTCTGTGCCCTCTGGCCCTGAACTCCCCCACCATAGGAAACATCCTCTCCACATCCACTCTGTGCCCTCTGGTCCTGAACAACCCCACCATAGGAAACATCCTCTCCACATCCACTCTGTGCCCTCTGGTCCTGAACAACCCCACCATAGGAAACATCCTCTCCACATCCACTCTGTCTGTGCCCTCTGGTCCTAGATGCCCCCACCATAGGAAACATCCTCTCCACATCCACTATGTGCCCTCTGGTCCTGAACACAACACCACAGGAAACATTCTTTCCACATCCACTCTGTGCCCTCTGGTCCTGAACAACCCACCATAGGAAACATCCTCTCCACATCCACTCTGTGCCATCTGGTCCTGAACAACCCACCATAGGAAACATCCTCTCCACATCCACTCTGTCTGTGCCCTCTGGTCCTAGACTCGCCCACCATAGTAAACATCCTCTCCACAACCACTCTGTGCCCTCTGGCCCTGAACAACCCCACCATAGGAAACATTCTCTCCACATCCACTCTGTGCCCTTTGGTCCTGGACTCGCCCACCATAGGAAATATCCTCTCCACATCCACTCTGTGCACTCTGGTCCTAGACTCCTCACCATAGGAAATATCCTCTCCACATCCACTCTGTGCCCTCTGGTCCTGAACACCCCACCATAGGAAACATTCTCTCCACATCCACTCTGTGCCCTCTGGTCCTGAACAACCCCACCATGGAAACATTCTCTCCACATCCACTCTGTGCCCTCGGGTCCTGAACACCCCCACCATAGGAAACATCCTCTCCACATCCACTCTGTGCCCTCTGGTCCTAGACTCCCCACCATAGGAAACATTCTCTCCACATCCACTCTGTGCCCTCTGGTCCTAGAGTCCCCACCATAGGTAACATCCTCTCCACATCTACTCTGTGCCCTCTGGTCCTGAACACCCCACCATAGGAAACATCCTCTGCACATCCACACTGTGCTCTCTGGTCCTGAACAACCCCACCATAGGAAACATCCTCTCCACATCCACACTGTGCCCACTGGTCCTGAACAACCCCACCATAGGAAACATCCTCTCCACATCCACTCTGTGCCCTCTGGTCCTGAACAACCCCACCATAGGAAACATGCTCTCCACATCCACTCTGTGCCCTCTGGTCCTGAACAACCCACCATAGGAAACATCCTCTCCACATCCACTCTGTGCCCTCTGATCCAAGACTCCCCACCATAGGAAACATTCTCTCCAAATCCACTCTGTCTGTGCCATCTGGTCCCAGACTCCCCCACCATAGGAAACAACCTCTCCACATCCACTCTGTGACCACTTGTCCTGAACACCCCACCATAGGAAACATCCTCTCCACATCCACTCTGTCTGTGCCCTCTGGTCCTGATCACCCCTACCATGAGAAACATCCTCTCCACATCCACTCTGTGCCCTCTTGTCCTGAACACCCCACCATAGGAAACATCCTCTCAACATCCACTCTGTCTGTGCCCTCTGGTCCTAGACTCCCCACCAGAGGAAACATCCTCTCCACATCCACTCTGTGCCCTCTGGTCCAAGACTCCCCACCATAGGAAACATCCTCTCCACATCCACTCTATCTGTGCCCTCTGGTCCTAGACACCCCCACCATAGGAAACATCCTCTCCACATCCACTCTGTGCGCTCTGGTCCTGAACAACCCCACCATAGGAAACATCCTCTCCACATCCACTTTGTGCCCTCTGGTCCTGAACACCCCCACCATAGGAAACATTCTCTCCACATCCACTCTGTGCCCTCTGGTCCTGAACACACCCACCATAGGAAACATCCTCTCCACATCCACTCTGTGCCCTCTGGTCCTGAACACCCCACCATAGGAAACATCCTCTCCACATCCACTCTGTGCCCTCTGGTCCTGAACAACCCACCATAGGAAACATCCTCTCCACATCCACTCTGTCTGTGCCCTCTGGTCCTAGACTCGCCCACCATAGTAAACATCCTCTCCACAACCACTCTGTGCCCTCTGGCCCTGAACTCCCCCACCATAGGAAACATCCTCTCCACATCCACTCTGTGCCCTCTGGTCCTGAACAACCCCACCATAGGAAACATCCTCTCCACATCCACTCTGTGCCCTCTGGTCCTGAACAACCCCACCATAGGAAACATCCTCTCCACATCCACTCTGTCTGTGCCCTCTGGTCCTAGATGCCCCCACCATAGGAAACATCCTCTCCACATCCACTATGTGCCCTCTGGTCCTGAACACAACACCACAGGAAACATTCTTTCCACATCCACTCTGTGCCCTCTGGTCCTGAACAACCCACCATAGGAAACATCCTCTCCACATCCACTCTGTGCCCTCTGGTCCTGAACAACCCACCATAGGAAACATCCTCTCCACATCCACTCTGTCTGTGCCCTCTGGTCCTAGACTCGCCCACCATAGTAAACATCCTCTCCACAACCACTCTGTGCCCTCTGGCCCTAAACAACCCCACCATAGGAAACATTCTCTCCACATCCACTCTGTGCCCTTTGGTCCTGGACTCGCCCACCATAGGAAATATCCTCTCCACATCCACTCTGTGCCCTCTGGTCCTAGACTCCTCACCATAGGAAATATCCTCTCCACATCCACTCTGTGCCCTCTGGTCCTGAACACCCCACCATAGGAAACATTCTCTCCACATCCACTCTGTGCCCTCTGGTCCTGAACAACCCCACCATGGAAACATTCTCTCCACATCCACTCTATGCCCTCGGGTCCTGAACACCCCTACCATGAGAAACATCCTCTCCACATCCACTCTGTGCCCTCTTGTCCTGAACACCCCACCATAGGAAACATCCTCTCAACATCCACTCTGTCTGTGCCCTCTGGTCCTAGACTCCCCACCAGAGGAAACATCCTCTCCACATCCACTCTGTGCCCTCTGGTCCAAGACTCCCCACCATAGGAAACATCCTCTCCACATCCACTCTATCTGTGCCCTCTGGTCCTAGACACCCCCACCATAGGAAACATCCTCTCCACATCCACTCTGTGCCCTCTGGACCTGAACACACCACCAAAGGGAACATTCTCTCCACATCCACTCTGTGCCCTCTGGTCCTGAACAGCCCACCATAGGAAACATCCTCTCCACATCCACTCTGTGCGCTCTGGTCCTGAACAACCCCACCATAGGAAACATCCTCTCCACATCCACTTTGTGCCCTCTGGTCCTGAACACACCCACCATAGGAAACATCCTCTCCACATCCACTCTGTGCCCTCTGGTCCTGAACACCCCACCATAGGAAACATCCTCTCCACATCCACTCTGTGCCCTCTGGTCCTGAACAACCCACCATAGGAAACATCCTCTCCACATCCACTCTGTCTGTGCCCTCTGGTCCTAGACTCGCCCACCATAGTAAACATCCTCTCCACAACCACTCTGTGCCCTCTGGCCCTGAACTCCCCCACCATAGGAAACATCCTCTCCACATCCACTCTGTGCCCTCTGGTCCTGAACAACCCCACCATAGGAAACATCCTCTCCACATCCACTCTGTGCCCTCTGGTCCTGAACAACCCCACCATAGGAAACATCCTCTCCACATCCACTCTGTCTGTGCCCTCTGGTCCTAGATGCCCCCACCATAGGAAACATCCTCTCCACATCCACTATGTGCCCTCTGGTCCTGAACACAACACCACAGGAAACATTCTTTCCACATCCACTCTGTGCCCTCTGGTCCTGAACAACCCACCATAGGAAACATCCTCTCCACATCCACTCTGTGCCCTCTGGTCCTGAACAACCCACCATAGGAAACATCCTCTCCACATCCACTCTGTCTGTGCCCTCTGGTCCTAGACTCGCCCACCATAGTAAACATCCTCTCCACAACCACTCTGTGCCCTCTGGCCCTAAACAACCCCACCATAGGAAACATTCTCTCCACATCCACTCTGTGCCCTTTGGTCCTGGACTCGCCCACCATAGGAAATATCCTCTCCACATCCACTCTGTGCCCTCTGGTCCTAGACTCCTCACCATAGGAAATATCCTCTCCACATCCACTCTGTGCCCTCTGGTCCTGAACACACCCACCATAGGAAACATCCTCTCCACATACACTCTGTGCCCTCTGGTCCTGAACACCCCACCATAGGAAACATCCTCTGCACATCCACACTGTGCTCTCTGGTCCTGAACAACCCCACCATAGGAAACATCCTCTCCACATCCACACTGTGCCCACTGGTCCTAAACAACCCCACCATAAGAAACATCCTCTCCACATCCACTCTGTGCCCTCTGGTCCTGAACAACCCCACCATAGGAAACATCCTCTCCACATCCACTCTGTGCCCTCTGGTCCTGAACAACCCACCATAGGAAACATCCTCTCCACATCCACTCTGTGCACTCTGGTCCTAGACTCCCCACCATAGGAAACATCCTCTCCACATCCACTCTGTCTGTGCCCTCTGGCCCTAGACTCCCCCACCATAGGAAACATTCTCTCCAAATCCACTCTGTCTGTGCCCTCTGGTCCCAGACTTCCCCACCATAAGGAACATCCTCTCCACATCCACTCTGTGCCCTCTGGCCCTAGACTCCCCCACCATAGGAAACATCCTCTCCACATCCACTCTGTGCCCTCTGGTCCTGAACACAACACCACAGGAAACATCCTCTCCACATCCACTCTGTGCCTTCTGATCCTAGACTCCCCACCATAGGAAACATCCTCTCCACATCCACTCTGTCTGTGCCTTCTGGTCCTAGACTCCCCCACCATAGGAAACATTCTCTCCACATCCACTCTGTGCCCTCTGGTCCTGAACAACCCCACCATAGGAAACATCCTCTCCACATCCACTCTGTGCCCTCTGGTCCTGAACACCCCACCATAGGAAACATCCTCTCCACATCCACTCTGTGCCCTCTGGTCCTGAACAACCCCACCATAGGAAACATCCTCTCCACATCCACTCTGTCTGTGCCCTCTGGTCCTAGATGCCCCAACCATAGGAAACATCCTCTCCACATCCACTATGTGCCCTCTGGTCCTGAACACAACACCACAGGAAACATTCTTTCCACATACACTCTGTGCCCTCTGGTCCTGAACAACCCACCATAGGAAACATCCTCTCCACATCCACTCTGTGCCCTCTGGTCCTGAACAACCCACCATAGGAAACATCCTCTCCACATCCACTCTGTCTGTGCCCTCTGGTCCTAGACTCGCCCACCATAGTAAACATCCTCTCCACAACCACTCTGTGCCCTCTGGCCCAGAACAACCCCACCATAGGAAACATTCTCTCCACATCCACTCTGTGCCCTTTGGTCCTGGACTCGCCCACCATAGGAAATATCCTCTCCACACCCACTCTGTGCACTCTGGTCCTAGACTCCTCACCATAGGAAATATCCTCTCCACATCCACTCTGTGCCCTCTGGTCCTGAACACCCCACCATAGGAAACATTCTCTCCACATCCACTCTGTGCCCTCTGGTCCTGAACAACCCCACCATGGAAACATTCTCTCCACATCCACTCTGTGCCCTCGGGTCCTGAACACCCCCACCATAGGAAACATCCTCTCCACATCCGCTCTGTGCCCTCTGGACCTGAACACCCCACCATGGGAAACATTCTCTGCACATCCAATCTGTGCCCTCTGGTCCTGAACACCCCCACCATAGGAAACATCCTCTCCACATCCACTCTGTGCCCTCTGGTCCTAGACTCCCCATCATAGGAAACATCCTCTCCACATCCACTCTGTGCCCTCTGGACCTGAACAACCCCACCATAGGAAACATCCTCTCCACATCCACTCTGTGCTCTCTGGTCCTAGACTCCCCACCATAGGAAACATTCTCTCCACATCCACTCTGTGCCCTCTGGTCCTAGAGTCCCCACCATAGGTAACATCCTCTCCACATCTACTCTGTGCCCTCTGGTCCTGAACACCCCACCATAGGAAACATCCTCTCCACATCCACACTGTGCTCTCTGGTCCTGAACAACCCCACCATAGGAAACATCCTCTCCACATCCACACTGTGCCCACTGGTCCTGAACAACCCCACCATAGGAAACATCCTCTCCACATCCACTCTGTGCCCTCTGGTCCTGAACACCCCACCATAGGAAACATCCTCTCCACATCCACACTGTGCTCTCTGGTCCTGAACAACCCCACCATAGGAAACATCCTCTCCACATCCACACTGTGCCCACTGGTCCTAAACAACCCCACCATAGGAAACATCCTCTCCACATCCACTCTGTGCCCTCTGGTCCTGAACAACCCCACCATAGGAAACATCCTCTCCACATCCACTCTGTGCCCTCTGGTCCTGAACAACCCACCATAGGAAACATCCTCTCCACATCCACTCTGTGCACTCTGGTCCTAGACTCCCCACCATAGGAAACATCCTCTCCACATCCACTCTGTCTGTGCCCTCTGGCCCTAGACTCCCCCACCATAGGAAACATCCTCTCCACATCCACTCTGTGCCCTCTGGTCCTGAACAACCCCACCATAGGAAACATCCTCTCCACATCCACTCTGTCTCAGCCCTCTGGTCCTATATGCCCCCACCATAGGAAACATCCTCTCCACATCCACTATGTGCCCTCTGGTCCTGAACACAACACCACAGGAAACATTCTTTCCACATCCACTCTGTGCCCTCTGGTCCTGAACAACCCACCATAGGAAACATCCTCTCCACATCCACTCTGTGCCCTCTGGTCCTGAACAAACCACCATAGGAAACATCCTCTCCACATCCACTCTGTCTGTGCCCTCTGGTCCTAGACTCGCCCACCATAGTAAACATCCTCTCCACAACCACTCTGTGCCCTCTGGCCCTGAACTCCCCCACCATAGGAAACATCCTCTCCACATCCACTCTGTGCCCTCTGGTCCTGAACAACCCCACCATAGGAAACATCCTCTCCACATCCACTCTGTGCCCTCTGGTCCTGAACAACCCCACCATAGGAAACATCCTCTCCACATCCACTCTGTCTGTGCCCTCTGGTCCTAGATGCCCCCACCATAGGAAACATCCTCTCCACATCCACTATGTGCCCTCTGGTCCTGAACACAACACCACAGGAAACATTCTTTCCACATCCACTCTGTGCCCTCTGGTCCTGAACAACCCACCATAGGAAACATCCTCTCCACATCCACTCTGTGCCATCTGGTCCTGAACAACCCACCATAGGAAACATCCTCTCCACATCCACTCTGTCTGTGCCCTCTGGTCCTAGACTCGCCCACCATAGTAAACATCCTCTCCACAACCACTCTGTGCCCTCTGGCCCTGAACAACCCCACCATAGGAAACATTCTCTCCACATCCACTCTGTGCCCTTTGGTCCTGGACTCGCCCACCATAGGAAATATCCTCTCCACATCCACTCTGTGCACTCTGGTCCTAGACTCCTCACCATAGGAAATATCCTCTCCACATCCACTCTGTGCCCTCTGGTCCTGAACACCCCACCATAGGAAACATTCTCTCCACATCCACTCTGTGCCCTCTGGTCCTGAACAACCCCACCATGGAAACATTCTCTCCACATCCACTCTGTGCCCTCGGGTCCTGAACACCCCCACCATAGGAAACATCCTCTCCACATCCACTCTGTGCCCTCTGGTCCTAGACTCCCCACCATAGGAAACATTCTCTCCACATCCACTCTGTGCCCTCTGGTCCTAGAGTCCCCACCATAGGTAACATCCTCTCCACATCTACTCTGTGCCCTCTGGTCCTGAACACCCCACCATAGGAAACATCCTCTGCACATCCACACTGTGCTCTCTGGTCCTGAACAACCCCACCATAGGAAACATCCTCTCCACATCCACACTGTGCCCACTGGTCCTGAACAACCCCACCATAGGAAACATCCTCTCCACATCCACTCTGTGCCCTCTGGTCCTGAACAACCCCACCATAGGAAACATGCTCTCCACATCCACTCTGTGCCCTCTGGTCCTGAACAACCCACCATAGGAAACATCCTCTCCACATCCACTCTGTGCCCTCTGATCCAAGACTCCCCACCATAGGAAACATTCTCTCCAAATCCACTCTGTCTGTGCCATCTGGTCCCAGACTCCCCCACCATAGGAAACAACCTCTCCACATCCACTCTGTGACCACTTGTCCTGAACACCCCACCATAGGAAACATCCTCTCCACATCCACTCTGTCTGTGCCCTCTGGTCCTGATCACCCCTACCATGAGAAACATCCTCTCCACATCCACTCTGTGCCCTCTTGTCCTGAACACCCCACCATAGGAAACATCCTCTCAACATCCACTCTGTCTGTGCCCTCTGGTCCTAGACTCCCCACCAGAGGAAACATCCTCTCCACATCCACTCTGTGCCCTCTGGTCCAAGACTCCCCACCATAGGAAACATCCTCTCCACATCCACTCTATCTGTGCCCTCTGGTCCTAGACACCCCCACCATAGGAAACATCCTCTCCACATCCACTCTGTGCGCTCTGGTCCTGAACAACCCCACCATAGGAAACATCCTCTCCACATCCACTTTGTGCCCTCTGGTCCTGAACACCCCCACCATAGGAAACATTCTCTCCACATCCACTCTGTGCCCTCTGGTCCTGAACACACCCACCATAGGAAACATCCTCTCCACATCCACTCTGTGCCCTCTGGTCCTGAACACCCCACCATAGGAAACATCCTCTCCACATCCACTCTGTGCCCTCTGGTCCTGAACAACCCACCATAGGAAACATCCTCTCCACATCCACTCTGTCTGTGCCCTCTGGTCCTAGACTCGCCCACCATAGTAAACATCCTCTCCACAACCACTCTGTGCCCTCTGGCCCTGAACTCCCCCACCATAGGAAACATCCTCTCCACATCCACTCTGTGCCCTCTGGTCCTGAACAACCCCACCATAGGAAACATCCTCTCCACATCCACTCTGTGCCCTCTGGTCCTGAACAACCCCACCATAGGAAACATCCTCTCCACATCCACTCTGTCTGTGCCCTCTGGTCCTAGATGCCCCCACCATAGGAAACATCCTCTCCACATCCACTATGTGCCCTCTGGTCCTGAACACAACACCACAGGAAACATTCTTTCCACATCCACTCTGTGCCCTCTGGTCCTGAACAACCCACCATAGGAAACATCCTCTCCACATCCACTCTGTGCCCTCTGGTCCTGAACAACCCACCATAGGAAACATCCTCTCCACATCCACTCTGTCTGTGCCCTCTGGTCCTAGACTCGCCCACCATAGTAAACATCCTCTCCACAACCACTCTGTGCCCTCTGGCCCTAAACAACCCCACCATAGGAAACATTCTCTCCACATCCACTCTGTGCCCTTTGGTCCTGGACTCGCCCACCATAGGAAATATCCTCTCCACATCCACTCTGTGCCCTCTGGTCCTAGACTCCTCACCATAGGAAATATCCTCTCCACATCCACTCTGTGCCCTCTGGTCCTGAACACCCCACCATAGGAAACATTCTCTCCACATCCACTCTGTGCCCTCTGGTCCTGAACAACCCCACCATGGAAACATTCTCTCCACATCCACTCTATGCCCTCGGGTCCTGAACACCCCCACCATAGGAAACATCCTCTCCACATCCGCTCTGTGCCCTCTGGACCTGAACACCCCACCATGGGAAACATTCTCTGCACATCCAATCTGTGCCCTCTGGTCCTGAACACCCCCACCATAGGAAACATCCTCTCCACATCCACTCTGTGCCCTCTGGTCCTAGACTCCTCACCATAGGAAATATCCTCTCCACATCCACTCTGTGCCCTCTGGACCTGAACACCCCACCAAAGGGAACATTCTCTCCACATCCACTCTGTGCCCTCTGGTCCTGAACAGCCCACCATAGGAAACATCCTCTCCACATCCACTCTGTGCCCTCTGGTCCTGAACAACCCCACCATGGAAACATTCTCTCCACATCCACTCTCTGCCCTCGGGACCTGAACACACCCACCATAGGAAACATCCTCTCCACATCCACTCTGTGCCCTCTGGTCCTGAACACCCCACCATAGGAAACATCCTCTCCACATCCACTCTGTGCCCTCTGGTCCTGAACAACCCCACCATGGAAACATTCTCTCCACATCCACTCTGTGCCCTCGGGTCCTGAACACCCCCACCATAGGAAACATCCTCTCCACATCCACTCTGTGCCCTCTAGTCCTAGACTCCCCACCATAGGAAACATTCTCTCCACATCCACTCTGTGCCCTCTGGTCCTAGAGTCCCCACCATAGGTAACATCCTCTCCACATCTACTCTGTGCCCTCTGGTCCTGAACACCCCACCATAGGAAACATCCTCTGCACATCCACACTGTGCTCTCTGGTCCTGAACAACCCCACCATAGGAAACATCCTCTCCACATCCACACTGTGCCCACTGGTCCTGAACAACCCCACCATAGGAAACATCCTCTCCACATCCACTCTGTGCCCTCTGGTCCTGAACAACCCCACCATAGGAAACATGCTCTCCACATCCACTCTGTGCCCTCTGGTCCTGAACAACCCACCATAGGAAACATCCTCTCCACATCCACTCTGTGCCCTCTGATCCAAGACTCCCCACCATAGGAAACATTCTCTCCAAATCCACTCTGTCTGTGCCATCTGGTCCCAGACTCCCCCACCATAGGAAACAACCTCTCCACATCCACTCTGTGACCTCTTGTCCTGAACACCCCACCATAGGAAACATCCTCTCCACATCCACTCTGTCTGTGCCCTCTGGTCCTGATCACCCCTACCATGAGAAACATCCTCTCCACATCCACTCTGTGCCCTCTTGTCCTGAACACCCCACCATAGGAAACATCCTCTCAACATCCACTCTGTCTGTGCCCTCTGGTCCTAGACTCCCCACCAGAGGAAACATCCTCTCCACATCCACTCTGTGCCCTCTGGTCCAAGACTCCCCACCATAGGAAACATCCTCTCCACATCCACTCTATCTGTGCCCTCTGGTCCTAGACAACCCCACCATAGGAAACATCCTCTCCACATTCACTCTGTGCCCTCTGGACCTGAACACCCCACCAAAGGGAACATTCTCTCCACATCCACTCTGTGCCCTCTGGTCCTGAACAGCCCACCATAGGAAACATCCTCTCCACATCCACTCTGTGCGCTCTGGTCTTGAACAACCCCACCATAGGAAACATCCTCTCCACATCCACTTTGTGCCCTCTGGTCCTGAACACCCCCACCATAGGAAACATTCTCTCCACATCCACTCTGTGCCCTCTGGTCCTGAACACCCCACCATAGGAAACATCCTCTCCACATCCACTCTGTGCCCTCTGGTCCTGAACAACCCACCATAGGAAACATCCTCTCCACATCCACTCTGTCTGTGCCCTCTGGTCCTAGACTCGCCCACCATAGTAAACATCCTCTCCACAACCACTCTGTGCCCTCTGGCCCTGAACTCCCCCACCATAGGAAACATCCTCTCCACATCCACTCTGTGCCCTCTGGTCCTGAACAACCCCACCATAGGAAACATCCTCTCCACATCCACTCTGTGCCCTCTGGTCCTGAACAACCCCACCATAGGAAACATCCTCTCCACATCCACTCTGTCTGTGCCCTCTGGTCCTAGATGCCCCCACCATAGGAAACATCCTCTCCACATCCACTATGTGCCCTCTGGTCCTGAACACAACACCACAGGAAACATTCTTTCCACATCCACTCTGTGCCCTCTGGTCCTGAACAACCCACCATAGGAAACATCCTCTCCACATCCACTCTGTGCCCTCTGGTCCTGAACAACCCACCATAGGAAACATCCTCTCCACATCCACTCTGTCTGTGCCCTCTGGTCCTAGACTCGCCCACCATAGTAAACATCCTCTCCACAACCACTCTGTGCCCTCTGGCCCTAAACAACCCCACCATAGGAAACATTCTCTCCACATCCACTCTGTGCCCTCTGGTCCTGAACAACCCCACCATGGAAACATTCTCTCCACATCCACTCTGTGCCCTCGGGTCCTGAACACCCCCACCATAGGAAACATCCTCTCCACATCCGCTCTGTGCCTTCTGGACCTGAACACCCCACCATGTGAAACATTCTCTGCACATCCAATCTGTGCCCTCTGGTCCTGAACACCCCCACCATAGGAAACATCCTCTCCACATCCACTCTGTGCCCTCTGGTCCTAGACTCCTCACCATAGGAAATATCCTCTCCACATCCACTCTGTGCCCTCTGGACCTGAACACCCCACCAAAGGGAACATTCTCTCCACATCCACTCTGTGCCCTCTGGTCCTGAACAGCCCACCATAGGAAACATCCTCTCCACATCCACTCTGTGCGCTCTGGTCCTGAACAACCCCACCATAGGAAACATCCTCTCCACATCCACTTTGTGCCCTCTGGTCCTGAACACCCCCACCATAAGAAACATTCTCTCCACATCCACTCTGTGCCCTCTGGTCCTGAACACACCCACCATAGGAAACATCCTCTCCACATCCACTCTGTGCCCTCTGGTCCTGAACACCCCACCATAGGAAACATCCTCTCCACATCCACTCTGTGCCCTCTGGTCCTGAACAACCCCACCATAGGAAACATCCTCTCCACATCCACTCTGTCTCAGCCCTCTGGTCCTAGATGCCCCCACCATAGGAAACATCCTCTCCACATCCACTATGTGCCCTCTGGTCCTGAACACAACACCACAGGAAACATTCTTTCCACATCCACTCTGTGCCCTCTGGTCCTGAACAACCCACCATAGGAAACATCCTCTCCACATCCACTCTGTGCCCTCTGGTCCTGAACAACCCACCATAGGAAACATCCTCTCCACATCCACTCTGTCTGTGCCCTCTGGTCCTAGACTCGCCCACCATAGTAAACATCCTCTCCACAACCACTCTGTGCCCTCTGGCCCTGAACTCCCCCACAATAGGAAACATCCTCTCCACATCCACTCTGTGCCCTCTGGTCCTGAACAACCCCACCAAAGGAAACATCCTCTCCACATCCACTCTGTGCCCTCTGGTCCTGAACAACCCCACCATAGGAAACATCCTCTCCACATCCACTCTGTCTGTGCCCTCTGGTCCTAGATGCCCCCACCATAGGAAACATCCTCTCCACATCCACTATGTGCCCTCTGGTCCTGAACACAACACCACAGGAAACATTCTTTCCACATCCACTCTGTGCCCTCTGGTCCTGAACAACCCACCATAGGAAACATCCTCTCCACATCCACTCTGTGCCCTCTGGTCCTGAACAACCCACCATAGGAAACATCCTCTCCACATCCACTCTGTCTGTGCCGTCTGGTCCTAGACTCCCCCACCATAGTAAACATCCTCTCCACAACCACTCTGTGCCCTCTGGCCCTGAACAACCCCACCATAGGAAACATTCTCTCCACATCCACTCTGTGCCCTTTGGTCCTGGACTCGCCCACCATAGGAAATATCCTCTCCACACCCACTCTGTGCACTCTGGTCCTAGACTCCTCACCATAGGAAATATCCTCTCCACATCCACTCTGTGCCCTCTGGTCCTGAACACCCCAACATAGGAAACATTCTCTCCACATCCACTCTGTGCCCTCTGGTCCTGAACAACCCCACCATGGAAACATTCTCTCCACATCCACTCTGTGCCCTCGGGTCCTGAACACCCCCACCATAGGAAACATCCTCTCCACATCCGCTCTGTGCCCTCTGGACCTGAACACCCCACCATGGGAAACATTCTCTGCACATCCAATCTGTGCCCTCTGGTCCTGAACACCCCCACCATAGGAAACATCCTCTCCACATCCACTCTGTGCCCTCTGGTCCTAGACTCCCCATCATAGGAAACATCCTCTCCACATCCACTCTGTGCCCTCTGGTCCTGAACAACCCCACCATAGGAAACATCCTCTCCACATCCACTCTGTGCTCTCTGGTCCTAGACTCCCCACCATAGGAAACATTCTCTCCACATCCACTCTGTGCCCTCTGGTCCTAGAGTCCCCACCATAGGTAACATCCTCTCCACATCTACTCTGTGCCCTCTGGTCCTGAACACCCCACCATAGGAAACATCCTCTCCACATCCACACTGTGCTCTCTGGTCCTGAACAACCCCACCATAGGAAACATCCTCTCCACATCCACACTGTGCCCACTGGTCCTGAACAACCCCACCATAGGAAACATCCTCTCCACATCCACTCTGTGCCCTCTGGTCCTGAACACCCCACCATAGGAAACATCCTCTCCACATCCACACTGTGCTCTCTGGTCCTGAACAACCCCACCATAGGAAACATCCTCTCCACATCCACACTGTGCCCACTGGTCCTAAACAACCCCACCATAGGAAACATCCTCTCCACATCCACTCTGTGCCCTCTGGTCCTGAACAACCCCACCATAGGAAACATCCTCTCCACATCCACTCTGTCTGTGCCCTCTGGCCCTAGACTCCCCCACCATAGGAAACATTCTCTCCACATCCACTCTGTCTGTGCCCTCTGGTCCCAGACTCCCCCACCATAAGGAACATCCTCTCCACATCCACTCTGTGCCCGCTGGTCTTGAACACCACCACCTTAGGAAACATTCTCTCCACATCCACTCTGTGCCCTCTGGCCCTAGACTCCGCCACCATAGGAAACATCCTCTCCACATCCACTCTGTGCCCTCTGGTCCTGAACACAACACCACAGGAAACATCCTCTCCACATCCACTCTGTGCCTTCTGGTCCTAGACTCCCCACCATAGGAAACATCCTCTCCACATCCACTCTGTGCCCTCTGGTCCTGAACACCCCCACCATGGAAACATTCTCTCCACATCCACTCTCTGCCCTCTGGTCCTAGACTCCCCCACCATAGGAAACATCCTCTCTGTCTGTGCCCTCTGGTCCTAGATGCCCCCACCATAGGAAACATCCTCTCCACATCCACTATGTGCCCTCTGGTCCTGAACACAACACCACAGGAAACATTCTTTCCACATCCACTCTGTGCCCTCTGGTCCTGAACAACCCACCATAGGAAACATCCTCTCCACATCCACTCTGTCTGTGCCCTCTGGTCCTAGACTCGCCCACCATAGTAAACATCCTCTCCACAACAACTCTGTGCCCTCTGGCCCTGAACAACCCCACCATAGGAAACATTCTCTCCACATCCACTCTGTGCCGTTTGGTCCTGGACTCGCCCACCATAGGAAATATCCTCTCCACACCCACTCTGTGCACTCTGGTCCTAGACTCCTCACCATAGGAAATATCCTCTCCACATCCACTCTGTGCCCTCTGGTCCTGAACACCCCACCATAGGAAACATTCTCTCCACATCCACTCTGTGCCCTCTGGTCCTGAACAACCCCACCATGGAAACATTCTCTCCACATCCACTCTGTGCCCTCGGGTCCTGAACACCCCCACCATAGGAAACATCCTCTCCACATCCGCTCTGTGCCCTCTGGACCTGAACACCCCACCATGGGAAACATTCTCTGCACATCCAATCTGTGCCCTCTGGTCCTGAACACCCCCACCATAGGAAACATCCTCTCCACATCCACTCTGTGCCCTCTGGTCCTGAACAACCCCACCATAGGAAACATCCTCTCCACATCCACTCTGTGCTCTCTGGTCCTAGACTCCCCACCGTAGGAAACATTCTCTCCACATCCACTCTGTGCCCTCTGGTCCTAGAGTCCCCACCATAGGTAACATCCTCTCCACATCTACTCTGTGCCCTCTGGTCCTGAACACCCCAACATAGGAAACATCCTCTCCACATCCACACTGTGCTCTCTGGTCCTGAACAACCCCACCATAGGAAACATCCTCTCCACATCCACACTGTGCCCACTGGTCCTGAACAACCCCACCATAGGAAACATCCTCTCCACATCCACTCTGTGCCCTCTGTCCTGAACACCCCACCATAGGAAACATCCTCTCCACATCCACA
Source organism: Hemitrygon akajei (assembly GCF_048418815.1). Taxonomy (NCBI): domain Eukaryota; kingdom Metazoa; phylum Chordata; class Chondrichthyes; order Myliobatiformes; family Dasyatidae; genus Hemitrygon; species Hemitrygon akajei. The sequence goes on along the minus strand of NC_133147.1, from coordinate 43,057,927 downwards.
CTGTGCTCTCTGGTCCTGAACAACCCCACCATAGGAAACATCCTCTCCACATCCACACTGTGCCCACTGGTCCTAAACAACCCCACCATAGGAAACATCCTCTCCACATCCACTCTGTGCCCTCTGGTCCTGAACAACCCCACCATAGGAAACATCCTCTCCACATCCACTCTGTGCCCTCTGGTCCTGAACAACCCACCATAGGAAACATCCTCTCCACATCCACTCTGTGCACTCTGGTCCTAGACTCCCCACCATAGGAAACATCCTCTCCACATCCACTCTGTCTGTGCCCTCTGGCCCTAGACTCCCCCACCATAGGAAACATTCTCTCCACATCCACTCTGTCTGTGCCCTCTGGTCCCAGACTCCCCCACCATAAGGAACATCCTCTCCACATCCACTCTGTGCCCGCTGGTCTTGAACACCACCACCATAGGAAACATTCTCTCCACATCCACTCTGTGCCCTCTGGCCCTAGACTACCCCACCATAGGAAACATCCTCTCCACATCCACTCTGTGCCCTCTGGTCCTGAACACAACACCACAGGAAACATCCTCTCCACATCCACTCTGTGCCATCTGGTCCTAGACTCCCCACCATAGGAAACATCCTCTCCACATCCACTCTGTGCCCTCTGGTCCTGAACACCCCCACCATGGAAACATTCTCTCCACATCCACTCACTGCCCTCTGGTCCTAGACTCCCCCACCATAGGAAACATCCTCTCTGTCTGTGCCCTCTGGTCCTAGATGCCCCCACCATAGGAAACATCCTCTCCACATCCACTATGTGCCCTCTGGTCCTGAACACAACACCACAGGAAACATTCTTTCCACATCCACTCTGTGCCCTCTGGTCCTGAACAACCCACCATAGGAAACATCCTCTCCACATCCACTCTGTCTGTGCCCTCTGGTCCTAGACTCGCCCACCATAGTAAACATCCTCTCCACAACCACTCTGTGCCCTCTGGCCCTGAACAACCCCACCATAGGAAACATTCTCTCCACATCCACTCTGTGCCCTTTGGTCCTGGACTCGCCCACCATAGGAAATATCCTCTCCACACCCACTCTGTGCACTCTGGTCCTAGACTCCTCACCATAGGAAATATCCTCTCCACATCCACTCTGTGCCCTCTGGTCCTGAACACCCCACCATAGGAAACATTCTCTCCACATCCACTCTGTGCCCTCTGGTCCTGAACAACCCCACCATGGAAACATTCTCTCCACATCCACTCTGTGCCCTCGGGTCCTGAACACCCCCACCATAGGAAACATCCTCTCCACATCCGCTCTGTGCCCTCTGGACCTGAACACCCCACCATGGGAAACATTCTCTGCACATCCAATCTGTGCCCTCTGGTCCTGAACACCCCCACCATAGGAAACATCCTCTCCACATCCACTCTGTGCCCTCTGGTCCTAGACTCCCCATCATAGGAAACATCCTCACCACATCCACTCTGTGCCCTCTGGTCCTGAACACCCCACCATAGGAAACATCCTCTCCACATCCACTCTGTGCCCTCTGGACCTGAACACCCCTCCATAGGAAACATCCTCTCCACATCCACTCTGTGCCCTCTGGTCCTAGACTCCCCACCATAGGAAACATTCTCTCCACATCCACTCTGTGCCCTCTGGTCCTAGAGTCCCCACCATAGGTAACATCCTCTCCACATCTACTCTGTGCCCTCTGGTCCTGAACAACCCCACCATAGGAAACATCCTCTCCACATCCACTCTGTGCCCTCTGGTTCTGAACAACCCCACCATAGGAAACATCCTCTCCATATCCAATCTGTGCCCTCTGGTCCTGAACAACCCACCATAGGAAACATCCTCTCCACATCCACTCTGTGCCCTCTGATCCTAGACTCCCCAACATAGGAAACATTCTCTCCAAATCCACTCTGTCTGTGCCCTCTGGTCCCAGACTCCCCCACCATAGGAAACATCCTCTCCACATCCACTCTGTGACCTCTTGTCCTGAACACCCCACCATAGGAAACATCCTCTCCGCATCCAGTCTGTCTTTGCCCTCTGGTCCTGATCACCCCTACCATGAGAAACATCCTCTCCACATCCACTCTGTGCCCTCTTGTCCTGAACACCCCACCATAGGAAACATCCTCTCCACATCCACTCTGTCTGTGCCCTCTGGTCCTAGACTCCCCCACCATAGGAAACATTCTCTCCACATCCACTCTGTGCCCTCTGGTCCTAGACTCCCCACCATAGGAAACATCCTCTCCACATACACTCTGTCTGTGCCCTCTGGTCCTAGACACCCCCACCATAGGAAACATCCTCTCCACATCCACTCTGTGCCCTCTGGACCTGAACACCCCACCATAGGGAACATCCTCTCCACATCCACTCTGTGCCCTCTGGACCTGAACACCCCTCCATAGGAAACATCCTCTCCACATCCACTCTGTGCCCTCTGGACCTGAACACCCCACCAAAGGGAACATTCTCTCCACATCCACTCTGTGCCCTCTGGTCCTGAACAGCCCACCATAGGGAACATCCTCTCCACATCCACTCTGTGCGCTCTGGTCCTGAACAACCCCACCATAGGAAACATCCTCTCCACATCCACTTTGTGCCCTCTGGTCCTGAACACCCCCACCATAGGAAACATTCTCTCCACATCCACTCTGTGCCCTCTGGTCCTGAACACACCCACCATAGGAAACATCCTCTCCACATCCACTCTGTGCCCTCTGGTCCTGAACACCCCACCATAGGAAACATCCTCTCCACATCCACTCTGTGCCCTCTGGTCCTGAACAACCCCACCATAGGAAATATCCTCTCCACATCCACTCTGTCTGTGCCCTCTGGTCCTAGATGCCCCCACCATAGGAAACATCCTCTCCACATCTACTATGTGCCCTCTGGTCCTGAACACAACACCACAGGAAACATTCTTTCCACATCCACTCTGTGCCCTCTGGTCCTGAACAACCCACCATAGGAAACATCCTCTCCACATCCACTCTGTGCCCTCTGGTCCTGAACAACCCACCATAGGAAACATCCTCTCCACATCCACTCTGTCTGTGCCCTCTGGTCCTAGACTCGCCCACCATAGGAAACATCCTCTCCACAACCACTCTGTGCCCTCTGGCCCTGAACACCCCACCATAGGAAACATTCTCTCCAAATCCACTCTGTCTGTGCCCTCTGGTCCTAGACTCGCCCACCATAGGAAACATCCTCTGCACACCCACTCTGTGCCCTCTTGTCCTGAACACCCCACCATAGGAAACATCCTCTCCACAACCACTCTGTGCCCTCTGGTCCTGAACACCCCACCATAGGAAACATTCTCTCCACATCCACTCTGTGCCCTCTGGTCCTGAACAACCCCACCATAGTAAACATCCTCTCCACAACCACTCTGTGCCCTCTTGTCCTGAACACCCCACCATAGGAAACATTCTCTCCACATCCACTCTGTGCCCTCTGGTCCTGAACAACCCCACCATAGGAAACATCCTCTCCACATCCGCTCTGTGCCCTCTGGACCTGAACACCCCACCATGGGAAACATTCTCTGCACATCCAATCTGTGCCCTCTGGTCCTGAACACCCCCACCATAGGAAACATCCTCTCCACATACACTCTGTGCCCTCTGGTCCTAGACTCCCCATCATAGGAAACATCCTCTCCACATCCACTCTGTGCCCTCTGGACCTGAACAACCCCACCATAGGAAACATCCTCTCCACATCCACTCTGTGCTCTCTGGTCCTAGACTCCCCACCATAGGAAACATTCTCTCCACATCCACTCTGTGCCCTCTGGTCCTAGAGTCCCCACCATAGGTAACATCCTCTCCACATCTACTCTGTGCCCTCTGGTCCTGAACACCCCACCATAGGAAACATCCTCTCCACATCCACACTGTGCTCTCTGGTCCTGAACAACCCCACCATAGGAAACATCCTCTCCACATCCACACTGTGCCCACTGGTCCTGAACAACCCCACCATAGGAAACATCCTCTCCACATCCACTCTGTGCCCTCTGGTCCTGAACACCCCACCATAGGAAACATCCTCTCCACATCCACACTGTGCTCTCTGGTCCTGAACAACCCCACCATAGGAAACATCCTCTCCACATCCACACTGTGCCCACTGGTCCTAAACAACCCCACCATAGGAAACATCCTCTCCACATCCACTCTGTGCCCTCTGGTCCTGAACAACCCCACCATAGGAAACATCCTCTCCACATCCACTCTGTGCCCTCTGGTCCTGAACAACCCACCATAGGAAACATCCTCTCCACATCCACTCTGTGCACTCTGGTCCTAGACTCCAAACCATAGGAAACATCCTCTCCACATCCACTCTGTCTGTGCCCTCTGGCCCTAGACTCCCCCACCATAGGAAACATCCTCTCCACATCCACTCTGTGCCCTCTGGTCCTGAACAACCCCACCATAGGAAACATCCTCTCCACATCCACTCTGTCTCAGCCCTCTGGTCCTAGATGCCCCCACCATAGGAAACATCCTCTCCACATCCACTATGTGCCCTCTGGTCCTGAACACAACACCACAGGAAACATTATTTCCACATCCACTCTGTGCCCTCTGGTCCTGAACACCCCACCATAGGAAACATTCTCTCCACATCCACTCTGTGCCCTCTGGTCCTGAACAACCCCACCATGGAAACATTCTCTCCACATCCACTCTGTGCCCTCGGGTCCTGAACACCCCCACCATAGGAAACATCCACTCCACATCCGCTCTGTGCCCTCTGGACCTGAACACCCCACCATGGGAAACATTCTCTGCACATCCAATCTGTGCCCTCTGGTCCTGAACACCCCCACCATAGGAAACATCCGCTCCACATCCACTCTGTGCCCTCTGGTCCTAGACTCCCCATCATAGGAAACATCCTCTCCACATCCACTCTGTGCCCTCTGGTCCTGAACAACCCCACCAGAGGAAACATCCTCTCCACATCCACTCTGTGCTCTCTGGTCCTAGACTCCCCACCATAGGAAACATCCTCTCCACATCTACTCTGTGCCCTCTGGTCCTGAACACCCCACCATAGGAAACATCCTCTCCACATCCACACTGTGCTCTCTGGTCCTGAACAACCCCACCATAGGAAACATCCTCTCCACATCCACACTGTGCCCACTGGTCCTGAACAACCCCACCATAGGAAACATCCTCTCCACATCCACTCTGTGCCCTCTGGTCCTGAACACCCCACCATAGGAAACATCCTCTCCACATCCACACTGTGCTCTCTGGTCCTGAACAACCCCACCATAGGAAACATCCTCTCCACATCCACACTGTGCCCACTGGTCCTAAACAACCCCACCATAGGAAACATCCTCTCCACATCCACTCTGTGCCCTCTGGTCCTGATCAACCCCACCATAGGAAACATCCTCTCCACATCCACTCTGTCTGTGCCCTCTGGCCCTAGACTCCCCCACCATAGGAAACATTCTCTCCACATCCACTCTGTCTGTGCCCTCTGGTCCCAGACTCCCCCACCATAAGGAACATCCTCTCCACATCCACTCTGTGCCCGCTGGTCTTGAACACCACCACCATAGGAAACATTCTCTCCACATCCACTCTGTGCCCTCTGGCCCTAGACTCCCACACCATAGGAAACATCCTCTCCACATCCACTCTGTGCCCTCTGGTCCTGAACACAACACCACAGGAAACATCCTCTCCACATCCACTCTGTGCCTTCTGGTCCTAGACTCCCCACCATAGGAAACATCCTCTCCACATCCACTCTGTGCCCTCTGGTCCTGAACACCCCCACCATGGAAACATTCTCTCCACATCCACTCTCTGCCCTCTGGTCCTAGACTCCCCCACCATAGGAAACATCCTCTCTGTCTGTGCCCTCTGGTCCTAGATGCCCCCACCATAGGAAACATCCTCTCCACATCCACTATGTGCCCTCTGGTCCTGAACACAACACCACAGGAAACATTCTTTCCACATCCACTCTGTGCCCTCTGGTCCTGAACAACCCACCATAGGAAACATCCTCTCCACATCCACTCTGTCTGTGCCCTCTGGTCCTAGACTCGCCCACCATAGTAAACATCCTCTCCACAACAACTCTGTGCCCTCTGGCCCTGAACAACCCCACCATAGGAAACATTCTCTCCACATCCACTCTGTGCCGTTTGGTCCTGGACTCGCCCACCATAGGAAATATCCTCTCCACATCCACTCTGTGCACTCTGGTCCTAGACTCCTCACCATAGGAAATATCCTCTCCACATCCACTCTGTGCCCTCTGGTCCTGAACACCCCACCATAGGAAACATTCTCTCCACATCCACTCTGTGCCCTCTGGTCCTGAACAACCCCACCATGGAAACATTCTCTCCACATCCACTCTGTGCCCTCGGGTCCTGAACACCCCCACCATAGGAAACATCCTCTCCACATCCGCTCTGTGCCCTCTGGACCTGAACACCCCACCATGGGAAACATTCTCTGCACATCCAATCTGTGCCCTCTGGTCCTGAACACCCCCACCATAGGAAACATCCTCTCCACATCCACTCTGTGCCCTCTGGTCCTGAACAACCCCACCATAGGAAACATCCTCTCCACATCCACTCTGTGCTCTCTGGTCCTAGACTCCCCACCGTAGGAAACATTCTCTCCACATCCACTCTGTGCCCTCTGGTCCTAGAGTCCCCACCATAGGTAACATCCTCTCCACATCTACTCTGTGCCCTCTGGTCCTGAACACCCCACCATAGGAAACATCCTCTCCACATCCACACTGTGCTCTCTGGTCCTGAACAACCCCACCATAGGAAACATCCTCTCCACATCCACACTGTGCCCACTGGTCCTGAACAACCCCACCATAGGAAACATCCTCTCCACATCCACTCTGTGCCCTCTGTCCTGAACACCCCACCATAGGAAACATCCTCTCCACATCCACACTGTGCTCTCTGGTCCTGAATAACCCCACCATAGGAAACATCCTCTCCACATCCACACTGTGCCCACTGGTCCTAAACAACCCCACCATAGGAAACATCCTCTCCACATCCACTCTGTGCCCTCTGGTCCTGAACAACCCCACCATAGGAAACATCCTCTCCACATCCACTCTGTGCCCTCTGGTCCTGAACAACCCACCATAGGAAACATCCTCTCCACATCCACTCTGTGCACTCTGGTCCTAGACTCCCCACCATAGGAAACATCCTCTCCACATCCACTCTGTCTGTGCCCTCTGGCCCTAGACTCCCCCACCATAGGAAACATTCTCTCCACATCCACTCTGTCTGTGCCCTCTGGTCCCAGACTCCCCCACCATAAGGAACATCCTCTCCACATCCACTCTGTGCCCGCTGGTCTTGAACACCACCACCATAGGAAACATTCTCTCCACATCCACTCTGTGCCCTCTGGCCCTAGACTCCCCCACCATAGGAAACATCCTCTCCACATCCACTCTGTGCCCTCTGGTCCTGAACACAACACCACAGGAAACATCCTCTCCACATCCACTCTGTGCCATCTGGTCCTAGACTCCCCACCATAGGAAACATTTTCTCCACATCCACTCTGTGCCCTCTGGTCCTGAACACCCCCACCATGGAAACATTCTCTCCACATCCACTCACTGCCCTCTGGTCCTAGACTCCCCCACCATAGGAAACATCCTCTCTGTCTGTGCCCTCTGGTCCTAGATGCCCCCACCATAGGAAACATCCTCTCCACATCCACTATGTGCCCTCTGGTCCTGAACACAACACCACAGGAAACATTCTTTCCACATCCACTCTGTGCCCTCTGGTCCTGAACAACCCACCATAGGAAACATCCTCTCCACATCCACTCTGTCTGTGCCCTCTGGTCCTAGACTCGCCCACCATAGTAAACATCCTCTCCACAACCACTCTGTGCCCTCTGGCCCTGAACAACCCCACCATAGGAAACATTCTCTCCACATCCACTCTGTGCCCTTTGGTCCTGGACTCGCCCACCATAGGAAATATCCTCTCCACACCCACTCTGTGCACTCTGGTCCTAGACTCCTCACCATAGGAAATATCCTCTCCACATCCACTCTGTGCCCTCTGGTCCTGAACACCCCACCATAGGAAACATTCTCTCCACATCCACTCTGTGCCCTCTGGTCCTGAACAACCCCACCATGGAAACATTCTCTCCACATCCACTCTGTGCCCTCGGGTCCTGAACACCCCCACCATAGGAAACATCCTCTCCACATCCGCTCTGTGCCCTCTGGACCTGAACACCCCACCATGGGAAACATTCTCTGCACATCCAATCTGTGCCCTCTGGTCCTGAACACCCCCACCATAGGAAACATCCTCTCCACATCCACTCTGTGCCCTCTGGTCCTAGACTCCCCATCATAGGAAACATCCTCACCACATCCACTCTGTGCCCTCTGGTCCTGAACACCCCACCATAGGAAACATCCTCTCCACATCCACTCTGTGCCCTCTGGACCTGAACACCCCTCCATAGGAAACATCCTCTCCACATCCACTCTGTGCCCTCTGGTCCTAGACTCCCCACCATAGGATACATTCTCTCCACATCCACTCTGTGCCCTCTGGTCCTAGAGTCCCCACCATAGGTAACATCCTCTCCACATCTACTCTGTGCCCTCTGGTCCTGAACAACCCCACCATAGGAAACATCCTCTCCACATCCACTCTGTGCCCTCTGGTTCTGAACAACCCCACCATAGGAAACATCCTCTCCATATCCACTCTGTGCCCTCTGGTCCTGAACAACCCACCATAGGAAACATCCTCTCCACATCCACTCTGTGCCCTCTGATCCTAGACTCCCCAACATAGGAAACATTCTCTCCAAATCCACTCTGTCTGTGCCCTCTGGTCCCAGACTCCCCCACCATAGGAAACATCCTCTCCACATCCACTCTGTGACCTCTTGTCCTGAACACCCCACCATAGGAAACATCCTCTCCGCATCCAGTCTGTCTTTGCCCTCTGGTCCTGATCACCCCTACCATGAGAAACATCCTCTCCACATCCACTCTGTGCCCTCTTGTCCTGAACACCCCACCATAGGAAACATCCTCTCCACATCCACTCTGTCTGTGCCCTCTGGTCCTAGACTCCCCCACCATAGGAAACATTCTCTCCACATCCACTCTGTGCCCTCTGGTCCTAGACTCCCCACCATAGGAAACATCCTCTCCACATACACTCTGTCTGTGCCCTCTGGTCCTAGACACCCCCACCATAGGAAACATCCTCTCCACATCCACTCTGTGCCCTCTGGACCTGAACACCCCACCATAGGGAACATCCTCTCCACATCCACTCTGTGCCCTCTGGACCTGAACACCCCTCCATAGGAAACATCCTCTCCACATCCACTCTGTGCCCTCTGGACCTGAACACCCCACCAAAGGGAACATTCTCTCCACATCCACTCTGTGCCCTCTGGTCCTGAACAGCCCACCATAGGGAACATCCTCTCCACATCCACTCTGTGCGCTCTGGTCCTGAACAACCCCACCATAGGAAACATCCTCTCCACATCCACTTTGTGCCCTCTGGTCCTGAACACCCCCACCATAGGAAACATTCTCTCCACATCCACTCTGTGCCCTCTGGTCCTGAACACACCCACCATAGGAAACATCCTCTCCACATCCACTCTGTGCCCTCTGGTCCTGAACACCCCACCATAGGAAACATCCTCTCCACATCCACTCTGTGCCCTCTGGTCCTGAACAACCCCACCATAGGAAATATCCTCTCCACATCCACTCTGTCTGTGCCCTCTGGTCCTAGATGCCCCCACCATAGGAAACATCCTCTCCACATCTACTATGTGCCCTCTGGTCCTGAACACAACACCACAGGAAACATTCTTTCCACATCCACTCTGTGCCCTCTGGTCCTGAACAACCCACCATAGGAAACATCCTCTCCACATCCACTCTGTGCCCTCTGGTCCTGAACAACCCACCATAGGAAACATCCTCTCCACATCCACTCTGTCTGTGCCCTCTGGTCCTAGACTCGCCCACCATAGGAAACATCCTCTCCACAACCACTCTGTGCCCTCTGGCCCTGAACACCCCACCATAGGAAACATTCTCTCCAAATCCACTCTGTCTGTGCCCTCTGGTCCTAGACTCGCCCACCATAGGAAACATCCTCTCCACACCCACTCTGTGCCCTCTTGTCCTGAACACCCCACCATAGGAAACATCCTCTCCACAACCACTCTGTGCCCTCTGGTCCTGAACACCCCACCATAGGAAACATTCTCTCCACATCCACTCTGTGCCCTCTGGTCCTGAACAACCCCACCATAGTAAACATCCTCTCCACAACCACTCTGTGCCCTCTTGTCCTGAACACCCCACCATAGGAAACATTCTCTCCACATCCACTCTGTGCCCTCTGGTCCTGAACAACCCCACCATAGGAAACATCCTCTCCACATCCGCTCTGTGCCCTCTGGACCTGAACACCCCACCATGGGAAACATTCTCTGCACATCCAATCTGTGCCCTCTGGTCCTGAACACCCCCACCATAGGAAACATCCTCTCCACATACACTCTGTGCCCTCTGGTCCTAGACTCCCCATCATAGGAAACATCCTCTCCACATCCACTCTGTGCCCTCTGGACCTGAACAACCCCACCATAGGAAACATCCTCTCCACATCCACTCTGTGCTCTCTGGTCCTAGACTCCCCACCATAGGAAACATTCTCTCCACATCCACTCTGTGCCCTCTGGTCCTAGAGTCCCCACCATAGGTAACATCCTCTCCACATCTACTCTGTGCCCTCTGGTCCTGAACACCCCACCATAGGAAACATCCTCTCCACATCCACACTGTGCTCTCTGGTCCTGAACAACCCCACCATAGGAAACATCCTCTCCACATCCACACTGTGCCCACTGGTCCTGAACAACCCCACCATAGGAAACATCCTCTCCACATCCACTCTGTGCCCTCTGGTCCTGAACACCCCACCATAGGAAACATCCTCTCCACATCCACACTGTGCTCTCTGGTCCTGAACAACCCCACCATAGGAAACATCCTCTCCACATCCACACTGTGCCCACTGGTCCTAAACAACCCCACCATAGGAAACATCCTCTCCACATCCACTCTGTGCCCTCTGGTCCTGAACAACCCCACCATAGGAAACATCCTCTCCACATCCACTCTGTGCCCTCTGGTCCTGAACAACCCACCATAGGAAACATCCTCTCCACATCCACTCTGTGCACTCTGGTCCTAGACTCCAAACCATAGGAAACATCCTCTCCACATCCACTCTGTCTGTGCCCTCTGGCCCTAGACTCCCCCACCATAGGAAACATCCTCTCCACATCCACTCTGTGCCCTCTGGTCCTGAACAACCCCACCATAGGAAACATCCTCTCCACATCCACTCTGTCTCAGCCCTCTGGTCCTAGATGCCCCCACCATAGGAAACATCCTCTCCACATTCACTATGTGCCCTCTGGTCCTGAACACTACACCACAGGAAACATTATTTCCACATCCACTCTGTGCCCTCTGGTCCTGAACACCCCACCATAGGAAACATTCTCTCCACATCCACTCTGTGCCCTCTGGTCCTGAACAACCCCACCATGGAAACATTCTCTCCACATCCACTCTGTGCCCTCGGGTCCTGAACACCCCCACCATAGGAAACATCCACTCCACATCCGCTCTGTGCCCTCTGGACCTGAACACCCCACCATGGGAAACATTCTCTGCACATCCAATCTGTGCCCTCTGGTCCTGAACACCCCCACCATAGGAAACATCCGCTCCACATCCACTCTGTGCCCTCTGGTCCTAGACTCCCCATCATAGGAAACATCCTCTCCACATCCACTCTGTGCCCTCTGGTCCTGAACAACCCCACCAGAGGAAACATCCTCTCCACATCCACTCTGTGCTCTCTGGTCCTAGACTCCCCACCATAGGAAACATCCTCTCCACATCTACTCTGTGCCCTCTGGTCCTGAACACCCCACCATAGGAAACATCCTCTCCACATCCACACTGTGCTCTCTGGTCCTGAACAACCCCACCATAGGAAACATCCTCTCCACATCCACACTGTGCCCACTGGTCCTGAACAACCCCACCATAGGAAACATCCTCTCCACATCCACTCTGTGCCCTCTGGTCCTGAACACCCCACCATAGGAAACATCCTCTCCACATCCACACTGTGCTCTCTGGTCCTGAACAACCCCACCATAGGAAACATCCTCTCCACATCCACACTGTGCCCACTGGTCCTAAACAACCCCACCATAGGAAACATCCTCTCCACATCCACTCTGTGCCCTCTGGTCCTGATCAACCCCACCATAGGAAACATCCTCTCCACATCCACTCTGTCTGTGCCCTCTGGCCCTAGACTCCCCCACCATAGGAAACATTCTCTCCACATCCACTCTGTCTGTGCCCTCTGGTCCCAGACTCCCCCACCATAAGGAACATCCTCTCCACATCCACTCTGTGCCCGCTGGTCTTGAACACCACCACCATAGGAAACATTCTCTCCACATCCACTCTGTGCCCTCTGGCCCTAGACTCCCACACCATAGGAAACATCCTCTCCACATCCACTCTGTGCCCTCTGGTCCTGAACACAACACCACAGGAAACATCCTCTCCACATCCACTCTGTGCCTTCTGGTCCTAGACTCCCCACCATAGGAAACATCCTCTCCACATCCACTCTGTGCCCTCTGGTCCTGAACACCCCCACCATGGAAACATTCTCTCCACATCCACTCTCTGCCCTCTGGTCCTAGACTCCCCCACCATAGGAAACATCCTCTCTGTCTGTGCCCTCTGGTCCTAGATGCCCCCACCATAGGAAACATCCTCTCCACATCCACTATGTGCCCTCTGGTCCTGAACACAACACCACAGGAAACATTCTTTCCACATCCACTCTGTGCCCTCTGGTCCTGAACAACCCACCATAGGAAACATCCTCTCCACATCCACTCTGTCTGTGCCCTCTGGTCCTAGACTCGCCCACCATAGTAAACATCCTCTCCACAACAACTCTGTGCCCTCTGGCCCTGAACAACCCCACCATAGGAAACATTCTCTCCACATCCACTCTGTGCCGTTTGGTCCTGGACTCGCCCACCATAGGAAATATCCTCTCCACATCCACTCTGTGCACTCTGGTCCTAGACTCCTCACCATAGGAAATATCCTCTCCACATCCACTCTGTGCCCTCTGGTCCTGAACACCCCACCATAGGAAACATTCTCTCCACATCCACTCTGTGCCCTCTGGTCCTGAACAACCCCACCATGGAAACATTCTCTCCACATCCACTCTGTGCCCTCGGGTCCTGAACACCCCCACCATAGGAAACATCCTCTCCACATCCGCTCTGTGCCCTCTGGACCTGAACACCCCACCATGGGAAACATTCTCTGCACATCCAATCTGTGCCCTCTGGTCCTGAACACCCCCACCATAGGAAACATCCTCTCCACATCCACTCTGTGCCCTCTGGTCCTGAACAACCCCACCATAGGAAACATCCTCTCCACATCCACTCTGTGCTCTCTGGTCCTAGACTCCCCACCGTAGGAAACATTCTCTCCACATCCACTCTGTGCCCTCTGGTCCTAGAGTCCCCACCATAGGTAACATCCTCTCCACATCTACTCTGTGCCCTCTGGTCCTGAACACCCCACCATAGGAAACATCCTCTCCACATCCACACTGTGCTCTCTGGTCCTGAACAACCCCACCATAGGAAACATCCTCTCCACATCCACACTGTGCCCACTGGTCCTGAACAACCCCACCATAGGAAACATCCTCTCCACATCCACTCTGTGCCCTCTGTCCTGAACACCCCACCATAGGAAACATCCTCTCCACATCCACACTGTGCTCTCTGGTCCTGAATAACCCCACCATAGGAAACATCCTCTCCACATCCACACTGTGCCCACTGGTCCTAAACAACCCCACCATAGGAAACATCCTCTCCACATCCACTCTGTGCCCTCTGGTCCTGAACAACCCCACCATAGGAAACATCCTCTCCACATCCACTCTGTGCCCTCTGGTCCTGAACAACCCACCATAGGAAACATCCTCTCCACATCCACTCTGTGCACTCTGGTCCTAGACTCCCCACCATAGGAAACATCCTCTCCACATCCACTCTGTCTGTGCCCTCTGGCCCTAGACTCCCCCACCATAGGAAACATTCTCTCCACATCCACTCTGTCTGTGCCCTCTGGTCCCAGACTCCCCCACCATAAGGAACATCCTCTCCACATCCACTCTGTGCCCGCTGGTCTTGAACACCACCACCATAGGAAACATTCTCTCCACATCCACTCTGTGCCCTCTGGCCCTAGACTCCCCCACCATAGGAAACATCCTCTCCACATCCACTCTGTGCCCTCTGGTCCTGAACACAACACCACAGGAAACATCCTCTCCACATCCACTCTGTGCCATCTGGTCCTAGACTCCCCACCATAGGAAACATTTTCTCCACATCCACTCTGTGCCCTCTGGTCCTGAACACCCCCACCATGGAAACATTCTCTCCACATCCACTCACTGCCCTCTGGTCCTAGACTCCCCCACCATAGGAAACATCCTCTCTGTCTGTGCCCTCTGGTCCTAGATGCCCCCACCATAGGAAACATCCTCTCCACATCCACTATGTGCCCTCTGGTCCTGAACACAACACCACAGGAAACATTCTTTCCACATCCACTCTGTGCCCTCTGGTCCTGAACAACCCACCATAGGAAACATCCTCTCCACATCCACTCTGTCTGTGCCCTCTGGTCCTAGACTCGCCCACCATAGTAAACATCCTCTCCACAACCACTCTGTGCCCTCTGGCCCTGAACAACCCCACCATAGGAAACATTCTCTCCACATCCACTCTGTGCCCTTTGGTCCTGGACTCGCCCACCATAGGAAATATCCTCTCCACACCCACTCTGTGCACTCTGGTCCTAGACTCCTCACCATAGGAAATATCCTCTCCACATCCACTCTGTGCCCTCTGGTCCTGAACACCCCACCATAGGAAACATTCTCTCCACATCCACTCTGTGCCCTCTGGTCCTGAACAACCCCACCATGGAAACATTCTCTCCACATCCACTCTGTGCCCTCGGGTCCTGAACACCCCCACCATAGGAAACATCCTCTCCACATCCGCTCTGTGCCCTCTGGACCTGAACACCCCACCATGGGAAACATTCTCTGCACATCCAATCTGTGCCCTCTGGTCCTGAACACCCCCACCATAGGAAACATCCTCTCCACATCCACTCTGTGCCCTCTGGTCCTAGACTCCCCATCATAGGAAACATCCTCACCACATCCACTCTGTGCCCTCTGGTCCTGAACACCCCACCATAGGAAACATCCTCTCCACATCCACTCTGTGCCCTCTGGACCTGAACACCCCTCCATAGGAAACATCCTCTCCACATCCACTCTGTGCCCTCTGGTCCTAGACTCCCCACCATAGGAAACATTCTCTCCACATCCACTCTGTGCCCTCTGGTCCTAGAGTCCCCACCATAGGTAACATCCTCTCCACATCTACTCTGTGCCCTCTGGTCCTGAACAACCCCACCATAGGAAACATCCTCTCCACATCCACTCTGTGCCCTCTGGTCCTGAACAACCCCACCATAGGAAACATCCTCTCCATATCCACTCTGTGCCCTCTGGTCCTGAACAACCCACCATAGGAAACATCCTCTCCACATCCACTCTGTGCCCTCTGATCCTAGACTCCCCAACATAGGAAACATTCTCTCCAAATCCACTCTGTCTGTGCCCTCTGGTCCCAGACTCCCCCACCATAGGAAACATCCTCTCCACATCCACTCTGTGACCTCTTGTCCTGAACACCCCACCATAGGAAACATCCTCTCCGCATCCAGTCTGTCTGTGCCCTCTGGTCCTGATCACCCCTACCATGAGAAACATCCTCTCCACATCCACTCTGTGCCCTCTTGTCCTGAACACCCCACCATAGGAAACATCCTCTCCACATCCACTCTGTCTGTGCCCTCTGGTCCTAGACTCCCCCACCATAGGAAACATTCTCTCCACATCCACTCTGTGCCCTCTGGTCCTAGACTCCCCACCATAGGAAACATCCTCTCCACATCCACTCTGTCTGTGCCCTCTGGTCCTAGACACCCCCACCATAGGAAACATCCTCTCCACATCCACTCTGTGCCCTCTGGACCTGAACACCCCACCATAGGGAACATCCTCTCCACATCCACTCTGTGCCCTCTGGACCTGAACACCCCTCCATAGGAAACATCCTCTCCACATCCACTCTGTGCCCTCTGGACCTGAACACCCCACCAAAGGGAACATTCTCTCCACATCCACTCTGTGCCCTCTGGTCCTGAACAGCCCACCATAGGAAACATCCTCTCCACATCCACTCTGTGCGCTCTGGTCCTGAACAACCCCACCATAGGAAACATCCTCTCCACATCCACTTTGTGCCCTCTGGTCCTGAACACCCCCACCATAGGAAACATTCTCTCCACATCCACTCTGTGCCCTCTGGTCCTGAACACACCCACCATAGGAAACATCCTCTCCACATCCACTCTGTGCCCTCTGGTCCTGAAAACCCCACCATAGGAAACATCCTCTCCACATCCACTCTGTGCCCTTTGGTCCTGAACAACCCCACCATAGGAAATATCCTCTCCACATCCACTCTGTCTGTGCCCTCTGGTCCTAGATGCCCCCACCATAGGAAACATCCTCTCCACATCTACTATGTGCCCTCTGGTCCTGAACACAACACCACAGGAAACATTCTTTCCACATCCACTCTGTGCCCTCTGGTCCTGAACAACCCACCATAGGAAACATCCTCTCCAGATCCACTCTGTGCCCTCTGGTCCTGAACAACCCACCATAGGAAACATCCTCTCCACATCCACTCTGTCTGTGCCCTCTGGTCCTAGACTCGCCCACCATAGGAAACATCCTCTCCACAACCACTCTGTGCCCTCTGGCCCTGAACACCCCACCATAGGAAACATTCTCTCCACATCCACTCTGTCTGTGCCCTCTGGTCCTAGACTCGCCCACCATAGGAAACATCCTCTCCACACCCACTCTGTGCCCTCTTGTCCTGAACACCCCACCATAGGAAACATCCTCTCCACATCCACTCTGTGCCCTCTGGTCCTGAACACCCCACCATAGGAAACATCCTCTCCACATCCGCTCTGTGCCCTCTGGACCTGAACACCCCACCATGGGAAACATTCTCTGCACATCCAATCTGTGCCCTCTGGTCCTGAACACCCCCACCATAGGAAACATCCTCTCCACATCCACTCTGTGCCCTCTGGTCCTAGACTCCCCATCATAGGAAACATCCTCTCCACATCCACTCTGTGCCCTCTGGACCTGAACAACCCCACCATAGGAAACATCCTCTCCACATCCACTCTGTGCTCTCTGGTCCTAGACTCCCCACCATAGGAAACATTCTCTCCACATCCACTCTGTGCCCTCTGGTCCTAGAGTCCCCACCATAGGTAACATCCTCTCCACATCTACTCTGTGCCCTCTGGTCCTGAACACCCCACCATAGGAAACATCCTCTCCACATCCACACTGTGCTCTCTGGTCCTGAACAACCCCACCATAGGAAACATCCTCTCCACATCCACACTGTGCCCACTGGTCCTGAACAACCCCACCATAGGAAACATCCTCTCCACATCCACTCTGTGCCCTCTGGTCCTGAACACCCCACCATAGGAAACATCCTCTCCACATCCACACTGTGCTCTCTGGTCCTGAACAACCCCACCATAGGAAACATCCTCTCCACATCCACACTGTGCCCACTGGTCCTAAACAACCCCACCATAGGAAACATCCTCTCCACATCCACTCAGTGCCCTCTGGTCCTGAACAACCCCACCATAGGAAACATCCTCTCCACATCCACTCTGTGCCCTCTGGTCCTGAACAACCCACCATAGGAAACATCCTCTCCACATCCACTCTGTGCACTCTGGTCCTAGACTCCAAACCATAGGAAACATCCTCTCCACATCCACTCTGTCTGTGCCCTCTGGCCCTAGACTCCCCCACCATAGGAAACATCCTCTCCACATCCACTCTGTGCCCTCTGGTCCTGAACAACCCCACCATAGGAAACATCCTCTCCACATCCACTCTGTCTCAGCCCTCTGGTCCTAGATGCCCCCACCATAGGAAACATCCTCTCCACATCCACTATGTGCCCTCTGGTCCTGAACACAATACCACAGGAAACATTCTTTCCACATCCACTCTGTGCCCTCTGGTCCTGAACACCCCACCATAGGAAACATTCTCTCCACATCCACTCTGTGCCCTCTGGTCCTGAACAACCCCACCATGGAAACATTCTCTCCACATCCACTCTGTGCCCTCGGGTCCTGAACACCCCCACCATAGGAAACATCCACTCCACATCCGCTCTGTGCCCTCTGGACCTGAACACCCCACCATGGGAAACATTCTCTGCACATCCAATCTGTGCCCTCTGGTCCTGAACACCCCCACCATAGGAAACATCCGCTCCACATCCACTCTGTGCCCTCTGGTCCTAGACTCCCCATCATAGGAAACATCCTCTCCACATCCACTCTGTGCCCTCTGGTCCTGAACAACCCCACCAGAGGAAACATCCTCTCCACATACACTCTGTGCTCTCTGGTCCTAGACTCCCCACCATAGGAAACATTCTCTCCATATCCACTCTGTGCCCTCTGGTCCTAGAGTCCCCACCATAGGTAACATCCTCTCCACATCTACTCTGTGCCCTCTGGTCCTGAACACCCCACCATAGGAAACATCCTCTCCACATCCACACTGTGCTCTCTGGTCCTGAACAACCCCACCATAGGAAACATCCTCTCCACATCCACACTGTGCCCACTGGTCCTGAACAACCCCACCATAGGAAACATCCTCTCCACATCCACTCTGTGCCCTCTGGTCCTGAACACCCCACCATAGGAAACATCCTCTCCACATCCGCACTGTGCTCTCTGGTCCTGAACAACCCCACCATAGGAAACATCCTCTCCACATCCACACTGTGCCCACTGGTCCTAAACAACCCCACCATAAGAAACATCCTCTCCACATCCACTCTGTGCCCTCTGGTCCTGAACAACCCCACCATAGGAAACATCCTCTCCACATCCACTCTGTGCCCTCTGGTCCTGAACAACACACCATAGGAAACATCCTCTCCACATCCACTCTGTGCACTCTGGTCCTAGACTCCCCACCATAGGAAACATCCTCTCCACATCCACTCTGTCTGTGCCCTCTGGCCCTAGACTCCCCCACCACAGGAAACATTCTCTCCACATCCACTCTGTCTGTGCCCTCTGGTCCCAGACTCCCCCACCATAAGGAACATCCTCTCCACATCCACTCTGTGCCCGCTGGTCTTGAACACCACCACCATAGGAAACATTCTCTCCACATCCACTCTGTGCCCTCTGGCCCTAGACTCCCCCACCATAGGAAACATCCTCTCCACATCCACTCTGTGCCCTCTGGTCCTGAACACAACACCACAGGAAACATCCTCTCCACATCCACTCTGTGCGCTCTGGTCCTGAACAACCCCACCATAGGAAACATCCTCTCCACATCCACTCTGTCTGTGCCTTCTGGTCCTAGACTCCCCCACCATAGGAAACATTCTCTCCACATCCACTCTGTGCCCTCTGGTCCTGAACAACCCCACCATAGGAAACATCCTCTCCACATCCACTCTGTGCCCTCTGGTCCTGAACACCCCACCATAGGAAACATCCTCTCCACATGCACTCTGTGCCCTCTGGTCCTGAACAAACCCACCATAGGAAACATCCTCTCCACATCCACTCTGTCTGTGCCCTCTGGTCCTAGATGCCCCCACCATAGGAAACATCCTCTCCACATCCACTATGTGCCCTCTGGTCCTGAACACAACACCACAGGAAACATTCTTTCCACATCCACTCTGTGCCCTCTGGTCCTGAACAACCCACCATAGGAAACATCCTCTCCACATCCACTCTGTGCCCTCTGGTCCTGAACAACCCACCATAGGAAACATCCTCTCCACATCCACTCTGTCTGTGCCCTCTGGTCCTAGACTCGCCCACCATAGTAAACATCCTCTCCACAACCACTCTGTGCCCTCTGGCCCAGAACAACCCCACCATAGGAAACATTCTCTCCACATCCACTCTGTGCCCTTTGGTCCTGGACTCGCCCACCATAGGAAATATCCTCTCCACACCCACTCTGTGCACTCTGGTCCTAGACTCCTCACCATAGGAAATATCCTCTCCACATCCACTCTGTGCCCTCTGGTCCTGAACACCCCACCATAGGAAACATTCTCTCCACATCCACTCTGTGCCCTCTGGTCCTGAACAACCCCACCATGGAAACATTCTCTCCACATCCACTCTGTGCCCTCGGGTCCTGAACACCCCCACCATAGGAAACATCCTCTCCACATCCGCTCTGTGCCCTCTGGACCTGAACACCCCACCATGGGAAACATTCTCTGCACATCCAATCTGTGCCCTCTGGTCCTGAACACCCCCACCATAGGAAACATCCTCTCCACATCCACTCTGTGCCCTCTGGTCCTAGACTCCCCATCATAGGAAACATCCTCTCCACATCCACTCTGTGCCCTCTGGTCCTGAACAACCCACCATAGGAAACATCCTCTCCACATCCACTCTGTGCACTCTGGTCCTAGACTCCCCACCATAGGAAACATCCTCTCCACATCCACTCTGTCTGTGCCCTCTGGCCCTAGACTCCCCCACCATAGGAAACATCCTCTCCACATCCACTCTGTGCCCTCTGGTCCTGAACAACCCCACCATAGGAAACATCCTCTCCACATCCACTCTGTCTCAGCCCTCTGGTCCTAGATGCCCCCACCATAGGAAACATCCTCTCCACATCCACTATGTGCCCTCTGGTCCTGAACACAACACCACAGGCAACATTCTTTCCACATCCACTCTGTGCTCTCTGGTCCTTAACAACCCACCATAGGAAACATCCTCTCCACATCCACTCTGTGCCCTCTGGTCCTGAACAAACCACCATAGGAAACATCCTCCCCACATCCACTCTGTCTGTGCCCTCTGGTCCTAGACTCGCCCACCATAGTAAACATCCTCTCCACAACCACTCTGTGCCCTCTGGCCCTGAACTCCCCCACCATAGGAAACATCCTCTCCACATCCACTCTGTGCCCTCTGGTCCTGAACAACCCCACCATAGGAAACATCCTCTCCACATCCACTCTGTGCCCTCTGGTCCTGAACAACCCCACCATGGAAACATTCTCTCCACATCCACTCTGTGCCCTCTGGTCCTGAACACACCCACCATAGGAAACATCCTCTCCACATCCACTCTGTGCCCTCTGGTCCTGAAAACCCCACCATAGGAAACATCCTCTCCACATCCACTCTGTGCCCTTTGGTCCTGAACAACCCCACCATAGGAAATATCCTCTCCACATCCACTCTGTCTGTGCCCTCTGGTCCTAGATGCCCCCACCATAGGAAACATCCTCTCCACATCTACTATGTGCCCTCTGGTCCTGAACACAACACCACAGGAAACATTCTTTCCACATCCACTCTGTGCCCTCTGGTCCTGAACAACCCACCATAGGAAACATCCTCTCCAGATCCACTCTGTGCCCTCTGGTCCTGAACAACCCACCATAGGAAACATCCTCTCCACATCCACTCTGTCTGTGCCCTCTGGTCCTAGACTCGCCCACCATAGGAAACATCCTCTCCACAACCACTCTGTGCCCTCTGGCCCTGAACACCCCACCATAGGAAACATTCTCTCCACATCCACTCTGTCTGTGCCCTCTGGTCCTAGACTCGCCCACCATAGGAAACATCCTCTCCACACCCACTCTGTGCCCTCTTGTCCTGAACACCCCACCATAGGAAACATCCTCTCCACATCCACTCTGTGCCCTCTGGTCCTGAACACCCCACCATAGGAAACATCCTCTCCACATCCGCTCTGTGCCCTCTGGACCTGAACACCCCACCATGGGAAACATTCTCTGCACATCCAATCTGTGCCCTCTGGTCCTGAACACCCCCACCATAGGAAACATCCTCTCCACATCCACTCTGTGCCCTCTGGTCCTAGACTCCCCATCATAGGAAACATCCTCTCCACATCCACTCTGTGCCCTCTGGACCTGAACAACCCCACCATAGGAAACATCCTCTCCACATCCACTCTGTGCTCTCTGGTCCTAGACTCCCCACCATAGGAAACATTCTCTCCACATCCACTCTGTGCCCTCTGGTCCTAGAGTCCCCACCATAGGTAACATCCTCTCCACATCTACTCTGTGCCCTCTGGTCCTGAACACCCCACCATAGGAAACATCCTCTCCACATCCACACTGTGCTCTCTGGTCCTGAACAACCCCACCATAGGAAACATCCTCTCCACATCCACACTGTGCCCACTGGTCCTGAACAACCCCACCATAGGAAACATCCTCTCCACATCCACTCTGTGCCCTCTGGTCCTGAACACCCCACCATAGGAAACATCCTCTCCACATCCACACTGTGCTCTCTGGTCCTGAACAACCCCACCATAGGAAACATCCTCTCCACATCCACACTGTGCCCACTGGTCCTAAACAACCCCACCATAGGAAACATCCTCTCCACATCCACTCAGTGCCCTCTGGTCCTGAACAACCCCACCATAGGAAACATCCTCTCCACATCCACTCTGTGCCCTCTGGTCCTGAACAACCCACCATAGGAAACATCCTCTCCACATCCACTCTGTGCACTCTGGTCCTAGACTCCAAACCATAGGAAACATCCTCTCCACATCCACTCTGTCTGTGCCCTCTGGCCCTAGACTCCCCCACCATAGGAAACATCCTCTCCACATCCACTCTGTGCCCTCTGGTCCTGAACAACCCCACCATAGGAAACATCCTCTCCACATCCACTCTGTCTCAGCCCTCTGGTCCTAGATGCCCCCACCATAGGAAACATCCTCTCCACATCCACTATGTGCCCTCTGGTCCTGAACACAATACCACAGGAAACATTCTTTCCACATCCACTCTGTGCCCTCTGGTCCTGAACACCCCACCATAGGAAACATTCTCTCCACATCCACTCTGTGCCCTCTGGTCCTGAACAACCCCACCATGGAAACATTCTCTCCACATCCACTCTGTGCCCTCGGGTCCTGAACACCCCCACCATAGGAAACATCCACTCCACATCCGCTCTGTGCCCTCTGGACCTGAACACCCCACCATGGGAAACATTCTCTGCACATCCAATCTGTGCCCTCTGGTCCTGAACACCCCCACCATAGGAAACATCCGCTCCACATCCACTCTGTGCCCTCTGGTCCTAGACTCCCCATCATAGGAAACATCCTCTCCACATCCACTCTGTGCCCTCTGGTCCTGAACAACCCCACCAGAGGAAACATCCTCTCCACATACACTCTGTGCTCTCTGGTCCTAGACTCCCCACCATAGGAAACATTCTCTCCATATCCACTCTGTGCCCTCTGGTCCTAGAGTCCCCACCATAGGTAACATCCTCTCCACATCTACTCTGTGCCCTCTGGTCCTGAACACCCCACCATAGGAAACATCCTCTCCACATCCACACTGTGCTCTCTGGTCCTGAACAACCCCACCATAGGAAACATCCTCTCCACATCCACACTGTGCCCACTGGTCCTGAACAACCCCACCATAGGAAACATCCTCTCCACATCCACTCTGTGCCCTCTGGTCCTGAACACCCCACCATAGGAAACATCCTCTCCACATCCGCACTGTGCTCTCTGGTCCTGAACAACCCCACCATAGGAAACATCCTCTCCACATCCACACTGTGCCCACTGGTCCTAAACAACCCCACCATAAGAAACATCCTCTCCACATCCACTCTGTGCCCTCTGGTCCTGAACAACCCCACCATAGGAAACATCCTCTCCACATCCACTCTGTGCCCTCTGGTCCTGAACAACACACCATAGGAAACATCCTCTCCACATCCACTCTGTGCACTCTGGTCCTAGACTCCCCACCATAGGAAACATCCTCTCCACATCCACTCTGTCTGTGCCCTCTGGCCCTAGACTCCCCCACCACAGGAAACATTCTCTCCACATCCACTCTGTCTGTGCCCTCTGGTCCCAGACTCCCCCACCATAAGGAACATCCTCTCCACATCCACTCTGTGCCCGCTGGTCTTGAACACCACCACCATAGGAAACATTCTCTCCACATCCACTCTGTGCCCTCTGGCCCTAGACTCCCCCACCATAGGAAACATCCTCTCCACATCCACTCTGTGCCCTCTGGTCCTGAACACAACACCACAGGAAACATCCTCTCCACATCCACTCTGTGCGCTCTGGTCCTGAACAACCCCACCATAGGAAACATCCTCTCCACATCCACTCTGTCTGTGCCTTCTGGTCCTAGACTCCCCCACCATAGGAAACATTCTCTCCACATCCACTCTGTGCCCTCTGGTCCTGAACAACCCCACCATAGGAAACATCCTCTCCACATCCACTCTGTGCCCTCTGGTCCTGAACACCCCACCATAGGAAACATCCTCTCCACATGCACTCTGTGCCCTCTGGTCCTGAACAAACCCACCATAGGAAACATCCTCTCCACATCCACTCTGTCTGTGCCCTCTGGTCCTAGATGCCCCCACCATAGGAAACATCCTCTCCACATCCACTATGTGCCCTCTGGTCCTGAACACAACACCACAGGAAACATTCTTTCCACATCCACTCTGTGCCCTCTGGTCCTGAACAACCCACCATAGGAAACATCCTCTCCACATCCACTCTGTGCCCTCTGGTCCTGAACAACCCACCATAGGAAACATCCTCTCCACATCCACTCTGTCTGTGCCCTCTGGTCCTAGACTCGCCCACCATAGTAAACATCCTCTCCACAACCACTCTGTGCCCTCTGGCCCAGAACAACCCCACCATAGGAAACATTCTCTCCACATCCACTCTGTGCCCTTTGGTCCTGGACTCGCCCACCATAGGAAATATCCTCTCCACACCCACTCTGTGCACTCTGGTCCTAGACTCCTCACCATAGGAAATATCCTCTCCACATCCACTCTGTGCCCTCTGGTCCTGAACACCCCACCATAGGAAACATTCTCTCCACATCCACTCTGTGCCCTCTGGTCCTGAACAACCCCACCATGGAAACATTCTCTCCACATCCACTCTGTGCCCTCGGGTCCTGAACACCCCCACCATAGGAAACATCCTCTCCACATCCGCTCTGTGCCCTCTGGACCTGAACACCCCACCATGGGAAACATTCTCTGCACATCCAATCTGTGCCCTCTGGTCCTGAACACCCCCACCATAGGAAACATCCTCTCCACATCCACTCTGTGCCCTCTGGTCCTAGACTCCCCATCATAGGAAACATCCTCTCCACATCCACTCTGTGCCCTCTGGTCCTGAACAACCCACCATAGGAAACATCCTCTCCACATCCACTCTGTGCACTCTGGTCCTAGACTCCCCACCATAGGAAACATCCTCTCCACATCCACTCTGTCTGTGCCCTCTGGCCCTAGACTCCCCCACCATAGGAAACATCCTCTCCACATCCACTCTGTGCCCTCTGGTCCTGAACAACCCCACCATAGGAAACATCCTCTCCACATCCACTCTGTCTCAGCCCTCTGGTCCTAGATGCCCCCACCATAGGAAACATCCTCTCCACATCCACTATGTGCCCTCTGGTCCTGAACACAACACCACAGGCAACATTCTTTCCACATCCACTCTGTGCTCTCTGGTCCTTAACAACCCACCATAGGAAACATCCTCTCCACATCCACTCTGTGCCCTCTGGTCCTGAACAAACCACCATAGGAAACATCCTCCCCACATCCACTCTGTCTGTGCCCTCTGGTCCTAGACTCGCCCACCATAGTAAACATCCTCTCCACAACCACTCTGTGCCCTCTGGCCCTGAACTCCCCCACCATAGGAAACATCCTCTCCACATCCACTCTGTGCCCTCTGGTCCTGAACAACCCCACCATAGGAAACATCCTCTCCACATCCACTCTGTGCCCTCTGGTCCTGAACAACCCCACCATGGAAACATTCTCTCCACATCCACTCTGTGCCCTCGGGTCCTGAACACCCCCACCATAGGAAACATCCACTCCACATCCGCTCTGTGCCCTCTGGACCTGAACACCCCACCATGGGAAACATTCTCTGCACATCCAATCTGTGCCCTCTGGTCCTGAACACCCCCACCATAGGAAACATCCGCTCCACATCCACTCTGTGCCCTCTGGTCCTAGACTCCCCATCATAGGAAACATCCTCTCCACATCCACTCTGTGCCCTCTGGTCCTGAACAACCCCACCAGAGGAAACATCCTCTCCACATCCACTCTGTGCTCTCTGGTCCTAGACTCCCCACCATAGGAAACATTCTCTCCATATCCACTCTGTGCCCTCTGGTCCTAGACTCCCCACCATAGGTAACATCCTCTCCACATCTACTCTGTGCCCTCTGGTCCTGAACACCCCACCATAGGAAACATCCTCTCCACATCCACACTGTGCTCTCTGGTCCTGAACAACCCCACCATAGGAAACATCCTCTCCACATCCACACTGTGCCCACTGGTCCTGAACAACCCCACCATAGGAAACATCCTCTCCACATCCACTCTGTGCCCTCTGGTCCTGAACACCCCACCATAGGAAACATCCTCTCCACATCCACACTGTGCTCTGTGGTCCTGAACAACCCCACCATAGGAAACATCCTCTCCACATCCACACTGTGCCCACTGGTCCTAAACAACCCCACCATAAGAAACATCCTCTCCACATCCACTCTGTGCCCTCTGGTCCTGAACAACCCCACCATAGGAAACATCCTCTCCACATCCACTCTGTGCCCTCTGGTCCTGAACAACCCACCATAGGAAACATCCTCTCCACATCCACTCTGTGCACTCTGGTCCTAGACTCCCCACCATAGGAAACATCCTCTCCACATCCACTCTGTCTGTGCCCTCTGGCCCTAGACTCCCCCACCATAGGAAACATTCTCTCCACATCCACTCTGTCTGTGCCCTCTGGTCCCAGACTCCCCCACCATAAGGAACATCCTCTCCACATCCACTCTGTGTCCGCTGGTCTTGAACACCACCACCATAGGAAACATTCTCTCCACATCCACTCTGTGCCCTCTGGCCCTAGACTCCCCCACCATAGGAAACATCCTCTCCACATCCACTCTGTGCCCTCTGGTCCTGAACACAACACCACAGGAAACATCCTCTCCACATCCACTCTGTGCCTTCTGGTCCTAGACTCCCCACCATAGGAAACATCCTCTCCACATCCACTCTGTCTGTGCCTTCTGGTCCTAGACTCCCCCACCATAGGAAACATTCTCTCCACATCCACTCTGTGCCCTCTGGTCCTGAACAACCCCACCATAGGAAACATCCTCTCCACATCCACTCTGTGCCCTCTGGTCCTGAACACCCCACCATAGGAAACATCCTCTCCACATCCACTCTGTGCCCTCTGGTCCTGAACAACCCCACCATAGGAAACATCCTCTCCACATCCACTCTGTCTGTGCCCTCTGGTCCTAGATGCCCCCACCATAGGAAACATCCTCTCCACATCCACTATGTGCCCTCTGGTCCTGAACACAACACCACAGGAAACATTCTTTCCACATCCACTCTGTGCCCTCTGGTCCTGAACAACCCACCATAGGAAACATCCTCTCCACATCCACTCTGTGCCCTCTGGTCCTGAACAACCCACCATAGGAAACATCCTCTCCACATCCACTCTGTCTGTGCCCTCTGGTCCTAGACTCGCCCACCATAGTAAACATCCTCTCCACAACCACTCTGTGCCCTCTGGCCCAGAACAACCCCACCATAGGAAACATTCTCTCCACATCCACTCTGTGCCCTTTGGTCCTGGACTCGCCCACCATAGGAAATATCCTCTCCACACCCACTCTGTGCACTCTGGTCCTAGACTCCTCACCATAGGAAATATCCTCTCCACATCCACTCTGTGCCCTCTGGTCCTGAACACCCCACCATAGGAAACATTCTCTCCACATCCACTCTGTGCCCTCTGGTCCTGAACAACCCCACCATGGAAACATTCTCTCCACATCCACTCTGTGCCCTCGGGTCCTGAACACCCCCACCATAGGAAACATCCTCTCCACATCCGCTCTGTGCCCTCTGGACCTGAACACCCCACCATGGGAAACATTCTCTGCACATCCAATCTGTGCCCTCTGGTCCTGAACACCCACACCATAGGAAACATCCTCTCCACATCCACTCTGTGCCCTCTGGTCCTAGACTCCCCATCATAGGAAACATCCTCTCCACATCCACTCTGTGCCCTCTGGTCCTGAACAACCCACCATAGGAAACATCCTCTCCACATCCACTCTGTGCACTCTGGTCCTAGACTCCCCACCATAGGAAACATCCTCTCCACATCCACTCTGTCTGTGCCCTCTGGCCCTAGACTCCCCCACCATAGGAAACATCCTCTCCACATCCACTCTGTGCCCTCTGGTCCTGAACAACCCCACCATAGGAAACATCCTCTCCACATCCACTCTGTCTCAGCCCTCTGGTCCTAGATGCCCCCACCATAGGAAACATCCTCTCCACATCCACAATGTGCCCTCTGGTCCTGAACACAACACCACAGGAAACATTCTTTCCACATCCACTCTGTGCCCTCTGGTCCTGAACAACCCACCATAGGAAACATCCTCTCCACATCCACTCTGTGCCCTCTGGTCCTGAACAAACCACCATAGGAAACATCCTCTCCACATCCACTCTGTCTGTGCCCTCTGGTCCTAGACTCGCCCACCATAGTAAACATCCTCTCCACAACCACTCTGTGCCCTCTGGCCCTGAACTCCCCCACCATAGGAAACATCCTCTCCACATCCACTCTGTGCCCTCTGGTCCTGAACAACCCCACCATAGGAAACATCCTCTCCACATCCACTCTGTGCCCTCTGGTCCTGAACAACCCCACCATAGGAAACATCCTCTCCACATCCACTCTGTCTGTGCCCTCTGGTCCTAGATGCCCCCACCATAGGAAACATCCTCTCCACATCCACTATGTGCCCTCTGGTCCTGAACACAACACCACAGGAAACATTCTTTCCACATCCACTCTGTGCCCTCTGGTCCTGAACAACCCACCATAGGAAACATCCTCTCCACATCCACTCTGTGCCCTCTGGTCCTGAACAACCCCACCAGAGGAAACATCCTCTCCACATCCACTCTGTGCTCTCTGGTCCTAGACTCCCCACCATAGGAAACATTCTCTCCATATCCACTCTGTGCCCTCTGGTCCTAGACTCCCCACCATAGGTAACATCCTCTCCACATCTACTCTGTGCCCTCTGGTCCTGAACACCCCACCATAGGAAACATCCTCTCCACATCCACACTGTGCTCTCTGGTCCTGAACAACCCCACCATAGGAAACATCCTCTCCACATCCACACTGTGCCCACTGGTCCTGAACAACCCCACCATAGGAAACATCCTCTCCACATCCACTCTGTGCCCTCTGGTCCTGAACACCCCACCATAGGAAACATCCTCTCCACATCCACACTGTGCTCTGTGGTCCTGAACAACCCCACCATAGGAAACATCCTCTCCACATCCACACTGTGCCCACTGGTCCTAAACAACCCCACCATAAGAAACATCCTCTCCACATCCACTCTGTGCCCTCTGGTCCTGAACAACCCCACCATAGGAAACATCCTCTCCACATCCACTCTGTGCCCTCTGGTCCTGAACAACCCACCATAGGAAACATCCTCTCCACATCCACTCTGTGCACTCTGGTCCTAGACTCCCCACCATAGGAAACATCCTCTCCACATCCACTCTGTCTGTGCCCTCTGGCCCTAGACTCCCCCACCATAGGAAACATTCTCTCCACATCCACTCTGTCTGTGCCCTCTGGTCCCAGACTCCCCCACCATAAGGAACATCCTCTCCACATCCACTCTGTGTCCGCTGGTCTTGAACACCACCACCATAGGAAACATTCTCTCCACATCCACTCTGTGCCCTCTGGCCCTAGACTCCCCCACCATAGGAAACATCCTCTCCACATCCACTCTGTGCCCTCTGGTCCTGAACACAACACCACAGGAAACATCCTCTCCACATCCACTCTGTGCCTTCTGGTCCTAGACTCCCCACCATAGGAAACATCCTCTCCACATCCACTCTGTCTGTGCCTTCTGGTCCTAGACTCCCCCACCATAGGAAACATTCTCTCCACATCCACTCTGTGCCCTCTGGTCCTGAACAACCCCACCATAGGAAACATCCTCTCCACATCCACTCTGTGCCCTCTGGTCCTGAACACCCCACCATAGGAAACATCCTCTCCACATCCACTCTGTGCCCTCTGGTCCTGAACAACCCCACCATAGGAAACATCCTCTCCACATCCACTCTGTCTGTGCCCTCTGGTCCTAGATGCCCCCACCATAGGAAACATCCTCTCCACATCCACTATGTGCCCTCTGGTCCTGAACACAACACCACAGGAAACATTCTTTCCACATCCACTCTGTGCCCTCTGGTCCTGAACAACCCACCATAGGAAACATCCTCTCCACATCCACTCTGTGCCCTCTGGTCCTGAACAACCCACCATAGGAAACATCCTCTCCACATCCACTCTGTCTGTGCCCTCTGGTCCTAGACTCGCCCACCATAGTAAACATCCTCTCCACAACCACTCTGTGCCCTCTGGCCCAGAACAACCCCACCATAGGAAACATTCTCTCCACATCCACTCTGTGCCCTTTGGTCCTGGACTCGCCCACCATAGGAAATATCCTCTCCACACCCACTCTGTGCACTCTGGTCCTAGACTCCTCACCATAGGAAATATCCTCTCCACATCCACTCTGTGCCCTCTGGTCCTGAACACCCCACCATAGGAAACATTCTCTCCACATCCACTCTGTGCCCTCTGGTCCTGAACAACCCCACCATGGAAACATTCTCTCCACATCCACTCTGTGCCCTCGGGTCCTGAACACCCCCACCATAGGAAACATCCTCTCCACATCCGCTCTGTGCCCTCTGGACCTGAACACCCCACCATGGGAAACATTCTCTGCACATCCAATCTGTGCCCTCTGGTCCTGAACACCCACACCATAGGAAACATCCTCTCCACATCCACTCTGTGCCCTCTGGTCCTAGACTCCCCATCATAGGAAACATCCTCTCCACATCCACTCTGTGCCCTCTGGTCCTGAACAACCCACCATAGGAAACATCCTCTCCACATCCACTCTGTGCACTCTGGTCCTAGACTCCCCACCATAGGAAACATCCTCTCCACATCCACTCTGTCTGTGCCCTCTGGCCCTAGACTCCCCCACCATAGGAAACATCCTCTCCACATCCACTCTGTGCCCTCTGGTCCTGAACAACCCCACCATAGGAAACATCCTCTCCACATCCACTCTGTCTCAGCCCTCTGGTCCTAGATGCCCCCACCATAGGAAACATCCTCTCCACATCCACAATGTGCCCTCTGGTCCTGAACACAACACCACAGGAAACATTCTTTCCACATCCACTCTGTGCCCTCTGGTCCTGAACAACCCACCATAGGAAACATCCTCTCCACATCCACTCTGTGCCCTCTGGTCCTGAACAAACCACCATAGGAAACATCCTCTCCACATCCACTCTGTCTGTGCCCTCTGGTCCTAGACTCGCCCACCATAGTAAACATCCTCTCCACAACCACTCTGTGCCCTCTGGCCCTGAACTCCCCCACCATAGGAAACATCCTCTCCACATCCACTCTGTGCCCTCTGGTCCTGAACAACCCCACCATAGGAAACATCCTCTCCACATCCACTCTGTGCCCTCTGGTCCTGAACAACCCCACCATAGGAAACATCCTCTCCACATCCACTCTGTCTGTGCCCTCTGGTCCTAGATGCCCCCACCATAGGAAACATCCTCTCCACATCCACTATGTGCCCTCTGGTCCTGAACACAACACCACAGGAAACATTCTTTCCACATCCACTCTGTGCCCTCTGGTCCTGAACAACCCACCATAGGAAACATCCTCTCCACATCCACTCTGTGCCATCTGGTCCTGAACAACCCACCATAGGAAACATCCTCTCCACATCCAGTCTGTCTGTGCCCTCTGGTCCTAGACTCGCCCACCATAGTAAACATCCTCTCCACAACCACTCTGTGCCCTCTGGCCCTGAACAACCCCACCATAGGAAACATTCTCTCCACATCCACTCTGTGCCCTTTGGTCCTGGACTCGCCCACCATAGGAAATATCCTCTCCACACCCACTCTGTGCACTCTGGTCCTAGACTCCTCACCATAGGAAATATCCTCTCCACATCCACTCTGTGCCCTCTGGTCCTGAACACCCCACCATAGGAAACATTCTCTCCACATCCACTCTGTGCCCTCTGGTCCTGAACAACCCCACCATGGAAACATTCTCTCCACATCCACTCTGTGCCCTCGGGTCCTGAACACCCCCACCATAGGAAACATCCTCTCCACATCCACTCTGTGCCCTCTGGTCCTAGACTCCCCACCATAGGAAACATTCTCTCCACATCCACTCTGTGCCCTCTGGTCCTAGAGTCCCCACCATAGGTAACATCCTCTCCACATCTACTCTGTGCCCTCTGGTCCTGAACACCCCACCATAGGAAACATCCTCTGCACATCCACACTGTGTTCTCTGGTCCTGAACAACCCCACCATAGGAAACATCCTCTCCACATCCACACTGTGCCCACTGGTCCTGAACAACCCCACCATAGGAAACATCCTCTCCACATCCACTCTGTGCCCTCTGGTCCTGAACAACCCCACCATAGGAAACATGCTCTCCACATCCACTCTGTGCCCTCTGGTCCTGAACAACCCACCATAGGAAACAACCTCTCCACATCCACTCTGTGCCCTCTGATCCAAGACTCCCCACCATAGGAAACATTCTCTCCAAATCCACTCTGTCTGTGCCATCTGGTCCCAGACTCCCCCACCATAGGAAACATCCTCTCCACATCCACTCTGTGCCCTCTGGTCCTGAACACAACACCACAGGAAACATCCTCTCCACATCCACTCTGTGCCTTCTGGTCCTAGACTCCCCACCATAGGAAACATCCTCTCCACATCCACTCTGTGCCCTCTGGTCCTGAACACCCCCACCATGGAAACATTCTCTCCACATCCACTCTCTGCCCTCTGGTCCTAGACTCCCCCACCATAGGAAACATCCTCTCTGTCTGTGCCCTCTGGTCCTAGATGCCCCCACCATAGGAAACATCCTCTCCACATCCACTATGTGCCCTCTGGTCCTGAACACAACACCACAGGAAACATTCTTTCCACATCCACTCTGTGCCCTCTGGTCCTGAACAACCCACCATAGGAAACATCCTCTCCACATCCAATCTGTCTGTGCCCTCTGGTCCTAGACTCGCCCACCATAGTAAACATCCTCTCCACAACCACTCTGTGCCCTCTGGCCCTGAACAACCCCACCATAGGAAACATTCTCTCCACATCCACTCTGTGCCCTTTGGTCCTGGACTCGCCCACCATAGGAAATATCCTCTCCACACCCACTCTGTGCACTCTGGTCCTAGACTCCTCACCATAGGAAATATCCTCTCCACATCCACTCTGTGCCCTCTGGTCCTGAACACCCCACCATAGGAAACATTCTCTCCACATCCACTCTGTGCCCTCTGGTCCTGAACAACCCCACCATGGAAACATTCTCTCCACATCCACTCTGTGCCCTCGGGTCCTGAACACCCCCACCATAGGAAACATCCTCTCCACATCCGCTCTGTGCCCTCTGGACCTGAACACCCCACCATGGGAAACATTCTCTGCACATTCAATCTGTGCCCTCTGGTCCTGAACACCCCCACCATAGGAAACATCCTCTCCACATCCACTCTGTGCCCTCTGGTCCTGAACAACCCCACCATAGGAAACATCCTCTCCACATCCACTCTGTGCTCTCTGGTCCTAGACTCCCCACCGTAGGAAACATTCTCTCCACATCCACTCTGTGCCCTCTGGTCCTAGAGTCCCCACCATAGGTAACATCCTCTCCACATCTACTCTCTGCCCTCTGGTCCTGAACACCCCACCATAGGAAACATCCTCTCCACATCCACACTGTGCTCTCTGGTCCTGAACAACCCCACCATAGGAAACATCCTCTCCACATCCACACTGTGCCCACTGGTCCTGAACAACCCCACCATAGGAAACATCCTCTCCACATCCACTCTGTGCCCTCTGTCCTGAACACCCCACCATAGGAAACATCCTCTCCACATCCACACTGTGCTCTCTGGTCCTGAACAACCCCAACATAGGAAACATCCTCTCCACATCCACACTGTGCCCACTGGTCCTAAACAACCCCACCATAGGAAACATCCTCTCCACATCCACTCTGTGCCCTCTGGTCCTGAACAACCCCACCATAGGAAACATCCTCTCCACATCCACTCTGTGCCCTCTGGTCCTGAACAACCCACCATAGGAAACATCCTCTCCACATCCACTCTGTGCACTCTGGTCCTAGACTCCCCACCATAGGAAACATCCTCTCCACATCCACTCTGTCTGTGCCCTCTGGTCCCAGACTCCCCCACCATAAGGAACATCCTCTCCACATCCACTCTGTGCCCGCTGGTCTTGAACACCACCACCATAGGAAACATTCTCTCCACATCCACTCTGTGCCCTCTGGCCCTAGACTCCCCCACCATAGGAAACATCCTCTCCACATCCACTCTGTGCCCTCTGGTCCTGAACACAACACCACAGGAAACATCCTCTCCACATCCACTCTGTGCCTTCTGGTCCTAGACTCCCCACCATAGGAAACATCCTCTCCACATCCACTCTGTGCCCTCTGGTCCTGAACACCCCCACCATGGAAACATTCTCTCCACATCCACTCTCTGCCCTCTGGTCCTAGACTCCCCCACCATAGGAAACATCCTCTCTGTCTGTGCCCTCTGGTCCTAGATGCCCCCACCATAGGAAACATCCTCTCCACATCCACTATGTGCCCTCTGGTCCTGAACACAACACCACAGGAAACATTCTTTCCACATCCACTCTGTGCCCTCTGGTCCTGAACAACCCACCATAGGAAACATCCTCTCCACATCCACTCTGTCTGTGCCCTCTGGTCCTAGACTCGCCCACCATAGTAAACATCCTCTCCACAACCACTCTGTGCCCTCTGGCCCTGAACAACCCCACCATAGGAAACATTCTCTCCACATCCACTCTGTGCCCTTTGGTCCTGGACTCGCCCACCATAGGAAATATCCTCTCCACACCCACTCTGTGCACTCTGGTCCTAGACTCCTCACCATAGGAAATATCCTCTCCACATCCACTCTGTGCCCTCTGGTCCTGAACACCCCACCATAGGAAACATTCTCTCCACATCCACTCTGTGCCCTCTGGTCCTGAACAACCCCACCATGGAAACATTCTCTCCACATCCACTCTGTGCCCTCGGGTCCTGAACACCCCCACCATAGGAAACATCCTCTCCACATCCGCTCTGTGCCCTCTGGACCTGAACACCCCACCATGGGAAACATTCTCTGCACATCCAATCTGTGCCCTCTGGTCCTGAACACCCCCACCATAGGAAACATCCTCTCCACATCCACTCTGTGCCCTCTGGTCCTAGACTCCCCATCATAGGAAACATCCTCACCACATCCACTCTGTGCCCTCTGGTCCTGAACACCCCACCATAGGAAACATCCTCTCCACATCCACTCTGTGCCCTCTGGACCTGAACACCCCTCCATAGGAAACATCCTCTCCACATCCACTCTGTGCCCTCTGGTCCTAGACTCCCCACCATAGGAAACATTCTCTCCACATCCACTCTGTGCCCTCTGGTCCTAGAGTCCCCACCATAGGTAACATCCTCTCCACATCTACTCTGTGCCCTCTGGTCCTGAACAACCCCACCATAGGAAACATCCTCTCCACATCCACTCTGTGCCCTCTGGTCCTGAACAACCCCACCATAGGAAACATCCTCTCCATATCCACTCTGTGCCCTCTGGTCCTGAACAACCCACCATAGGAAACATCCTCTCCACATCCACTCTGTGCCCTCTGATCCTAGACTCCCCAACATAGGAAACATTCTCTCCAAATCCACTCTGTCTGTGCCCTCTGGTCCCAGACTCCCCCACCATAGGAAACATCATCTCCACATCCACTCTGTGACCTCTTGTCCTGAACACCCCACCATAGGAAACATCCTCTCCGCATCCAGTCTGTCTGTGCCCTCTGGTCCTGATCACCCCTACCATGAGAAACATCCTCTCCACATCCACTCTGTGCCCTCTTGTCCTGAACACCCCACCATAGGAAACATCCTCTCCACATCCACTCTGTCTGTGCCCTCTGGTCCTAGACTCCCCACCAGAGGAAACATCCTCTCCACATCCACTCTGTGCCCTCTGGTCCTAGACTCCCCACCATAGGAAACATCCTCTCCACATCCACTCTGTCTGTGCCCTCTGGTCCTAGACACCCCCACCATAGGAAACATCCTCTCCACATCCACTCTGTGCCCTCTGGACCTGAACACCCCACCATAGGGAACATCCTCTCCACATCCACTCTGTGCCCTCTGGACCTGAACACCCCTCCATAGGAAACATCCTCTCCACATCCACTCTGTGCCCTCTGGACCTGAACACCCCACCAAAGGGAACATTCTCTCCACATCCACTCTGTGCCCTCTGGTCCTGAACAGCCCACCATAGGAAACATCCTCTCCACATCCACTCTGTGCGCTCTGGTCCTGAACAACCCCACCATAGGAAACATCCTCTCCACATCCACTTTGTGCCCTCTGGTCCTGAACACCCCCACCATAGGAAACATTCTCTCCACATCCACTCTGTGCCCTCTGGTCCTGAACACACCCACCATAGGAAACATCCTCTCCACATCCACTCTGTGCCCTCTGGTCCTGAACACCCCACCATAGGAAACATCCTCTCCACATCCACTCTGTGCCCTCTGGTCCTGAACAACCCCACCATAGGAAATATCCTCTCCACATCCACTCTGTCTGTGCCCTCTGGTCCTAGATGCCCCCACCATAGGAAACATCCTCTCCACATCTACTATGTGCCCTCTGGTCCTGAACACAACACCACAGGAAACATTCTTTCCACATCCACTCTGTGCCCTCTGGTCCTGAACAACCCACCATAGGAAACATCCTCTCCACATCCACTCTGTGCCCTCTGGTCCTGAACAACCCACCATAGGAAACATCCTCTCCACATCCACTCTGTCTGTGCCCTCTGGTCCTAGACTCGCCCACCATAGGAAATATCCTCTCCACACCCACTCTGTGCCCTCTTGTCCTGAACACCCCACCATAGGAAACATCCTCTCCACAAAAACTCTGTGCCCTCTGGTCCTGAACACCCCACCATAGGAAACATTCTCTCCACATCCACTCTGTGCCCTCTGGTCCTGAACAACCCCACCATAGTAAACATCCTCTCCACAACCACTCTGTGCCCTCTTGTCCTGAACACCCCACCATAGGAAACATTCTCTCCACATCCACTCTGTGCCCTCTGGTCCTGAACAACCCCACCATGGAAACATTCTCTCCACATCCACTCTGTGCCCTCGGGTGCTGAACACCCCCACCATAGGAAACATCTTCTCCACATCCGCTCTGTGCCCTCTGGACCTGAACACCCCACCATGGGAAACATTCTCTGCACATCCAATCTGTGCCCTCTGGTCCTAGACTCCCCATCATAGGAAACATCCTCTCCACATCCACTCTGTGCCCTCTGGTCCTAGACTCCCCATCATAGGAAACATCCTCTCCACATCCACTCTGTGCCCTCTGGTCCTGAACAACCCCACCATAGGAAACTTCCTCTCCACATCCACTCTGTGCTCTCTGGTCCTAGACTCCCCACCATAGGAAACATTCTCTCCATATCCACTCTGTGCCCTCTGGTCCTAGAGTCCCCACCATAGGTAACATCCTCTCCACATCTACTCTGTGCCCTCTGGTCCTGAACACCCCACCATAGGAAACATCCTCTCCACATCCACACTGTGCTCTCTGGTCCTGAACAACCCCACCATAGGAAACATCCTCTCCACATCCACACTGTGCCCACTGGTCCTGAACACCCCACCATAGGAAACATCCTCTCCACATCCACACTGTGCTCTCTGGTCCTGAACAACCCCACCATAGGAAACATCCTCTCCACATCCACACTGTGCCCACTGGTCCTAAACAACCCCACCATAGGAAACATCCTCTCCACATCCACTCTGTGCCCTCTGGTCCTGAACAACCCCACCATAGGAAACATCCTCTCCACATCCACTCTGTGCCCTCTGGTCCTGAACAACCCACCATAGGAAACATCCTCTCCACATCCACTCTGTGCACTCTGGTCCTAGACTCCCCACCATAGGAAACATCCTCTCCACATCCACTCTGTCTGTGCCCTCTGGCCCTAGACTCCCCCACCATAGGAAACATTCTCTCCACATCCACTCTGTCTGTGCCCTCTGGTCCCAGACTCCCCCACCATAAGGAACATCCTCTCCACATCCACTCTGTGCCCGCTGGTCTTGAACACAACACCATAGGAAACATCCTCTCCACATCCACTCTGTGCCCTCTGGAACTGAACACCCCACCATGGGAAACATTCTCTGCACATCCAATCTGTGCCCTCTGGTCCTGAACACCCCACCATAGGAAACATCCTCTCCACATCCACACTGTGCTCTCTGGTCCTGAACAACCCCACCATAGGAAACATCCTCTCCACATCCACACTGTGCCCACTGGTCCTGAACAACCCCACCATAGGAAACATCCTCTCCACATCCACTCTGTGCCCTCTGTCCTGAACACCCCACCATAGGAAACATCCTCTCCACATCCACACTGTGCTCTCTGGTCCTGAACAACCCCACCATAGGAAACATCCTCTCCACATCCACACTGTGCCCACTGGTCCTAAACAACCCCACCATAGGAAACATCCTCTCCACATCCACTCTGTGCCCTCTGGTCCTGAACAACCCCACCATAGGAAACATCCTCTCCACATCCACTCTGTGCCCTCTGGTCCTGAACAACCCACCATAGGAAACATCCTCTCCACATCCACTCTGTGCACTCTGGTCCTAGACTCCCCACCATAGGAAACATCCTCTCCACATCCACTCTGTCTGTGCCCTCTGGTCCCAGACTCCCCCACCATAAGGAACATCCTCTCCACATCCACTCTGTGCCCGCTGGTCTTGAACACCACCACCATAGGAAACATTCTCTCCACATCCACTCTGTGCCCTCTGGCCCTAGACTTCCCCACCATAGGAAACATCCTCTCCACATCCACTCTGTGCCCTCTGGTCCTGAACACAACACCACAGGAAACATCCTCTCCACATCCACTCTGTGCCTTCTGGTCCTAGACTCCCCACCATAGGAAACATCCTCTCCACATCCACTCTGTGCCCTCTGGTCCTGAACACCCCCACCATGGAAACATTCTCTCCACATCCACTCTCTGCCCTCTGGTCCTAGACTCCCCCACCATAGGAAACATCCTCTCTGTCTGTGCCCTCTGGTCCTAGATGCCCCCACCATAGGAAACATCCTCTCCACATCCACTATGTGCCCTCTGGTCCTGAACACAACACCACAGGAAACATTCTTTCCACATCCACTCTGTGCCCTCTGGTCCTGAACAACCCACCATAGGAAACATCCTCTCCACATCCACTCTGTCTGTGCCCTCTGGTCCTAGACTCGCCCACCATAGTAAACATCCTCTCCACAACCACTCTGTGCCCTCTGGCCCTGAACAACCCCACCATAGGAAACATTCTCTCCACATCCACTCTGTGCCCTTTGGTCCTGGACTCGCCCACCATAGGAAATATCCTCTCCACACCCACTCTGTGCACTCTGGTCCTAGACTCCTCACCATAGGAAATATCCTCTCCACATCCACTCTGTGCCCTCTGGTCCTGAACACCCCACCATAGGAAACATTCTCTCCACATCCACTCTGTGCCCTCTGGTCCTGAACAACCCCACCATGGAAACATTCTCTCCACATCCACTCTGTGCCCTCGGGTCCTGAACACCCCCACCATAGGAAACATCCTCTCCACATCCGCTCTGTGCCCTCTGGACCTGAACACCCCACCATGGGAAACATTCTCTGCACATCCAATCTGTGCCCTCTGGTCCTGAACACCCCCACCATAGGAAACATCCTCTCCACATCCACTCTGTGCCCTCTGGTCCTAGACTCCCCATCATAGGAAACATCCTCACCACATCCACTCTGTGCCCTCTGGTCCTGAACACCCCACCATAGGAAACATCCTCTCCACATCCACTCTGTGCCCTCTGGACCTGAACACCCCTCCATAGGAAACATCCTCTCCACATCCACTCTGTGCCCTCTGGTCCTAGACTCCCCACCATAGGAAACATTCTCTCCACATCCACTCTGTGCCCTCTGGTCCTAGAGTCCCCACCATAGGTAACATCCTCTCCACATCTACTCTGTGCCCTCTGGTCCTGAACAACCCCACCATAGGAAACATCCTCTCCACATCCACTCTGTGCCCTCTGGTCCTGAACAACCCCACCATAGGAAACATCCTCTCCATATCCACTCTGTGCCCTCTGGTCCTGAACAACCCACCATAGGAAACATCCTCTCCACATCCACTCTGTGCCCTCTGATCCTAGACTCCCCAACATAGGAAACATTCTCTCCAAATCCACTCTGTCTGTGCCCTCTGGTCCCAGACTCCCCCACCATAGGAAACATCCTCTCCACATCCACTCTGTGACCTCTTGTCCTGAACACCCCACCATAGGAAACATCCTCTCCGCATCCAGTCTGTCTGTGCCCTCTGGTCCTGATCACCCCTACCATGAGAAACATCCTCTCCACATCCACTCTGTGCCCTCTTGTCCTGAACACCCCACCATAGGAAACATCCTCTCCACATCCACTCTGTCTGTGCCCTCTGGTCCTAGACTCCCCACCAGAGGAAACATCCTCTCCACATCCACTCTGTGCCCTCTGGTCCTAGACTCCCCACCATAGGAAACATCCTCTCCACATCCACTCTGTCTGTGCCCTCTGGTCCTAGACACCCCCACCATAGGAAACATCCTCTCCACATCCACTCTGTGCCCTCTGGACCTGAACACCCCACCATAGGGAACATCCTCTCCACATCCACTCTGTGCCCTCTGGACCTGAACACCCCTCCATAGGAAACATCCTCTCCACATCCACTCTGTGCCCTCTGGACCTGAACACCCCACCAAAGGGAACATTCTCTCCACATCCACTCTGTGCCCTCTGGTCCTGAACAGCCCACCATAGGAAACATCCTCTCCACATCCACTCTGTGCGCTCTGGTCCTGAACAACCCCACCATAGGAAACATCCTCTCCACATCCACTTTGTGCCCTCTGGTCCTGAACACCCCCACCATAGGAAACATTCTCTCCACATCCACTCTGTGCCCTCTGGTCCTGAACACACCCACCATAGGAAACATCCTCTCCACATCCACTCTGTGCCCTCTGGTCCTGAACACCCCACCATAGGAAACATCCTCTCCACATCCACTCTGTGCCCTCTGGTCCTGAACAACCCCACAATAGGAAATATCCTCTCCACATCCACTCTGTCTGTGCCCTCTGGTCCTAGATGCCCCCACCATAGGAAACATCCTCTCCACATCTACTATGTGCCCTCTGGTCCTGAACACAACACCACAGGAAACATTCTTTCCACATCCACTCTGTGCCCTCTGGTCCTGAACAACCCACCATAGGAAACATCCTCTCCACATCCACTCTGTGCCCTCTGGTCCTGAACA
The DNA here is from genome assembly GCF_048418815.1 of Hemitrygon akajei. Classification (NCBI taxonomy): domain Eukaryota; kingdom Metazoa; phylum Chordata; class Chondrichthyes; order Myliobatiformes; family Dasyatidae; genus Hemitrygon; species Hemitrygon akajei. The sequence continues at coordinate 43,015,591 of NC_133147.1, read as the reverse complement.
ACCCACCATAGGAAACATCCTCTCCACATCCACTCTGTCTGTGCCCTCTGGTCCTAGACTCGCCCACCATAGGAAATATCCTCTCCACACCCACTCTGTGCCCTCTTGTCCTGAACACCCCACCATAGGAAACATCCTCTCCACAAAAACTCTGTGCCCTCTGGTCCTGAACACCCCACCATAGGAAACATTCTCTCCACATCCACTCTGTGCCCTCTGGTCCTGAACAACCCCACCATAGTAAACATCCTCTCCACAACCACTCTGTGCCCTCTTGTCCTGAACACCCCACCATAGGAAACATTCTCTCCACATCCACTCTGTGCCCTCTGGTCCTGAACAACCCCACCATGGAAACATTCTCCCCACATCCACTCTGTGCCCTCGGGTGCTGAACACCCCCACCATAGGAAACATCCTCTCCACATCCGCTCTGTGCCCTCTGGACCTGAACACCCCACCATGGGAAACATTCTCTGCACATCCAATCTGTGCCCTCTGGTCCTAGACTCCCCATCATAGGAAACATCCTCTCCACATCCACTCTGTGCCCTCTGGTCCTAGACTCCCCATCATAGGAAACATCCTCTCCACATCCACTCTGTGCCCTCTGGTCCTGAACAACCCCACCATAGGAAACTTCCTCTCCACATCCAGTCTGTGCTCTCTGGTCCTAGACTCCCCACCATAGGAAACATTCTCTCCATATCCACTCTGTGCCCTCTGGTCCTAGAGTCCCCACCATAGGTAACATCCTCTCCACATCTACTCTGTGCCCTCTGGTCCTGAACACCCCACCATAGGAAACATCCTCTCCACATCCACACTGTGCTCTCTGGTCCTGAACAACCCCACCATAGGAAACATCCTCTCCACATCCACACTGTGCCCACTGGTCCTGAACAACCCCACCATAGGAAACATCATCTCCACATCCACTCTGTGCCCTCTGGTCCTGAACACCCCACCATAGGAAACATCCTCTCCACATCCACACTGTGCTCTCTGGTCCTGAACAACCCCACCATAGGAAACATCCTCTCCACATCCACACTGTGCCCACTGGTCCTAAACAACCCCACCATAGGAAACATCCTCTCCACATCCACTCTGTGCCCTCTGGTCCTGAACAACCCCACCATAGGAAACATCCTCTCCACATCCACTCTGTGCCCTCTGGTCCTGAACAACCCACCATAGGAAACATCCTCTCCACATCCACTCTGTGCACTCTGGTCCTAGACTCCCCACCATAGGAAACATCCTCTCCACATCCACTCTGTCTGTGCCCTCTGGCCCTAGACTCCCCCACCATAGGAAACATTCTCTCCACATCCACTCTGTCTGTGCCCTCTGGTCCCAGACTCCCCCACCATAAGGAACATCCTCTCCACATCCACTCTGTGCCCGCTGGTCTTGAACACAACACCATAGGAAACATCCTCTCCACATCCACTCTGTGCCCTCTGGAACTGAACACCCCACCATGGGAAACATTCTCTGCACATCCAATCTGTGCCCTCTGGTCCTGAACACCCACACCATAGGAAACATCCTCTCCACATCCACTCTGTGCCCTCTGGTCCTAGACTCCCCATCATAGGAAACATCCTCTCCACATCCACTCTGTGCCCTCTGGACCTGAACAACCCCACCATAGGAAACATCCTCTCCACATCCACTCTGTGCTCTCTAGTCCTAGACTCCCCACCATAGGTAACATTCTCTCCACATCCACTCTGTGCCCTCTGGTCCTAGAGTCCCCACCATAGGTAACATCCTCTCCACAACTACTCTGTGCCCTCTGGTCCTGAACACCCCACCATAGGAAACATCCTCTCCACATCCACACTGTGCTCTCTGGTCCTGAACAACCCCACCATAGGAAACATCCTCTCCACATCCACACTGTGCCCACTGGTCCTGAACAACCCCACCATAGGAAACATCCTCTCCACATCCACTCTGTGCCCTCTGGTCCTGAACACCCCACCATAGGAAACATCCTCTCCACATCCACACTGTGCTCTCTGGTCCTGAACAACCCCAACATAGGAAACATCCTCTCCACATCCACACTGTGCCCACTGGTCCTAAACAACCCCACCATAGGAAACATCCTCTCCACATCCACTCTGTGCCCTCTGGTCCTGAACAACCCCACCATAGGAAACATCCTCACCACATCCACTCTGTGCCCTCTGGTCCTGAACAACCCACCATAGGAAACATCCTCTCCACATCCACTCTGTGCCCTCTGATCCTAGACTCCCCAACATAGGAAACATTCTCTCCAAATCCACTCTGTCTGTGCCCTCTGGTCCCAGACTCCCCCACCATAGGAAACATCCTCTCCATATCCACTCTGTGACCTCTTGTCCTGAACACCCCACCATAGGAAACATCCTCTCCGCATCCAGTCTGTCTGTGCCCTCTGGTCCTGATCACCCCTACCATGAGAAACATCCTCTCCACATCCACTCTGTGCCCTCTTGTCCTGAACACCCCACCATAGGAAACATCCTCTCCACATCCACTCTGTCTGTGCCCTCTGGTCCTAGACTCCCCACCAGAGGAAACATCCTCTCCACATCCACTCTGTGCCCTCTGGTCCTAGACTCCCCACCATAGGAAACATCCTCTCCACATCCACTCTGTCTGTGCCCTCTGGTCCTAGACACCCCCACCATAGGAAACATCCTCTCCACATCCACTCTGTGCCCTCTGGACCTGAACACCCCACCATAGGGAACATCCTCTCCACATCCACTCTGTGCCCTCTGGACCTGAACACCCCTCCATAGGAAACATCCTCTCCACATCCACTCTGTGCCCTCTGGACCTGAACACCCCACCAAAGGGAACATTCTCTCCACATCCACTCTGTGCCCTCTGGTCCTGAACAGCCCACCATAGGAAACATCCTCTCCACATCCACTCTGTGCGCTCTGGTCCTGAACAACCCCACCATAGGAAACATCCTCTCCACATCCACTTTGTGCCCTCTGGTCCTGAACACCCCCACCATAGGAAACATTCTCTCCACATCCACTCTGTGCCCTCTGGTCCTGAACACACCCACCATAGGAAACATCCTCTCCACATCCACTCTGTGCCCTCTGGTCCTGAACACCCCACCATAGGAAACATCCACTCCACATCCACTCTGTGCCCTCTGGTCCTGAACAACCCCACCATAGGAAATATCCTCTCCACATCCACTCTGTCTGTGCCCTCTGGTCCTAGATGCCCCCACCATAGGAAACATCCTCTCCACATCTACTATGTGCCCTCTGGTCCTCAACACCCCACCATAGGAAACATCCTCTCCACAACCACTCTGTGCCCTCTGGTCCTGAACACCCCACCATAGGAAACATTCTCTCCACATCCACTCTGTGCCCTCTGGTCCTGAACAACCCCACCATAGTAAACATCCTCTCCACAACCACTCTGTGCCCTCTTGTCCTGAACACCCCACCATAGGAAACATTCTCTCCACATCCACTCTGTGCCCTCTGGTCCTGAACAACCCCACCATGGAAACATTCTCTCCACATCCACTCTGTGCCCTCGGGTGCTGAACACCCCCACCATAGGAAACATCCTCTCCACATCCGCTCTGTGCCCTCTGGACCTGAACACCCCACCATGGGAAACATTCTCTGCACATCCAATCTGTGCCCTCTGGTCCTAGACTCCCCATCATAGGAAACATCCTCTCCACATCCACTCTGTGCCCTCTGGTCCTAGACTCCCCATCATAGGAAACATCCTCTCCACATCCACTCTGTGCCCTCTGGTCCTGAACAACCCCACCATAGGAAACTTCCTCTCCACATCCACTCTGTGCTCTCTGGTCCTAGACTCCCCACCATAGGAAACATTCTCTCCATATCCACTCTGTGCCCTCTGGTCCTAGAGTCCCCACCATAGGTAACATCCTCTCCACATCTACTCTGTGCCCTCTGGTCCTGAACACCCCACCATAGGAAACATCCTCTCCACATCCACACTGTGCTCTCTGGTCCTGAACAACCCCACCATAGGAAACATCCTCTCCACATCCACACTGTGCCCACTGGTCCTGAACAACCCCACCATAGGAAACATCATCTCCACATCCACTCTGTGCCCTCTGGTCCTGAACACCCCACCATAGGAAACATCCTCTCCACATCCACACTGTGCTCTCTGGTCCTGAACAACCCCACCATAGGAAACATCCTCTCCACATCCACACTGTGCCCACTGGTCCTAAACAACCCCACCATAGGAAACATCCTCTCCACATCCACTCTGTGCCCTCTGGTCCTGAACAACCCCACCATAGGAAACATCCTCTCCACATCCACTCTGTGCCCTCTGGTCCTGAACAACCCACCATAGGAAACATCCTCTCCACATCCACTCTGTGCACTCTGGTCCTAGACTCCCCACCATAGGAAACATCCTCTCCACATCCACTCTGTCTGTGCCCTCTGGCCCTAGACTCCCCCACCATAGGAAACATTCTCTCCACATCCACTCTGTCTGTGCCCTCTGGTCCCAGACTCCCCCACCATAAGGAACATCCTCTCCACATCCACTCTGTGCCCGCTGGTCTTGAACACAACACCATAGGAAACATCCTCTCCACATCCACTCTGTGCCCTCTGGAACTGAACACCCCACCATGGGAAACATTCTCTGCACATCCAATCTGTGCCCTCTGGTCCTGAACACCCACACCATAGGAAACATCCTCTCCACATCCACTCTGTGCCCTCTGGTCCTAGACTCCCCATCATAGGAAACATCCTCTCCACATCCACTCTGTGCCCTCTGTCCTGAACACCCCACCATAGGAAACATCCTCTCCACATCCACACTGTGCTCTCTGGTCCTGAACAACCCCACCATAGGAAACATCCTCTCCACATCCACACTGTGCCCACTGGTCCTAAACAACCCCACCATAGGAAACATCCTCTCCACATCCACTCTGTGCCCTCTGGTCCTGAACAACCCCACCATAGGAAACATCCTCTCCACATCCACTCTGTCTGTGCCCTCTGGCCCTAGACTCCCCCACCATAGGAAACATTCTCTCCACATCCACTCTGTCTGTGCCCTCTGGTCCCAGACTCCCCCACCATAAGGAACATCCTCTCCACATCCACTCTGTGCCCGCTGGTCTTGAACACCACCACCATAGGAAACATTCTCTCCACATCCACTCTGTGCCCTCTGGCCCTAGACTCCCCCACCATAGGAAACATCCTCTCCACATCCACTCTGTGCCCTCTGGTCCTGAACACAACACCACAGGAAACATCCTCTCCACATCCACTCTGTGCCTTCTGGTCCTAGACTCCCCACCATAGGAAACATCCTCTCCACATCCACTCTGTGCCCTCTGGTCCTGAACACCCCCACCATGGAAACATTCTCTCCACATCCACTCTCTGCCCTCTGGTCCTAGACTCCCCCACCATAGGAAACATCCTCTCTGTCTGTGCCCTCTGGTCCTAGATGCCCCCACCATAGGAAACATCCTCTCCACATCCACTATGTGCCCTCTGGTCCTGAACACAACACCACAGGAAACATTCTTTCCACATCCACTCTGTGCCCTCTGGTCCTGAACAACCCACCATAGGAAACATCCTCTCCACATCCACTCTGTCTGTGCCGTCTGGTCCTAGACTCGCCCACCATAGTAAACATCCTCTCCACAACCACTCTGTGCCCTCTGGCCCTGAACAACCCCACCATAGGAAACATTCTCTCCACATCCACTCTGTGCCCTTTGGTCCTGGACTCGCCCACCACAGGAAATATCCTCTCCACATCCACTCTGTGCCCTCTGGTCCTGAACACCCCACCATAGGAAACATTCTCTCCACATCCACTCTGTGCCCTCTGGTCCTGAACAACCCCACCATGGAAACATTCTCTCCACATCCACTCTGTGCCCTCGGGTCCTGAACACCCCCACCATAGGAAACATCCTCTCCACATCCGCTCTGTGCCCTCTGGACCTGAACACCCCACCATGGGAAACATTCTCTGCACATCCAATCTGTGCCCTCTGGTCCTGAACACCCCCACCATAGGAAACATCCTCTCCACATCCACTCTGTGCCCTCTGGTCCTGAACAACCCCACCATAGGAAACATCCTCTCCACATCCACTCTGTGCTCTCTGGTCCTAGACTCCCCACCGTAGGAAACATTCTCTCCACATCCACTCTGTGCCCTCTGGTCCTAGAGTCCCCACCATAGGTAACATCCTCTCCACATCTACTCTCTGCCCTCTGGTCCTGAACACCCCACCATAGGAAACATCCTCTCCACATCCACACTGTGCTCTCTGGTCCTGAACAACCCCACCATAGGAAACATCCTCTCCACATCCACAATGTGCCCACTGGTCCTGAACAACCCCACCATAGGAAACATCCTCTCCACATCCACTCTGTGCCCTCTGGAACTGAACACCCCACCATAGGAAACATCCTCTCCACATCCACTCTGTGCCCTCTGGTCCTGAACAACCCACCATAGGAAACATCCTCTCCACATCCACTCTGTGCACTCTGGTCCTAGACTCCCCACCATAGGAAACATCCTCTCCACATCCACTCTGTCTGTGCCCTCTGGCCCTAGACTCCCCCACCATAGGAAACATTCTCTCCACATCCACTCTGTCTGTGCCCTCTGGTCCCAGACTCCCCCACCATAAGGAACATCCTCTCCACATCCACTCTGTGCCCGCTGGTCTTGAACACAACACCATAGGAAACATCCTCTCCACATCCACTCTGTGCCCTCTGGAACTGAACACCCCACCATGGGAAACATTCTCTGCACATCCAATCTGTGCCCTCTGGTCCTGAACACCCACACCATAGGAAACATCCTCTCCACATCCACTCTGTGCCCTCTGGTCCTAGACTCCCCATCATAGGAAACATCCTCTCCACATCCACTCTGTGCCCTCTGTCCTGAACACCCCACCATAGGAAACATCCTCTCCACATCCACACTGTGCTCTCTGGTCCTGAACAACCCCACCATAGGAAACATCCTCTCCACATCCACACTGTGCCCACTGGTCCTAAACAACCCCACCATAGGAAACATCCTCTCCACATCCACTCTGTGCCCTCTGGTCCTGAACAACCCCACCATAGGAAACATCCTCTCCACATCCACTCTGTCTGTGCCCTCTGGCCCTAGACTCCCCCACCATAGGAAACATTCTCTCCACATCCACACTGTGCCCACTGGTCCTAAACAACCCCACCATAGGAAACATCCTCTCCACATCCACTCTGTGCCCTCTGGTCCTGAACAACCCCACCATAGGAAACATCCTCTCCACATCCACTCTGTCTGTGCCCTCTGGCCCTAGACTCCCCCACCATAGGAAATATTCTCTCCACATCCACTCTGTCTGTGCCCTCTGGTCCCAGACTCCCCCACCATAAGGAACATCCTCTCCACATCCACTCTGTGCCCGCTGGTCTTGAACACCACCACCATAGGAAACATTCTCTCCACATCCACTCTGTGCCCTCTGGCCCTAGACTCCCCCACCATAGGAAACATCCTCTCCACATCCACTCTGTGCCCTCTGGTCCTGAACACAACACCACAGGAAACATCCTCTCCACATCCACTCTGTGCCTTCTGGTCCTAGACTCCCCACCATAGGAAACATCCTCTCCACATCCACTCTGTGCCCTCTGGTCCTGAACACCCCCACCATGGAAACATTCTCTCCACATCCACTCTCTGCCCTCTGGTCCTAGACTCCCCCACCATAGGAAACATCCTCTCTGTCTGTGCCCTCTGGTCCTAGATGCCCCCACCATAGGAAACATCCTCTCCACATCCACTATGTGCCCTCTGGTCCTGAACACAACACCACAGGAAACATTCTTTCCACATCCACTCTGTGCCCTCTGGTCCTGAACAACCCACCATAGGAAACATCCTCTCCACATCCACTCTGTCTGTGCCGTCTGGTCCTAGACTCGCCCACCATAGTAAACATCCTCTCCACAACCACTCTGTGCCCTCTGGCCCTGAACAACCCCACCATAGGAAACATTCTCTCCACATCCACTCTGTGCCCTTTGGTCCTGGACTCGCCCACCATAGGAAATATCCTCTCCACATCCACTCTGTGCCCTCTGGTCCTGAACACCCCACCATAGGAAACATTCTCTCCACATCCACTCTGTGCCCTCTGGTCCTGAACAACCCCACCATGGAAACATTCTCTCCACATCCACTCTGTGCCCTCGGGTCCTGAACACCCCCACCATAGGAAACATCCTCTCCACATCCGCTCTGTGCCCTCTGGACCTGAACACCCCACCATGGGAAACATTCTCTGCACATCCAATCTGTGCCCTCTGGTCCTGAACACCCCCACCATAGGAAACATCCTCTCCACATCCACTCTGTGCCCTCTGGTCCTGAACAACCCCACCATAGGAAACATCCTCTCCACATCCACTCTGTGCTCTCTGGTCCTAGACTCCCCACCGTAGGAAACATTCTCTCCACATCCACTCTGTGCCCTCTGGTCCTAGAGTCCCCACCATAGGTAACATCCTCTCCACATCTACTCTCTGCCCTCTGGTCCTGAACACCCCACCATAGGAAACATCCTCTCCACATCCACACTGTGCTCTCTGGTCCTGAACAACCCCACCATAGGAAACATCCTCTCCACATCCACAATGTGCCCACTGGTCCTGAACAACCCCACCATAGGAAACATCCTCTCCACATCCACTCTGTGCCCTCTGGAACTGAACACCCCACCATAGGAAACATCCTCTCCACATCCACTCTGTGCCCTCTGGTCCTGAACAACCCACCATAGGAAACATCCTCTCCACATCCACTCTGTGCACTCTGGTCCTAGACTCCCCACCATAGGAAACATCCTCTCCACATCCACTCTGTCTGTGCCCTCTGGCCCTAGACTCCCCCACCATAGGAAACATTCTCTCCACATCCACTCTGTCTGTGCCCTCTGGTCCCAGACTCCCCCACCATAAGGAACATCCTCTCCACATCCACTCTGTGCCCGCTGGTCTTGAACACAACACCATAGGAAACATCCTCTCCACATCCACTCTGTGCCCTCTGGAACTGAACACCCCACCATGGGAAACATTCTCTGCACATCCAATCTGTGCCCTCTGGTCCTGAACACCCACACCATAGGAAACATCCTCTCCACATCCACTCTGTGCCCTCTGGTCCTAGACTCCCCATCATAGGAAACATCCTCTCCACATCCACTCTGTGCCCTCTGTCCTGAACACCCCACCATAGGAAACATCCTCTCCACATCCACACTGTGCTCTCTGGTCCTGAACAACCCCACCATAGGAAACATCCTCTCCACATCCACACTGTGCCCACTGGTCCTAAACAACCCCACCATAGGAAACATCCTCTCCACATCCACTCTGTGCCCTCTGGTCCTGAACAACCCCACCATAGGAAACATCCTCTCCACATCCACTCTGTCTGTGCCCTCTGGCCCTAGACTCCCCCACCATAGGAAACATTCTCTCCACATCCACTCTGTCTGTGCCCTCTGGTCCCAGACTCCCCCACCATAAGGAACATCCTCTCCACATCCACTCTGTGCCCGCTGGTCTTGAACACCACCACCATAGGAAACATTCTCTCCACATCCACTCTGTGCCCTCTGGCCCTAGACTCCCCCACCATAGGAAACATCCTCTCCACATCCACTCTGTGCCCTCTGGTCCTGAACACAACACCACAGGAAACATCCTCTCCACATCCACTCTGTGCCTTCTGGTCCTAGACTCCCCACCATAGGAAACATCCTCTCCACATCCACTCTGTGCCCTCTGGTCCTGAACACCCCCACCATGGAAACATTCTCTCCACATCCACTCTCTGCCCTCTGGTCCTAGACTCCCCCACCATAGGAAACATCCTCTCTGTCTGTGCCCTCTGGTCCTAGATGCCCCCACCATAGGAAACATCCTCTCCACATCCACTATGTGCCCTCTGGTCCTGAACACAACACCACAGGAAACATTCTTTCCACATCCACTCTGTGCCCTCTGGTCCTGAACAACCCACCATAGGAAACATCCTCTCCACATCCACTCTGTCTGTGCCGTCTGGTCCTAGACTCGCCCACCATAGTAAACATCCTCTCCACAACCACTCTGTGCCCTCTGGCCCTGAACAACCCCACCATAGGAAACATTCTCTCCACATCCACTCTGTGCCCTTTGGTCCTGGACTCGCCCACCATAGGAAATATCCTCTCCACATCCACTCTGTGCCCTCTGGTCCTGAACACCCCACCATAGGAAACATTCTCTCCACATCCACTCTGTGCCCTCTGGTCCTGAACAACCCCACCATGGAAACATTCTCTCCACATCCACTCTGTGCCCTCGGGTCCTGAACACCCCCACCATAGGAAACATCCTCTCCACATCCGCTCTGTGCCCTCTGGACCTGAACACCCCACCATGGGAAACATTCTCTGCACATCCAATCTGTGCCCTCTGGTCCTGAACACCCCCACCATAGGAAACATCCTCTCCACATCCACTCTGTGCCCTCTGGTCCTGAACAACCCCACCATAGGAAACATCCTCTCCACATCCACTCTGTGCTCTCTGGTCCTAGACTCCCCACCGTAGGAAACATTCTCTCCACATCCACTCTGTGCCCTCTGGTCCTAGAGTCCCCACCATAGGTAACATCCTCTCCACATCTACTCTCTGCCCTCTGGTCCTGAACACCCCACCATAGGAAACATCCTCTCCACATCCACACTGTGCTCTCTGGTCCTGAACAACCCCACCATAGGAAACATCCTCTCCACATCCACAATGTGCCCACTGGTCCTGAACAACCCCACCATAGGAAACATCCTCTCCACATCCACTCTGTGCCCTCTGTCCTGAACACCCCACCATAGGAAACATCCTCTCCACATCCACACTGTGCTCTCTGGTCCTGAACAACCCCACCATAGGAAACATCCTCTCCACATCCACACTGTGCCCACTGGTCCTAAACAACCCCACCATAGGAAACATCCTCTCCACATCCACTCTGTGCCCTCTGGTCCTGAACAACCCCACCATAGGAAACATCCTCTCCACATCCACTCTGTGCCCTCTGGTCCTGAACAACCCACCATAGGAAACATCCTCTCCACATCCACTCTGTGCACTCTGGTCCTAGACTCCCCACCATAGGAAACATCCTCTCCACATCCACTCTGTCTGTGCCCTCTGGCCCTAGACTCCCCCACCATAGGAAACATTCTCTCCACATCCACTCTGTCTGTGCCCTCTGGTCCCAGACTCCCCCACCATAAGGAACATCCTCTCCACATCCACTCTGTGCCCGCTGGTCTTGAACACCACCACCATAGGAAACATTCTCTCCACATCCACTCTGTGCGCTCTGGCCCTAGACTCCCCCACCATAGGAAACATCCTCTCCACATCCACTCTGTGCCCTCTGGTCCTGAACACAACACCACAGGAAACATCCTCTCCACATCCACTCTGTGCCTTCTGGTCCTAGACTCCCCACCATAGGAAACATCCTCTCCACATCCACTCTGTGCCCTCTGGTCCTGAACACCCCCACCATGGAAACATTCTCTCCACATCCACTCTCTGCCCTCTGGTCCTAGACTCCCCCACCATAGGAAACATCCTCTCTGTCTGTGCCCTCTGGTCCTAGATGCCCCCACCATAGGAAACATCCTCTCCACATCCACTATGTGCCCTCTGGTCCTGAACACAACACCACAGGAAACATTCTTTCCACATCCACTCTGTGCCCTCTGGTCCTGAACAACCCACCATAGGAAACATCCTCTCCACATCCACTCTGTCTGTGCCCTCTGGTCCTAGACTCGCCCACCATAGTAAACATCCTCTCCACAACCACTCTGTGCCCTCTGGCCCTGAACAACCCCACCATAGGAAACATTCTCTCCACATCCACTCTGTGCCCTTTGGTCCTGGACTCGCCCACCATAGGAAATATCCTCTCCACACCCACTCTGTGCACTCTGGTCCTAGACTCCTCACCATAGGAAATATCCTCTCCACATCCACTCTGTGCCCTCTGGTCCTGAACACCCCACCATAGGAAACATTCTCTCCACATCCACTCTGTGCCCTCTGGTCCTGAACAACCCCACCATGGAAACATTCTCTCCACATCCACTCTGTGCCCTTTGGTCCTGGACTCGCCCACCATAGGAAATATCCTCTCCACACCCACTCTGTGCCCTCTGGTCCTGAACACCCCCACCATAGGAAACATCCTCTCCACATCCACTCTGTGCCCTCTGGTCCTAGACTCCCCATCATAGGAAACATCCTCACCACATCCACTCTGTGCCCTCTGGTCCTGAACACCCCACCATAGGAAACATCCTCTCCACATCCACTCTGTGCCCTCTGGACCTGAACACCCCTCCATAGGAAACATCCTCTCCACATCCACTCTGTGCCCTCTGGTCCTAGACTCCCCACCATAGGAAACATTCTCTCCACATCCACTCTGTGCCCTTTGGTCCTGGACTCGCCCACCATAGGAAATATCCTCTCCACACCCACTCTGTGCACTCTGGTCCTAGACTCCTCACCATAGGAAATATCCTCTCCACATCCACTCTGTGCCCTCTGGTCCTGAACACCCCACCATAGGAAACATTCTCTCCACATCCACTCTGTGCCCTCTGGTCCTGAACAAACCCACCATGGAAACATTCTCTCCACATCCACTCTGTGCCCTTTGGTCCTGGACTCGCCCACCATAGGAAATATCCTCTCCACACCCACTCTGTGCACTCTGGTCCTAGACTCCTCACCATAGGAAATATCCTCTCCACATCCACTGTGTGCCCTCTGGTCCTGAACACCCCACCATAGGAAACATGCTCTCCACATCCACTCTGTGCCCTCGGGTCCTGAACAACCCCACCATAGGAAACATCCTCTCCACATCCGCTCTGTGCCCTCTGGACCTGAACACCCCACCATGGGAAACATTCTCTGCACATCCAATCTGTGCCCTCTGGTCCTGAACACCCCACCATGGGAAACATTCTCTGCACATCCAATCTGTGCCCTCTGGTCCTGAACACCCCCACCATAGGAAACATCCTCTCCACATCCACTCTGTGCCCTCTGGTCCTAGACTCCCCATCATAGGAAACATCCTCACCACATCCACTCTGTGCCCTCTGGTCCTGAACACCCCACCATAGGAAACATCCTCTCCACATCCACTCTGTGCCCTCTGGACCTGAACACCCCTCCATAGGAAACATCCTCTCCACATCCACTCTGTGCCCTCTGGTCCTAGACTCCCCACCATAGGAAACATTCTCTCCACATCCACTCTGTGCCCTCTGGTCCTAGAGTCCCCACCATAGGTAACATCCTCTCCACATCTACTCTGTGCCCTCTGGTCCTGAACAACCCCACCATAGGAAACATCCTCTCCACATCCACTCTGTGCCCTCTGGTCCTGAACAACCCCACCATAGGAAACATCCTCTCCATATCCACTCTGTGCCCTCTGGTCCTGAACAACCCACCATAGGAAACATCCTCTCCACATCCACTCTGTGCCCTCTTGTCCTGAACACCCCACCATAGGAAACATCCTCTCCACAACCACTCTGTGCCCTCTGGTCCTGAACACCCCACCATAGGAAACATTCTCTCCACATCCACTCTGTGCCCTCTGGTCCTGAACAACCCCACCAGAGTAAACATCCTCTCCACAACCACTCTGTGCCCTCTTGTCCTGAACACCCCACCATAGGAAACATTCTCTCCACATCCACTCTGTGCCCTCTGGTCCTGAACAACCCCACCATGGAAACATTCTCTCCACATCCACTCTGTGCCCTCGGGTGCTGAACACCCCCACCATAGGAAACATCCTCTCCACATCCGCTCTGTGCCCTCTGGACCTGAACACCCCACCATGGGAAACATTCTCTGCACATCCAATCTGTGCCCTCTGGTCCTAGACTCCCCATCATAGGAAACATCCTCTCCACATCCACTCTGTGCCCTCTGGTCCTAGACTCCCCATCATAGGAAACATCCTCTCCACATCCACTCTGTGCCCTCTGGTCCTGAACAACCCCACCATAGGAAACTTCCTCTCCACATCCACTCTGTGCTCTCTGGTCCTAGACTCCCCACCATAGGAAACATTCTCTCCATATCCACTCTGTGCCCTCTGGTCCTAGAGTCCCCACCATAGGTAACATCCTCTCCACATCTACTCTGTGCCCTCTGGTCCTGAACACCCCACCATAGGAAACATCCTCTCCACATCCACACTGTGCTCTCTGGTCCTGAACAACCCCACCATAGGAAACATCCTCTCCACATCCACACTGTGCCCACTGGTCCTGAACAACCCCACCATAGGAAACATCATCTCCACATCCACTCTGTGCCCTCTGGTCCTGAACACCCCACCATAGGAAACATCCTCTCCACATCCACACTGTGCTCTCTGGTCCTGAACAACCCCACCATAGGAAACATCCTCTCCACATCCACACTGTGCCCACTGGTCCTAAACAACCCCACCATAGGAAACATCCTCTCCACATCCACTCTGTGCCCTCTGGTCCTGAACACCCCCACCATAGGAAACATCCTCTCCACATCCACTCTGTGCCCTCTGGTCCTAGACTCCCCATCATAGGAAACATCCTCACCACATCCACTCTGTGCCCTCTGGTCCTGAACACCCCACCATAGGAAACATCCTCTCCACATCCACTCTGTGCCCTCTGGACCTGAACACCCCTCCATAGGAAACATCCTCTCCACATCCACTCTGTGCCCTCTGGTCCTAGACTCCCCACCATAGGAAACATTCTCTCCACATCCACTCTGTGCCCTCTGGTCCTAGAGTCCCCACCATAGGTAACATCCTCTCCACATCTACTCTGTGCCCTCTGGTCCTGAACAACCCCACCATAGGAAACATCCTCTCCACATCCACTCTGTGCCCTCTGGTCCTGAACAACCCCACCATAGGAAACATCCTCTCCATATCCACTCTGTGCCCTCTGGTCCTGAACAACCCACCATAGGAAACATCCTCTCCACATCCACTCTGTGCCCTCTTGTCCTGAACACCCCACCATAGGAAACATCCTCTCCACAACCACTCTGTGCCCTCTGGTCCTGAACACCCCACCATAGGAAACATTCTCTCCACATCCACTCTGTGCCCTCTGGTCCTGAACAACCCCACCATAGTAAACATCCTCTCCACAACCACTCTGTGCCCTCTTGTCCTGAACACCCCACCATAGGAAACATTCTCTCCACATCCACTCTGTGCCCTCTGGTCCTGAACAACCCCACCATGGAAACATTCTCTCCACATCCACTCTGTGCCCTCGGGTGCTGAACACCCCCACCATAGGAAACATCCTCTCCACATCCGCTCTGTGCCCTCTGGACCTGAACACCCCACCATGGGAAACATTCTCTGCACATCCAATCTGTGCCCTCTGGTCCTAGACTCCCCATCATAGGAAACATCCTCTCCACATCCACTCTGTGCCCTCTGGTCCTAGACTCCCCATCATAGGAAACATCCTCTCCACATCCACTCTGTGCCCTCTGGTCCTGAACAACCCCACCATAGGAAACTTCCTCTCCACATCCACTCTGTGCTCTCTGGTCCTAGACTCCCCACCATAGGAAACATTCTCTCCATATCCACTCTGTGCCCTCTGGTCCTAGAGTCCCCACCATAGGTAACATCCTCTCCACATCTACTCTGTGCCCTCTGGTCCTGAACACCCCACCATAGGAAACATCCTCTCCACATCCACACTGTGCTCTCTGGTCCTGAACAACCCCACCATAGGAAACATCCTCTCCACATCCACACTGTGCCCACTGGTCCTGAACAACCCCACCATAGGAAACATCATCTCCACATCCACTCTGTGCCCTCTGGTCCTGAACACCCCACCATAGGAAACATCCTCTCCACATCCACACTGTGCTCTCTGGTCCTGAACAACCCCACCATAGGAAACATCCTCTCCACATCCACACTGTGCCCACTGGTCCTAAACAACCCCACCATAGGAAACATCCTCTCCACATCCACTCTGTGCCCTCTGGTCCTGAACAACCCCACCATAGGAAACATCCTCTCCACATCCACTCTGTGCCCTCTGGTCCTGAACAACCCACCATAGGAAACATCCTCTCCACATCCACTCTGTGCACTCTGGTCCTAGACTCCCCACCATAGGAAACATCCTCTCCACATCCACTCTGTCTGTGCCCTCTGGCCCTAGACTCCCCCACCATAGGAAACATTCTCTCCACATCCACTCTGTCTGTGCCCTCTGGTCCCAGACTCCCCCACCATAAGGAACATCCTCTCCACATCCACTCTGTGCCCGCTGGTCTTGAACACAACACCATAGGAAACATCCTCTCCACATCCACTCTGTGCCCTCTGGAACTGAACACCCCACCATGGGAAACATTCTCTGCACATCCAATCTGTGCCCTCTGGTCCTGAACACCCACACCATAGGAAACATCCTCTCCACATCCACTCTGTGCCCTCTGGTCCTAGACTCCCCATCATAGGAAACATCCTCTCCACATCCACTCTGTGCCCTCTGTCCTGTACACCCCACCATAGGAAACATCCTCTCCACATCCACACTGTGCTCTCTGGTCCTGAACAACCCCACCATAGGAAACATCCTCTCCACATCCACACTGTGCCCACTGGTCCTAAACAACCCCACCATAGGAAACATCCTCTCCACATCCACTCTGTGCCCTCTGGTCCTGAACAACCCCACCATAGGAAACATCCTCTCCACATCCACTCTGTCTGTGCCCTCTGGCCCTAGACTCCCCCACCATAGGAAACATTCTCTCCACATCCACTCTGTCTGTGCCCTCTGGTCCCAGACTCCCCCACCATAAGGAACATCCTCTCCACATCCACTCTGTGCCCGCTGGTCTTGAACACCACCACCATAGGAAACATTCTCTCCACATCCACTCTGTGCCCTCTGGCCCTAGACTCCCCCACCATAGGAAACATCCTCTCCACATCCACTCTGTGCCCTCTGGTCCTGAACACAACACCACAGGAAACATCCTCTCCACATCCACTCTGTGCCTTCTGGTCCTAGACTCCCCACCATAGGAAACATCCTCTCCACATCCACTCTGTGCCCTCTGGTCCTGAACACCCCCACCATGGAAACATTCTCTCCACATCCACTCTCTGCCCTCTGGTCCTAGACTCCCCCACCATAGGAAACATCCTCTCTGTCTGTGCCCTCTGGTCCTAGATGCCCCCACCATAGGAAACATCCTCTCCACATCCACTATGTGCCCTCTGGTCCTGAACACAACACCACAGGAAACATTCTTTCCACATCCACTCTGTGCCCTCTGGTCCTGAACAACCCACCATAGGAAACATCCTCTCCACATCCACTCTGTCTGTGCCGTCTGGTCCTAGACTCGCCCACCATAGTAAACATCCTCTCCACAACCACTCTGTGCCCTCTGGCCCTGAACAACCCCACCATAGGAAACATTCTCTCCACATCCACTCTGTGCCCTTTGGTCCTGGACTCGCCCACCATAGGAAATATCCTCTCCACATCCACTCTGTGCCCTCTGGTCCTGAACACCCCACCATAGGAAACATTCTCTCCACATCCACTCTGTGCCCTCGGGTGCTGAACACCCCCACCATAGGAAACATCCTCTCCACATCCGCTCTGTGCCCTCTGGACCTGAACACCCCACCATGGGAAACATTCTCTGCACATCCAATCTGTGCCCTCTGGTCCTAGACTCCCCATCATAGGAAACATCCTCTCCACATCCACTCTGTGCCCTCTGGTCCTAGACTCCCCATCATAGGAAACATCCTCTCCACATCCACTCTGTGCCCTCTGGTCCTGAACAACCCCACCATAGGAAACTTCCTCTCCACATCCACTCTGTGCTCTCTGGTCCTAGACTCCCCACCATAGGAAACATTCTCTCCATATCCACTCTGTGCCCTCTGGTCCTAGAGTCCCCACCATAGGTAACATCCTCTCCACATCTACTCTGTGCCCTCTGGTCCTGAACACCCCACCATAGGAAACATCCTCTCCACATCCACACTGTGCTCTCTGGTCCTGAACAACCCCACCATAGGAAACATCCTCTCCACATCCACACTGTGCCCACTGGTCCTGAACAACCCCACCATAGGAAACATCATCTCCACATCCACTCTGTGCCCTCTGGTCCTGAACACCCCACCATAGGAAACATCCTCTCCACATCCACACTGTGCTCTCTGGTCCTGAACAACCCCACCATAGGAAACATCCTCTCCACATCCACACTGTGCCCACTGGTCCTAAACAACCCCACCATAGGAAACATCCTCTCCACATCCACTCTGTGCCCTCTGGTCCTGAACAACCCCACCATAGGAAACATCCTCTCCACATCCACTCTGTGCCCTCTGGTCCTGAACAACCCACCATAGGAAACATCCTCTCCACATCCACTCTGTGCACTCTGGTCCTAGACTCCCCACCATAGGAAACATCCTCTCCACATCCACTCTGTCTGTGCCCTCTGGCCCTAGACTCCCCCACCATAGGAAACATTCTCTCCACATCCACTCTGTCTGTGCCCTCTGGTCCCAGACTCCCCCACCATAAGGAACATCCTCTCCACATCCACTCTGTGCCCGCTGGTCTTGAACACAACACCATAGGAAACATCCTCTCCACATCCACTCTGTGCCCTCTGGAACTGAACACCCCACCATGGGAAACATTCTCTGCACATCCAATCTGTGCCCTCTGGTCCTGAACACCCACACCATAGGAAACATCCTCTCCACATCCACTCTGTGCCCTCTGGTCCTAGACTCCCCATCATAGGAAACATCCTCTCCACATCCACTCTGTGCCCTCTGTCCTGAACACCCCACCATAGGAAACATCCTCTCCACATCCACACTGTGCTCTCTGGTCCTGAACAACCCCACCATAGGAAACATCCTCTCCACATCCACACTGTGCCCACTGGTCCTAAACAACCCCACCATAGGAAACATCCTCTCCACATCCACTCTGTGCCCTCTGGTCCTGAACAACCCCACCATAGGAAACATCCTCTCCACATCCACTCTGTCTGTGCCCTCTGGCCCTAGACTCCCCCACCATAGGAAACATTCTCTCCACATCCACTCTGTCTGGGCCCTCTGGTCCCAGACTCCCCCACCATAAGGAACATCCTCTCCACATCCACTCTGTGCCCGCTGGTCTTGAACACCACCACCATAGGAAACATTCTCTCCACATCCACTCTGTGCCCTCTGGCCCTAGACTCCCCCACCATAGGAAACATCCTCTCCACATCCACTCTGTGCCCTCTGGTCCTGAACACAACACCACAGGAAACATCCTCTCCACATCCACTCTGTGCCTTCTGGTCCTAGACTCCCCACCATAGGAAACATCCTCTCCACATCCACTCTGTGCCCTCTGGTCCTGAACACCCCCACCATGGAAACATTCTCTCCACATCCACTCTCTGCCCTCTGGTCCTAGACTCCCCCACCATAGGAAACATCCTCTCTGTCTGTGCCCTCTGGTCCTAGATGCCCCCACCATAGGAAACATCCTCTCCACATCCACTATGTGCCCTCTGGTCCTGAACACAACACCACAGGAAACATTCTTTCCACATCCACTCTGTGCCCTCTGGTCCTGAACAACCCACCATAGGAAACATCCTCTCCACATCCACTCTGTCTGTGCCCTCTGGTCCTAGACTCGCCCACCATAGTAAACATCCTCTCCACAACCACTCTGTGCCCTCTGGCCCTGAACAACCCCACCATAGGAAACATTCTCTCCACATCCACTCTGTGCCCTTTGGTCCTGGACTCGCCCACCATAGGAAATATCCTCTCCACATCCACTCTGTGCCCTCTGGTCCTGAACACCCCACCATAGGAAACATTCTCTCCACATCCACTCTGTGCCCTCTGGTCCTGAACAACCCCACCATGGAAACATTCTCTCCACATCCACTCTGTGCCCTCGGGTCCTGAACACCCCCACCATAGGAAACATCCTCTCCACATCCGCTCTGTGCCCTCTGGACCTGAACACCCCACCATGGGAAACATTCTCTGCACATCCAATCTGTGCCCTCTGGTCCTGAACACCCCCACCATAGGAAACATCCTCTCCACATCCACTCTGTGCCCTCTGGTCCTGAACAACCCCACCATAGGAAACATCCTCTCCACATCCACTCTGTGCTCTCTGGTCCTAGACTCCCCACCGTAGGAAACATTCTCTCCACATCCACTCTGTGCCCTCTGGTCCTAGAGTCCCCACCATAGGTAACATCCTCTCCACATCTACTCTCTGCCCTCTGGTCCTGAACACCCCACCATAGGAAACATCCTCTCCACATCCACACTGTGCTCTCTGGTCCTGAACAACCCCACCATAGGAAACATCCTCTCCACATCCACAATGTGCCCACTGGTCCTGAACAACCCCACCATAGGAAACATCCTCTCCACATCCACTCTGTGCCCTCTGTCCTGAACACCCCACCATAGGAAACATCCTCTCCACATCCACACTGTGCTCTCTGGTCCTGAACAACCCCACCATAGGAAACATCCTCTCCACATCCACACTGTGCCCACTGGTCCTAAACAACCCCACCATAGGAAACATCCTCTCCACATCCACTCTGTGCCCTCTGGTCCTGAACAACCCCACCATAGGAAACATCCTCTCCACATCCACTCTGTGCCCTCTGGTCCTGAACAACCCACCATAGGAAACATCCTCTCCACATCCACTCTGTGCACTCTGGTCCTAGACTCCCCACCATAGGAAACATCCTCTCCACATCCACTCTGTCTGTGCCCTCTGGCCCTAGACTCCCCCACCATAGGAAACATTCTCTCCACATCCACTCTGTCTGTGCCCTCTGGTCCCAGACTCCCCCACCATAAGGAACATCCTCTCCACATCCACTCTGTGCCCGCTGGTCTTGAACACCACCACCATAGGAAACATTCTCTCCACATCCACTCTGTGCGCTCTGGCCCTAGACTCCCCCACCATAGGAAACATCCTCTCCACATCCACTCTGTGCCCTCTGGTCCTGAACACAACACCACAGGAAACATCCTCTCCACATCCACTCTGTGCCTTCTGGTCCTAGACTCCCCACCATAGGAAACATCCTCTCCACATCCACTCTGTGCCCTCTGGTCCTGAACACCCCCACCATGGAAACATTCTCTCCACATCCACTCTCTGCCCTCTGGTCCTAGACTCCCCCACCATAGGAAACATCCTCTCTGTCTGTGCCCTCTGGTCCTAGATGCCCCCACCATAGGAAACATCCTCTCCACATCCACTATGTGCCCTCTGGTCCTGAACACAACACCACAGGAAACATTCTTTCCACATCCACTCTGTGCCCTCTGGTCCTGAACAACCCACCATAGGAAACATCCTCTCCACATCCACTCTGTCTGTGCCCTCTGGTCCTAGACTCGCCCACCATAGTAAACATCCTCTCCACAACCACTCTGTGCCCTCTGGCCCTGAACAACCCCACCATAGGAAACATTCTCTCCACATCCACTCTGTGCCCTTTGGTCCTGGACTCGCCCACCATAGGAAATATCCTCTCCACACCCACTCTGTGCACTCTGGTCCTAGACTCCTCACCATAGGAAATATCCTCTCCACATCCACTCTGTGCCCTCTGGTCCTGAACACCCCACCATAGGAAACATTCTCTCCACATCCACTCTGTGCCCTCTGGTCCTGAACAACCCCACCATGGAAACATTCTCTCCACATCCACTCTGTGCCCTCGGGTCCTGAACACCCCCACCATAGGAAACATCCTCTCCACATCCGCTCTGTGCCCTCTGGACCTGAACACCCCACCATGGGAAACATTCTCTGCACATCCAATCTGTGCCCTCTGGTCCTGAACACCCCCACCATAGGAAACATCCTCTCCACATCCACTCTGTGCCCTCTGGTCCTAGACTCCCCATCATAGGAAACATCCTCACCACATCCACTCTGTGCCCTCTGGTCCTGAACACCCCACCATAGGAAACATCCTCTCCACATCCACTCTGTGCCCTCTGGACCTGAACACCCCTCCATAGGAAACATCCTCTCCACATCCACTCTGTGCCCTCTGGTCCTAGACTCCCCACCATAGGAAACATTCTCTCCACATCCACTCTGTGCCCTCTGGTCCTAGAGTCCCCACCATAGGTAACATCCTCTCCACATCTACTCTGTGCCCTCTGGTCCTGAACAACCCCACCATAGGAAACATCCTCTCCACATCCACTCTGTGCCCTCTGGTCCTGAACAACCCCACCATAGGAAACATCCTCTCCATATCCACTCTGTGCCCTCTGGTCCTGAACAACCCACCATAGGAAACATCCTCTCCACATCCACTCTGTGCCCTCTGATCCTAGACTCCCCAACATAGGAAACATTCTCTCCAAATCCACTCTGTCTGTGCCCTCTGGTCCCAGACTCCCCCACCATAGGAAACATCCTCTCCACATCCACTCTGTGACCTCTTGTCCTGAACACCCCACCATAGGAAACATCCTCTCCGCATCCAGTCTGTCTGTGCCCTCTGGTCCTGATCACCCCTACCATGAGAAACATCCTCTCCACATCCACTCTGTGCCCTCTTGTCCTGAACACCCCACCATAGGAAACATCCTCTCCACATCCACTCTGTCTGTGCCCTCTGGTCCTAGACTCCCCACCAGAGGAAACATCCTCTCCACATCCACTCTGTGCCCTCTGGTCCTAGACTCCCCACCATAGGAAACATCCTCTCCACATCCACTCTGTCTGTGCCCTCTGGTCCTAGACACCCCCACCATAGGAAACATCCTCTCCACATCCACTCTGTGCCCTCTGGACCTGAACACCCCACCATAGGGAACATCCTCTCCACATCCACTCTGTGCCCTCTGGACCTGAACACCCCTCCATAGGAAACATCCTCTCCACATCCACTCTGTGCCCTCTGGACCTGAACACCCCACCAAAGGGAACATTCTCTCCACATCCACTCTGTGCCCTCTGGTCCTGAACAGCCCACCATAGGAAACATCCTCTCCACATCCACTCTGTGCGCTCTGGTCCTGAACAACCCCACCATAGGAAACATCCTCTCCACATCCACTTTGTGCCCTCTGGTCCTGAACACCCCCACCATAGGAAACATTCTCTCCACATCCACTCTGTGCCCTCTGGTCCTGAACACACCCACCATAGGAAACATCCTCTCCACATCCACTCTGTGCCCTCTGGTCCTGAACACCCCACCATAGGAAACATCCTCTCCACATCCACTCTGTGCCCTCTGGTCCTGAACAACCCCACCATAGGAAATATCCTCTCCACATCCACTCTGTCTGTGCCCTCTGGTCCTAGATGCCCCCACCATAGGAAACATCCTCTCCACATCTACTATGTGCCCTCTGGTCCTGAACACAACACCACAGGAAACATTCTTTCCACATCCACTCTGTGCCCTCTGGTCCTGAACAACCCACCATAGGAAACATCCTCTCCACATCCACTCTGTGCCCTCTGGTCCTGAACAACCCACCATAGGAAACATCCTCACCACATCCACTCTGTCTGTGCCCTCTGGTCCTAGACTCGCCCACCATAGGAAATATCCTCTCCACACCCACTCTGTGCCCTCTTGTCCTGAACACCCCACCATAGGAAACATCCTCTCCACAACCACTCTGTGCCCTCTGGTCCTGAACACCCCACCATAGGAAACATTCTCTCCACATCCACTCTGTGCCCTCTGGTCCTGAACAACCCCACCATAGTAAACATCCTCTCCACAACCACTCTGTGCCCTCTTGTCCTGAACACCCCACCATAGGAAACATTCTCTCCACATCCACTCTGTGCCCTCTGGTCCTGAACAACCCCACCATGGAAACATTCTCTCCACATCCACTCTGTGCCCTCGGGTGCTGAACACCCCCACCATAGGAAACATCCTCTCCACATCCGCTCTGTGCCCTCTGGACCTGAACACCCCACCATGGGAAACATTCTCTGCACATCCAATCTGTGCCCTCTGGTCCTAGACTCCCCATCATAGGAAACATCCTCTCCACATCCACTCTGTGCCCTCTGGTCCTAGACTCCCCATCATAGGAACATCCTCTCCACATCCACTCTGTGCCCTCTGGTCCTGAACAACCCCACCATAGGAAACTTCCTCTCCACATCCACTCTGTGCTCTCTGGTCCTAGACTCCCCACCATAGGAAACATTCTCTCCACATCCACACTGTGCTCTCTGGTCCTGAACAACCCCACCATAGGAAACATCCTCTCCACATCCACACTGTGCCCACTGGTCCTAAACAACCCCACCATAGGAAACATCCTCTCCACATCCACTCTGTGCCCTCTGGTCCTGAACAACCCCACCATAGGAAACATCCTCTCCACATCCACTCTGTGCCCTCTGGTCCTGAACAACCCACCATAGGAAACATCCTCTCCACATCCACTCTGTGCACTCTGGTCCTAGACTCCCCACCATAGGAAACATCCTCTCCACATCCACTCTGTCTGTGCCCTCTGGCCCTAGACTCCCCCACCATAGGAAACATTCTCTCCACATCCACTCTGTCTGTGCCCTCTGGTCCCAGACTCCCCCACCATAAGGAACATCCTCTCCACATCCACTCTGTGCCCGCTGGTCTTGAACACCACCACCATAGGAAACATTCTCTCCACATCCACTCTGTGCGCTCTGGCCCTAGACTCCCCCACCATAGGAAACATCCTCTCCACATCCACTCTGTGCCCTCTGGTCCTGAACACAACACCACAGGAAACATCCTCTCCACATCCACTCTGTGCCTTCTGGTCCTAGACTCCCCACCATAGGAAACATCCTCTCCACATCCACTCTGTGCCCTCTGGTCCTGAACACCCCCACCATGGAAACATTCTCTCCACATCCACTCTCTGCCCTCTGGTCCTAGACTCCCCCACCATAGGAAACATCCTCTCTGTCTGTGCCCTCTGGTCCTAGATGCCCCCACCATAGGAAACATCCTCTCCACATCCACTATGTGCCCTCTGGTCCTGAACACAACACCACAGGAAACATTCTTTCCACATCCACTCTGTGCCCTCTGGTCCTGAACAACCCACCATAGGAAACATCCTCTCCACATCCACTCTGTCTGTGCCCTCTGGTCCTAGACTCGCCCACCATAGTAAACATCCTCTCCACAACCACTCTGTGCCCTCTGGCCCTGAACAACCCCACCATAGGAAACATTCTCTCCACATCCACTCTGTGCCCTTTGGTCCTGGACTCGCCCACCATAGGAAATATCCTCTCCACACCCACTCTGTGCACTCTGGTCCTAGACTCCTCACCATAGGAAATATCCTCTCCACATCCACTCTGTGCCCTCTGGTCCTGAACACCCCACCATAGGAAACATTCTCTCCACATCCACTCTGTGCCCTCTGGTCCTGAACAACCCCACCATGGAAACATTCTCTCCACATCCACTCTGTGCCCTCGGGTCCTGAACACCCCCACCATAGGAAACATCCTCTCCACATCCGCTCTGTGCCCTCTGGACCTGAACACCCCACCATGGGAAACATTCTCTGCACATCCAATCTGTGCCCTCTGGTCCTGAACACCCCCACCATAGGAAACATCCTCTCCACATCCACTCTGTGCCCTCTGGTCCTAGACTCCCCATCATAGGAAACATCCTCACCACATCCACTCTGTGCCCTCTGGTCCTGAACACCCCACCATAGGAAACATCCTCTCCACATCCACTCTGTGCCCTCTGGACCTGAACACCCCTCCATAGGAAACATCCTCTCCACATCCACTCTGTGCCCTCTGGTCCTAGACTCCCCACCATAGGAAACATTCTCTCCACATCCACTCTGTGCCCTCTGGTCCTAGAGTCCCCACCATAGGTAACATCCTCTCCACATCTACTCTGTGCCCTCTGGTCCTGAACAACCCCACCATAGGAAACATCCTCTCCACATCCACTCTGTGCCCTCTGGTCCTGAACAACCCCACCATAGGAAACATCCTCTCCATATCCACTCTGTGCCCTCTGGTCCTGAACAACCCACCATAGGAAACATCCTCTCCACATCCACTCTGTGCCCTCTGATCCTAGACTCCCCAACATAGGAAACATTCTCTCCAAATCCACTCTGTCTGTGCCCTCTGGTCCCAGACTCCCCCACCATAGGAAACATCCTCTCCACATCCACTCTGTGACCTCTTGTCCTGAACACCCCACCATAGGAAACATCCTCTCCGCATCCAGTCTGTCTGTGCCCTCTGGTCCTGATCACCCCTACCATGAGAAACATCCTCTCCACATCCACTCTGTGCCCTCTTGTCCTGAACACCCCACCATAGGAAACATCCTCTCCACATCCACTCTGTCTGTGCCCTCTGGTCCTAGACTCCCCACCAGAGGAAACATCCTCTCCACATCCACTCTGTGCCCTCTGGTCCTAGACTCCCCACCATAGGAAACATCCTCTCCACATCCACTCTGTCTGTGCCCTCTGGTCCTAGACACCCCCACCATAGGAAACATCCTCTCCACATCCACTCTGTGCCCTCTGGACCTGAACACCCCACCATAGGGAACATCCTCTCCACATCCACTCTGTGCCCTCTGGACCTGAACACCCCTCCATAGGAAACATCCTCTCCACATCCACTCTGTGCCCTCTGGACCTGAACACCCCACCAAAGGGAACATTCTCTCCACATCCACTCTGTGCCCTCTGGTCCTGAACAGCCCACCATAGGAAACATCCTCTCCACATCCACTCTGTGCGCTCTGGTCCTGAACAACCCCACCATAGGAAACATCCTCTCCAAATCCACTTTGTGCCCTCTGGTCCTGAACACCCCCACCATAGGAAACATTCTCTCCACATCCACTCTGTGCCCTCTGGTCCTGAACACACCCACCATAGGAAACATCCTCTCCACATCCACTCTGTGCCCTCTGGTCCTAGACTCCCCATCATAGGAAACATCCTCACCACATCCACTCTGTGCCCTCTGGTCCTGAACACCCCACCATAGGAAACATCCTCTCCACATCCACTCTGTGCCCTCTGGACCTGAACACCCCTCCATAGGAAACATCCTCTCCACATCCACTCTGTGCCCTCTGGTCCTAGACTCCCCACCATAGGAAACATTCTCTCCACATCCACTCTGTGCCCTCTGGTCCTAGAGTCCCCACCATAGGTAACATCCTCTCCACATCTACTCTGTGCCCTCTGGTCCTGAACAACCCCACCATAGGAAACATCCTCTCCACATCCACTCTGTGCCCTCTGGTCCTGAACAACCCCACCATAGGAAACATCCTCTCCATATCCACTCTGTGCCCTCTGGTCCTGAACAACCCACCATAGGAAACATCCTCTCCACATCCACTCTGTGCCCTCTGATCCTAGACTCCCCAACATAGGAAACATTCTCTCCAAATCCACTCTGTCTGTGCCCTCTGGTCCCAGACTCCCCCACCATAGGAAACATCCTCTCCACATCCACTCTGTGACCTCTTGTCCTGAACACCCCACCATAGGAAACATCCTCTCCGCATCCAGTCTGTCTGTGCCCTCTGGTCCTGATCACCCCTACCATGAGAAACATCCTCTCCACATCCACTCTGTGCCCTCTTGTCCTGAACACCCCACCATAGGAAACATCCTCTCCACATCCACTCTGTCTGTGCCCTCTGGTCCTAGACTCCCCACCAGAGGAAACATCCTCTCCACATCCACTCTGTGCCCTCTGGTCCTAGACTCCCCACCATAGGAAACATCCTCTCCACATCCACTCTGTCTGTGCCCTCTGGTCCTAGACACCCCCACCATAGGAAACATCCTCTCCACATCCACTCTGTGCCCTCTGGACCTGAACACCCCACCATAGGGAACATCCTCTCCACATCCACTCTGTGCCCTCTGGACCTGAACACCCCTCCATAGGAAACATCCTCTCCACATCCACTCTGTGCCCTCTGGACCTGAACACCCCACCAAAGGGAACATTCTCTCCACATCCACTCTGTGCCCTCTGGTCCTGAACAGCCCACCATAGGAAACATCCTCTCCACATCCACTCTGTGCGCTCTGGTCCTGAACAACCCCACCATAGGAAACATCCTCTCCACATCCACTTTGTGCCCTCTGGTCCTGAACACCCCCACCATAGGAAACATTCTCTCCACATCCACTCTGTGCCCTCTGGTCCTGAACACACCCACCATAGGAAACATCCTCTCCACATCCACTCTGTGCCCTCTGGTCCTGAACACCCCACCATAGGAAACATCCTCTCCACATCCACTCTGTGCCCTCTGGTCCTGAACAACCCCACCATAGGAAATATCCTCTCCACATCCACTCTGTCTGTGCCCTCTGGTCCTAGATGCCCCCACCATAGGAAACATCCTCTCCACATCTACTATGTGCCCTCTGGTCCTGAACACAACACCACAGGAAACATTCTTTCCACATCCACTCTGTGCCCTCTGGTCCTGAACAACCCACCATAGGAAACATCCTCTCCACATCCACTCTGTGCCCTCTGGTCCTGAACAACCCACCATAGGAAACATCCTCACCACATCCACTCTGTCTGTGCCCTCTGGTCCTAGACTCGCCCACCATAGGAAATATCCTCTCCACACCCACTCTGTGCCCTCTTGTCCTGAACACCCCACCATAGGAAACATCCTCTCCACAACCACTCTGTGCCCTCTGGTCCTGAACACCCCACCATAGGAAACATTCTCTCCACATCCACTCTGTGCCCTCTGGTCCTGAACAACCCCACCATAGTAAACATCCTCTCCACAACCACTCTGTGCCCTCTTGTCCTGAACACCCCACCATAGGAAACATTCTCTCCACATCCACTCTGTGCCCTCTGGTCCTGAACAACCCCACCATGGAAACATTCTCTCCACATCCACTCTGTGCCCTCGGGTGCTGAACACCCCCACCATAGGAAACATCCTCTCCACATCCGCTCTGTGCCCTCTGGACCTGAACACCCCACCATGGGAAACATTCTCTGCACATCCAATCTGTGCCCTCTGGTCCTAGACTCCCCATCATAGGAAACATCCTCTCCACATCCACTCTGTGCCCTCTGGTCCTAGACTCCCCATCATAGGAACATCCTCTCCACATCCACTCTGTGCCCTCTGGTCCTGAACAACCCCACCATAGGAAACTTCCTCTCCACATCCACTCTGTGCTCTCTGGTCCTAGACTCCCCACCATAGGAAACATTCTCTCCACATCCACACTGTGCTCTCTGGTCCTGAACAACCCCACCATAGGAAACATCCTCTCCACATCCACACTGTGCCCACTGGTCCTAAACAACCCCACCATAGGAAACATCCTCTCCACATCCACTCTGTGCCCTCTGGTCCTGAACAACCCCACCATAGGAAACATCCTCTCCACATCCACTCTGTGCCCTCTGGTCCTGAACAACCCACCATAGGAAACATCCTCTCCACATCCACTCTGTGCACTCTGGTCCTAGACTCCCCACCATAGGAAACATCCTCTCCACATCCACTCTGTCTGTGCCCTCTGGCCCTAGACTCCCCCACCATAGGAAACATTCTCTCCACATCCACTCTGTCTGTGCCCTCTGGTCCCAGACTCCCCCACCATAAGGAACATCCTCTCCACATCCACTCTGTGCCCGCTGGTCTTGAACACCACCACCATAGGAAACATTCTCTCCACATCCACTCTGTGCGCTCTGGCCCTAGACTCCCCCACCATAGGAAACATCCTCTCCACATCCACTCTGTGCCCTCTGGTCCTGAACACAACACCACAGGAAACATCCTCTCCACATCCACTCTGTGCCTTCTGGTCCTAGACTCCCCACCATAGGAAACATCCTCTCCACATCCACTCTGTGCCCTCTGGTCCTGAACACCCCCACCATGGAAACATTCTCTCCACATCCACTCTCTGCCCTCTGGTCCTAGACTCCCCCACCATAGGAAACATCCTCTCTGTCTGTGCCCTCTGGTCCTAGATGCCCCCACCATAGGAAACATCCTCTCCACATCCACTATGTGCCCTCTGGTCCTGAACACAACACCACAGGAAACATTCTTTCCACATCCACTCTGTGCCCTCTGGTCCTGAACAACCCACCATAGGAAACATCCTCTCCACATCCACTCTGTCTGTGCCCTCTGGTCCTAGACTCGCCCACCATAGTAAACATCCTCTCCACAACCACTCTGTGCCCTCTGGCCCTGAACAACCCCACCATAGGAAACATTCTCTCCACATCCACTCTGTGCCCTTTGGTCCTGGACTCGCCCACCATAGGAAATATCCTCTCCACACCCACTCTGTGCACTCTGGTCCTAGACTCCTCACCATAGGAAATATCCTCTCCACATCCACTCTGTGCCCTCTGGTCCTGAACACCCCACCATAGGAAACATTCTCTCCACATCCACTCTGTGCCCTCTGGTCCTGAACAACCCCACCATGGAAACATTCTCTCCACATCCACTCTGTGCCCTCGGGTCCTGAACACCCCCACCATAGGAAACATCCTCTCCACATCCGCTCTGTGCCCTCTGGACCTGAACACCCCACCATGGGAAACATTCTCTGCACATCCAATCTGTGCCCTCTGGTCCTGAACACCCCCACCATAGGAAACATCCTCTCCACATCCACTCTGTGCCCTCTGGTCCTAGACTCCCCATCATAGGAAACATCCTCACCACATCCACTCTGTGCCCTCTGGTCCTGAACACCCCACCATAGGAAACATCCTCTCCACATCCACTCTGTGCCCTCTGGACCTGAACACCCCTCCATAGGAAACATCCTCTCCACATCCACTCTGTGCCCTCTGGTCCTAGACTCCCCACCATAGGAAACATTCTCTCCACATCCACTCTGTGCCCTCTGGTCCTAGAGTCCCCACCATAGGTAACATCCTCTCCACATCTACTCTGTGCCCTCTGGTCCTGAACAACCCCACCATAGGAAACATCCTCTCCACATCCACTCTGTGCCCTCTGGTCCTGAACAACCCCACCATAGGAAACATCCTCTCCATATCCACTCTGTGCCCTCTGGTCCTGAACAACCCACCATAGGAAACATCCTCTCCACATCCACTCTGTGCCCTCTGATCCTAGACTCCCCAACATAGGAAACATTCTCTCCAAATCCACTCTGTCTGTGCCCTCTGGTCCCAGACTCCCCCACCATAGGAAACATCCTCTCCACATCCACTCTGTGACCTCTTGTCCTGAACACCCCACCATAGGAAACATCCTCTCCGCATCCAGTCTGTCTGTGCCCTCTGGTCCTGATCACCCCTACCATGAGAAACATCCTCTCCACATCCACTCTGTGCCCTCTTGTCCTGAACACCCCACCATAGGAAACATCCTCTCCACATCCACTCTGTCTGTGCCCTCTGGTCCTAGACTCCCCACCAGAGGAAACATCCTCTCCACATCCACTCTGTGCCCTCTGGTCCTAGACTCCCCACCATAGGAAACATCCTCTCCACATCCACTCTGTCTGTGCCCTCTGGTCCTAGACACCCCCACCATAGGAAACATCCTCTCCACATCCACTCTGTGCCCTCTGGACCTGAACACCCCACCATAGGGAACATCCTCTCCACATCCACTCTGTGCCCTCTGGACCTGAACACCCCTCCATAGGAAACATCCTCTCCACATCCACTCTGTGCCTCTGGACCTGAACACCCCACCAAAGGGAACATTCTCTCCACATCCACTCTGTGCCCTCTGGTCCTGAACAGCCCACCATAGGAAACATCCTCTCCACATCCACTCTGTGCGCTCTGGTCCTGAACAACCCCACCATAGGAAACATCCTCTCCACATCCACTTTGTGCCCTCTGGTCCTGAACACCCCCACCATAGGAAACATTCTCTCCACATCCACTCTGTGCCCTCTGGTCCTGAACACACCCACCATAGGAAACATCCTCTCCACATCCACTCTGTGCCCTCTGGTCCTGAACACCCCACCATAGGAAACATCCTCTCCACATCCACTCTGTGCCCTCTGGTCCTGAACAACCCCACCATAGGAAATATCCTCTCCACATCCACTCTGTCTGTGCCCTCTGGTCCTAGATGCCCCCACCATAGGAAACATCCTCTCCACATCTACTATGTGCCCTCTGGTCCTGAACACAACACCACAGGAAACATTCTTTCCACATCCACTCTGTGCCCTCTGGTCCTGAACAACCCACCATAGGAAACATCCTCTCCACATCCACTCTGTGCCCTCTGGTCCTGAACAACCCACCATAGGAAACATCCTCTCCACATCCACTCTGTCTGTGCCCTCTGGTCCTAGACTCGCCCACCATAGGAAATATCCTCTCCACACCCACTCTGTGCCCTCTTGTCCTGAACACCCCACCATAGGAAACATCCTCTCCACAACCACTCTGTGCCCTCTGGTCCTGAACACCCCACCATAGGAAACATTCTCTCCACATCCACTCTGTGCCCTCTGGTCCTGAACAACCCCACCATAGTAAACATCCTCTCCACAACCACTCTGTGCCCTCTTGTCCTGAACACCCCACCATAGGAAACATTCTCTCCACATCCACTCTGTGCCCTCTGGTCCTGAACAACCCCACCATGGAAACATTCTCTCCACATCCACTCTGTGCCCTCGGGTGCTGAACACCCCCACCATAGGAAACATCCTCTCCACATCCGCTCTGTGCCCTCTGGACCTGAACACCCCACCATGGGAAACATTCTCTGCACATCCAATCTGTGCCCTCTGGTCCTAGACTCCCCATCATAGGAAACATCCTCTCCACATCCACTCTGTGCCCTCTGGTCCTAGACTCCCCATCATAGGAACATCCTCTCCACATCCACTCTGTGCCCTCTGGTCCTGAACAACCCCACCATAGGAAACTTCCTCTCCACATCCACTCTGTGCTCTCTGGTCCTAGACTCCCCACCATAGGAAACATTCTCTCCATATCCACTCTGTGCCCTCTGGTCCTAGAGTCCCCACCATAGGTAACATCCTCTCCACATCTACTCTGTGCCCTCTGGTCCTGAACACCCCACCATAGGAAACATCCTCTCCACATCCACACTGTGCTCTCTGGTCCTGAACAACCCCACCATAGGAAACAGCCTCTCCACATCCACACTGTGCCCACTGGTCCTGAACAACCCCACCATAGGAAACATCATCTCCACATCCACTCTGTGCCCTCTGGTCCTGAACACCCCACCATAGGAAACATCCTCTCCACATCCACACTGTGCTCTCTGGTCCTGAACAACCCCACCATAGGAAACATCCTCTCCACATCCACACTGTGCCCACTGGTCCTAAACAACCCCACCATAGGAAACATCCTCTCCACATCCACTCTGTGCCCTCTGGTCCTGAACAACCCCACCATAGGAAACATCCTCTCCACATCCACTCTGTGCCCTCTGGTCCTGAACAACCCACCATAGGAAACATCCTCTCCACATCCACTCTGTGCACTCTGGTCCTAGACTCCCCACCATAGGAAACATCCTCTCCACATCCACTCTGTCTGTGCCCTCTGGCCCTAGACTCCCCCACCATAGGAAACATTCTCTCCACATCCACTCTGTCTGTGCCCTCTGGTCCCAGACTCCCCCACCATAAGGAACATCCTCTCCACATCCACTCTGTGCCCGCTGGTCTTGAACACAACACCATAGGAAACATCCTCTCCACATCCACTCTGTGCCCTCTGGAACTGAACACCCCACCATGGGAAACATTCTCTGCACATCCAATCTGTGCCCTCTGGTCCTGAACACCCACACCATAGGAAACATCCTCTCCACATCCACTCTGTGCCCTCTGGTCCTAGACTCCTCATCATAGGAAACATCCTCTCCACATCCACTCTGTGCCCTCTGGACCTGAACAACCCCACCATAGGAAACATCCTCTCCACATCCACTCTGTGCTCTCTGGTCCTAGACTCCCCACCATAGGAAACATTCTCTCCACATCCACTCTGTGCCCTCTGGTCCTAGAGTCCCCACCATAGGTAACATCCTCTCCACAACTACTCTGTGCCCTCTGGTCCTGAACACCCCACCATAGGAAACATCCTCTCCACATCCACACTGTGCTCTCTGGTCCTGAACAACCCCACCATAGGAAACATCCTCTCCACATCCACACTGTGCCCACTGGTCCTGAACAACCCCACCATAGGAAACATCCTCTCCACATCCACTCTGTGCCCTCTGGTCCTGAACACCCCACCATAGGAAACATCCTCTCCACATCCACACTGTGCTCTCTGGTCCTGAACAACCCCACCATAGGAAATATCCTCTCCACATCCACACTGTGCCCACTGGTCCTAAACAACCCCACCATAGGAAACATCCTCTCCACATCCACTCTGTGCCCTCTGGTCCTGAACAACCCCACCATAGGAAACATCCTCTCCACATCCACTCTGTGCCCTCTGGTCCTGAACAACCCACCATAGGAAACATCCTCTCCACATCCACTCTGTGCACTCTGGTCCTAGACTCCCCACCATAGGAAACATCCTCTCCACATCCACTCTTTCTGTGCCCTCTGGCCCTAGACTCCCCCACCATAGGAAACATTCTCTCCACATCCACTCTGTCTGTGACCTCTGGTCCCAGACTCCCCCACCATAAGGAACATCCTCTCCACATCCACTCTGTGCCCGCTGGTCTTGAACACCACCACCATAGGAAACATTCTCTCCACATCCACTCTGTGCCCTCTGGCCCTAGACTCCCCCACCATAGGAAACATCCTCTCCACATCCACTCTGTGCCCTCTGGTCCTGAACACAACACCACAGGAAACATCCTCTCCACATCCACTCTGTGCCCTCTGGTCCTGAACAACCCCACCATGGAAACATTCTCTCCACATCCACTCTCTGCCCTCTGTTCCTAGACTCCCCCACCATAGGAAACATACTCTCCACATCCACTCTGTCTGTGCCTTCTGGTCCTAGACTCCCCCACCATAGGAAACATTCTCTCCACATCCACTCTGTGCCCTCTGGTCCTGAACAACCCCACCATAGGAAACATCCTCTCCACATCCACTCTGTGCCCTCTGGTCCTGAACAACCCACCATAGGAAACATTCTCTCCACATCCACTCTGTGCCCTCTGGTCCTAGACTCCCCACCATTGGAAACATCCTCTCCATATCCACTCTGTGCCCTCTGGTCCTAGAATCCCCACCAGAGGAAATATCCTCTGCACATCCACTCTGTCTGTGCCCTCTGGCCCTAGACTCCCCCACCATAGGAAACATCCTCTCCACATCCACTCTGTGCCCTCTGATCCTAGACTCCCAACCATAGGAAACATTCTCTCCAAATCCACTCTGTCTGTGCCCTCTGGTCCCAGACTCCCCCACCATAGGAAACATCCTCTCCACATCCACTCTATGACCTCTGGTCCCGAACACCCCACCATAGGAAACATCCTCTCCACATCCACTCTGTGCCCTCTGGTCCTGATCACTCCTACCATGAGAAACATCCTCTCCACATCCACTCTGTGACCTCTTGTCCTGAACACCCCACCATAGGAAACATCCTCTCCACATCCACTTTGTCTGTGCCCTCTGGTCCTGATCACCCCTACCATGAGAAACATCCTCTCCACATCCACTCTGTGCTCTCTGGTCCTAGACTCCCCACCATAGGAAACATTCTCTCCACATCCACTCTGTGCCCTCTGGTCCTAGAGTCCCCACCATAGGTAACATCCTCTCCACATCTACTCTGTGCCCTCTGGTCCTGAACACCCCAGCATAGGAAACATCCTCTCCACATCCACACTGTGCTCTCTGGTCCTGAACAACCCCACCATAGGAAACATCCTCTCCACATCCACACTGTGCCCACTGGTCCTGAACAACCCCACCATAGGAAACATCCTCTCCACATCCACTCTGTGCCCTCTGGTCCTGAACAACCCCACCATAGGAAACATCCTCTCCACATCCACTCTGTGCCCTCTGGTCCTGAACAACCCACCATAGGAAACATCCTCTCCACATCCACTCTGTGCCCTCTGATCCTAGACTCCCCACCATAGGAAACATTCTCTCCAAATCCACTCTGTCTGTGCCCTCTGGTCCCAGACTCCCCCACCATAGGAATCATCCTCTCCACATCCACTCTATGCCCTCTGGTCCTGAACACCCCACCATAGGAAACATCCTCTCCACATCCACTCTGTGCCCTCTGGTCCTGATCAACCCTACCATGAGAAACATCCTCTCCACATCCACTCTGTGACCTCTTGTCCTGAACACCCCACCATAGGAAACATCCTCTCCACATCCACTCTGTCTGTGCCCTCTGGTCCTGATCACCCCTACCATGAGAAACATCCTCTCTACATCCACTCTGTGCCCTCTTGTCCTGAACACCCCACCATAGGAAACATCCTCTCCACATCCACTCTGTCTGTGCCCTCTGGTCCTAGACTCCCCACCAGAGGAAACATCCTCTCCACATCCCCTCTGTGCCCTCTGGTCCTAGACTCCCCACCATAGGAAACATCCTCTCCACATCCACTCTGTGCCCTCTGGTCCTGACCAGCACCACCATAGGAAACATCCTCTCCACATCCACTCTGTGCCCTCTGGTCCTGAACAATTCACCATAGGAAACATTCTCTCCACATCCACTCTGTGCCCTCTGGTCCTAGACTCCCCACCATAGGAAACATCCTCTCCACATCCACTCTGTGCCCTCTGGTCCTAGAATCCCCACCAGAGGAAATATCCTCTGCACATCCACTCTGTCTGTGCCCTCTGGCCCTAGACTCCCCCACCATAGGAAACATCCTCTCCACATCCACTCTGTGCCCTCTGGTCCTGAACACCACCACCATAGGAAACATCCTCTCCACATCCACTCTGTGCCCTCTGGTCCTGATCACTCCTACCATGAGAAACATCCTCTCCACATCCACTCTGTGACCTCTTGTCCTGAACACCCCACCATAGGAAACATCCTCTCCACATCCACTCTGTCTGTGCCCTCTGGTCCTGATCACCCCTACCATGAGAAACATCCTCTCCACATCCAGTCTGTGCCCTCTTGTCCTGAACACCCCACCATAGGAAATATCCTCTCCACATCCACTCTGTCTGTGCCCTCTGGTCCTAGACTCCCCACCAGAGGAAACATCCTCTCCACATCCACTCTGTGCCCTCTGGTCCTAGACTCCCCACCATAGGAAACATCCTCTCCACATCCACTCTGTCTGTGCCCTCTGGTCCTAGACACC
This sequence comes from Hemitrygon akajei, assembly GCF_048418815.1. NCBI lineage: Eukaryota > Metazoa > Chordata > Chondrichthyes > Myliobatiformes > Dasyatidae > Hemitrygon > Hemitrygon akajei. The sequence continues at coordinate 42,977,954 of NC_133147.1, read as the reverse complement.
CCCACCATAGGAAACATCCTCTCCACATCCACTCTGTGCCCTCTGGACCTGAACACCCCACCATAGGGAACATCCTCTCCACATCCACTCTGTGCCCTCTGGACCTGAACACCCCACCAAAGGGAACATTCTCTCCACATCCACTCTGTGCGCTCTGGTCCTGAACAACCCCACCATAGGAAACATTCTCTCCACATCCACTCTGTCTGTGCCCTCTGGTCCCAGACTCCCCCACCATAAGGAACATCCTCTCCACATCCACTCTGTGCCCGCTGGTCTTGAACACCACCACCATAGGAAACATTCTCTCCACATCCACTCTGTGCCCTCTGGCCCTAGACTCCCCCACCATAGGAAACATCCTCTCCACATCCACTCTGTGCCCTCTGGTCCTGAACACAACACCACAGGAAACATCCTCTCCACATCCACTCTGTGCCTTCTGGTCCTAGACTCCCCACCATAGGAAACATCCTCTCCACATCCACTCTGTGCCCTCTGGTCCTGAACACCCCCACCATGGAAACATTCTCTCCACATCCACTCTCTGCCCTCTGGTCCTAGACTCCCCCACCATAGGAAACTTCCTCTCCACATCCACTCTGTGCCCTCTGGTCCTAGACTCCCCACCAGAGGAAATATCCCCTCCACATCCACTCTGTGCCCTCTGGTCCTAGACTCCCCCACCATGGAAACATTCTCTCCACATCCACTCTCTGCCCTCTGGTCCTAGACTCCCCACCATAGGAAACATCCTCTCCACATCCACTCTGTCTGTGCCTTCTGGTCCTAGACTCCCCCACCATAGGAAACATTCTCTCCACATCCACTCTGTGCCCTCTGGTCCTGAACAACCCCACCATAGGAAACATCCTCTCCACATCCACTCTGTGCCCTCTGGTCCTGAACAACCCACCATAGGAAACATTCTCTCCACATCCACTCTGTGCCCTCTGGTCCTAGACTCCCCACCATAGGAAACATCCTCTCCACATCCACTCTGTGCCCTCTGGTCCTAGAATCCCCACCAGAGGAAATATCCTCTGCACATCCACTCTGTCTGTGCCCTCTGGCCCTAGACTCCCCCACCATAGGAAACATCCTCTCCACATCCACTCTGTGCACTCTGGTCCTAGACTCCCCACCATAGGAAACATCCTCTCCACATCCACTCTGTCTGTGCCCTCTGGCCCGAGACTCCCCCACCATAGGAAACATTCTCTCCACATCCACTCTGTCTGTGCCCTCTGGTCCCAGACTCCCCCACCATAAGGAACATCCTCTCCACATCCACTCTGTGCCCGCTGGTCTTGAACACAACACCATAGGAAACATCCTCTCCACATCCACTCTGTGCCCTCTGGTCCTGAACACAACACCACAGGAAACATCCTCTCCACATCCACTCTGTGCCTTCTGGTCCTAGACTCCCCACCATAGGAAACATCCTCTCCACATCCACTCTGTGCCCTCTGGTCCTGAACACCCCCACCATGGAAACATTCTCTCCACATCCACTCTCTGCCCTCTGGTCCTAGACTCCCCCACCATAGGAAACATCCTCTCCACATCCACTCTGTCTGTGCCTTCTGGTCCTAGACTCCCCCACCATAGGAAACATTCTCTCCACATCCACTCTGTGCCCTCTGGTCCTGAACAACCCCACCATAGGAAACATCCTCTCCACATCCACTCGGTGCCCTCTGGTCCTGAACACCCCACCATAGGAAACATCCTCTCCACATCCACTCTGTGCCCTCTGGTCCTGAACAACCCCACCATAGGAAACATCCTCTCCACATCCACTCTGTCTGTGCCCTCTGGTCCTAGATGCCCCCACCATAGGAAACATCCTCTCCACATCCACAATGTGCCCTCTGGTCCTGAACACAACACCACAGGAAACATTCTTTCCACATCCACTCTGTGCCCTCTGGTCCTGAACAACCCACCATAGGAAACATTCTCTCCACATCCACTCTGTGCCCTCTGGTCCTGAACAACCCACCATAGGAAACATCCTCTCCACATCCACTCTGTCTGTGCCCTCTGGTCCTAGACTCGCCCACCATAGTAAACATCCTCTCCACAACCACTCTGTGCCCTCTGGCCCTGAACAACCCCACCATAGGAAACATTCTATCCACATCCACTCTGTGCCCTTTGGTCCTGGACTCGCCCACCATAGGAAATATCCTCTCCACACCCACTCTGTGCCCTCTGGTCCTAGACTCCTCACCATAGGAAATATCCTCTCCACATCCACTCTGTGCCCTCTGGTCCTGAACACCCCACCATAGGAAACATTCTCTCCACATCCACTCTGTGCCCTCTGGTCCTAGACTCCCCCACCATGGAAACATTCTCTCCACATCCACTCTCTGCCCTCTGGTCCTAGACTCCCCACCATAGGAAACATCCTCTCCACATCCACTCTGTCTGTGCCTTCTGGTCCTAGACTCCCCCACCATAGGAAACATTCTCTCCACATCCACTCTGTGCCCTCTGGTCCTGAACAACCCCACCATAGGAAACATCCTCTCCACATCCACTCTGTGCCCTCTGGTCCTGAACAACCCACCATAGGAAACATTCTCTCCACATCCACTCTGTGCCCTCTGGTCCTAGACTCCCCACCATAGGAAACATCCTCTCCACATCCACTCTGTGCCCTCTGGTCCTAGAATCCCCACCAGAGGAAATATCCTCTGCACATCCACTCTGTCTGTGCCCTCTGGCCCTAGACTCCCCCACCATAGGAAACATCCTCTCCACATCCACTCTGTGCACTCTGGTCCTAGACTCCCCACCATAGGAAACATCCTCTCCACATCCACTCTGTCTGTGCCCTCTGGCCCGAGACTCCCCCACCATAGGAAACATTCTCTCCACATCCACTCTGTCTGTGCCCTCTGGTCCCAGACTCCCCCACCATAAGGAACATCCTCTCCACATCCACTCTGTGCCCGCTGGTCTTGAACACAACACCATAGGAAACATCCTCTCCACATCCACTCTGTGCCCTCTGGTCCTGAACACAACACCACAGGAAACATGCTCTCCACATCCACTCTGTGCCTTCTGGTCCTAGACTCCCCACCATAGGAAACATCCTCTCCACATCCACTCTGTGCCCTCTGGTCCTGAACACCCCCACCATGGAAACATTCTCTCCACATCCACTCTCTGCCCTCTGGTCCTAGACTCCCCCACCATAGGAAACATCCTCTCCACATCCACTCTGTCTGTGCCTTCTGGTCCTAGACTCCCCCACCATAGGAAACATTCTCTCCACATCCACTCTGTGCCCTCTGGTCCTGAACAACCCCACCATAGGAAACATCCTCTCCACATCCACTCGGTGCCCTCTGGTCCTGAACACCCCACCATAGGAAACATCCTCTCCACATCCACTCTGTGCCCTCTGGTCCTGAACAACCCCACCATAGGAAACATCCTCTCCACATCCACTCTGTCTGTGCCCTCTGGTCCTAGATGCCCCCACCATAGGAAACATCCTCTCCACATCCACAATGTGCCCTCTGGTCCTGAACACAACACCACAGGAAACATTCTTTCCACATCCACTCTGTGCCCTCTGGTCCTGAACAACCCACCATAGGAAACATTCTCTCCACATCCACTCTGTGCCCTCTGGTCCTGAACAACCCACCATAGGAAACATCCTCTCCACATCCACTCTGTCTGTGCCCTCTGGTCCTAGACTCGCCCACCATAGTAAACATCCTCTCCACAACCACTCTGTGCCCTCTGGCCCTGAACAACCCCACCATAGGAAACATTCTATCCACATCCACTCTGTGCCCTTTGGTCCTGGACTCGCCCACCATAGGAAATATCCTCTCCACACCCACTCTGTGCCCTCTGGTCCTAGACTCCTCACCATAGGAAATATCCTCTCCACATCCACTCTGTGCCCTCTGGTCCTGAACACCCCACCATAGGAAACATTCTCTCCACATCCACTCTGTGCCCTCTGGTCCTGAACACCCCACCATAGGAAACATTCTCTCCACATCCACTCTGTGCCCTCTGGTCCTGAACAACCCCACCATGGAAACATTCTCTCCACATCCACTCTGTGCCCTCGGGTCCTGAACACCCCCACCATAGGAAACATCCTCTCCACATCCGCTCTGTGCCCTCTGGACCTGAACACCCCACCATGGGAAACATTCTCTGCACATCCAATCTGTGCCCTCTGGTCCTGAACACCCCCACCATAGGAAACATCCTCTCCACATCCACTCTGTGCCCTCTGGTCCTAGACTCCCCATCATAGGAAACATCCTCTCCACATCCACTCTGTGCCCTCTGGACCTGAACAACCCCACCATAGGAAACATCCTCTCCACATCCACTCTGTGCTCTCTGGTCCTAGACTCCCCACCATACGAAACATTCTCTCCACATCCACTCTGTGCCCTCTGGTCCTAGAGTCCCCACCATAGGTAACATCCTCTCCACATCTACTCTGTGCCCTCTGGTCCTGAACACCCCACCATAGGAAACATCCTCTCCACATCCACACTGTGCTCTCTGGTCCTGAACAACCCCACCATAGGAAACATCCTCTCCACATCCACACTGTGCCCACTGGTCCTGAACAACCCCACCATAGGAAACATCCTCTCCACATCCACTCTGTGCCCTCTGGTCCTGAACACCCCACCATAGGAAACATCCTCTCCACATCCACACTGTGCTCTCTGGTCCTGAACAACCCACCATAGGAAACATCCTCTCCACATCCACTCTGTGCACTCTGGTCCTAGACTCCCCACCATAGGAAACATCCTCTCCACATCCACTCTGTGCCCTCTGGTCCTGAACAACCCACCATAGGAAACATCCTCTCCACATCCACTCTGTGCACTCTGGTCCTAGACTCCCCACCATAGGAAACATCCTCTCCACATCCACTCTGTCTGTGCCCTCTGGCCCTAGACTCCCCCACCATAGGAAACATTCTCTCCACATCCACTCTGTCTGTGCCCTCTGGTCCCAGACTCCCCCACCATAAGGAACATCCTCTCCATATCCACTCTGTGCCCGCTGGTCTTGAACACCACCACCATAGGAAACATTCTCTCCACATCCACTCTGTGCCCTCTAGCCCTAGACTCCCCCACCATAGGAAACATCCTCTCCACATCCACTCTGTGCCCTCTGGTCCTGAACACAACACCACAGGAAACATCCTCTCCACATCCACTCTGTGCCTTCTGGTCCTAGACTCCCCACCATAGGAAACATCCTCTCCACATCCACTCTGTGCCCTCTGGTCCTGAACAACCCCACCATGGAAACATTCTCTCCACATCCACTCTGTCTGTGCCTTCTGGTCCTAGACTCCCCCACCATAGGAAACATTCTCTCCACATCCACTCTGTGCCCTCTGGTCCTGAACAACCCCACCATAGGAAACATCCTCTCCACATCCACTCTGTGCCCTCTGGTCCTGAACAACCCACCATAGGAAACATTCTCTCCACATCCACTCTGTGCCCTCTGGTCCTAGACTCCCCACCATAGGAAACATCCTCTCCACATCCACTCTGTGCCCTCTGGTCCTAGAATCCCCACCAGAGGAAATATCCTCTGCACATCCACTCTGTCTGTGCCCTCTGGCCCTAGACTCCCCCACCATAGGAAACATCCTCTCCACATCCACTCTGTGCCCTCTGATCCTAGACTCCCAACCATAGGAAACATTCTCTCCAAATCCACTCTGTCTGTGCCCTCTGGTCCCAGACTCCCCCACCATAGGAAACATCCTCTCCACATCCACTCTATGACCTCTGGTCCCGAACACCCCACCATAGGAAACATCCTCTCCACATCCACTCTGTGCCCTCTGGTCCTGATCACTCCTACCATGAGAAACATCCTCTCCACATCCACTCTGTGACCTCTTGTCCTGAACACCCCACCATAGGAAACATCCTCTCCACATCCACTCTGTCTGTGCCCTCTGGTCCTGATCACCCCTACCATGAGAAACATCCTCTCCACATCCACTCTGTGCTCTCTGGTCCTAGACTCCCCACCATAGGAAACATTCTCTCCACATCCACTCTGTGCCCTCTGGTCCTAGAGTCCCCACCATAGGTAACATCCTCTCCACATCTACTCTGTGCCCTCTGGTCCTGAACACCCCAGCATAGGAAACATCCTCTCCACATCCACACTGTGCTCTCTGGTCCTGAACAACCCCACCATAGGAAACATCCTCTCCACATCCACACTGTGCCCACTGGTCCTGAACAACTCCACCATAGGAAACATCCTCTCCACATCCACTCTGTGCCCTCTGGTCCTGAACAACCCCACCATAGGAAACATCCTCTCCACATCCACTCTGTGCCCTCTGGTCCTGAACAACCCACCATAGGAAACATCCTCTCCACATCCACTCTGTGCCCTCTGATCCTAGACTCCCCACCATAGGAAATATTCTCTCCAAATACACTCTGTCTGTGCCCTCTGGTCCCAGACTCCCCCACCATAGGAATCATCCTCTCCACATCCACTCTATGCCCTCTGGTCCTGAACACCCCACCATAGGAAACATCCTCTCCACATCCACTCTGTGCCCTCTGTTCCTGATCACCCCTACCATTAGAAACATCCTCTCCACATCCACTCTGTGACCTCTTGTCCTGAACACCCCACCATAGGAAACATCCTCTCCACATCCACTCTGTCTGTGCCCTCTGGTCCTGATCACCCCTACCATGAGAAACATCCTCTCTACATCCACTCTGTGCCCTCTTGTCCTGAACACCCCACCATAGGAAACATCCTCTCCACATCCACTCTGTCTGTGCCCTCTGGTCCTAGACTCCCCACCAGAGGAAACATCCTCTCCACATCCCCTCTGTGCCCTCTGGTCCTAGACTCCCCACCAAAGGAAACATCGTCTCCACATCCACTCTGTCTGTGCCCTCTGGTCTTAGACTCCCCCACCATAGGAAACATTCTCTCCACATCCACTCTGTGCCCTCTGGTCCTGACCAACACCACCATAGGAAACATCCTCTCCACATCCACTCTGTGCCCTCTGGTCCTGAACAATTCACCATAGGAAACATTCTCTCCACATCCACTCTGTGCCCTCTGGTCCTAGACTCCCCACCATAGGAAACATCCTCTCCACATCCACTCTGTGCCCTCTGGTCCTAGAATCCCCACCAGAGGAAATATCCTCTGCACATCCACTCTGTCTGTGCCCTCTGACCCTAGACTCCCCCACCATAGGAAACATCCTCTCCACATCCACTCTGTGCCCTCTGGTCCTGAACACCACCACCATAGGAAACATCCTCTCCACATCCACTCTGTGCCCTCTGGTCCTGAACACCCCACCATAGGAAACATCCTCTCCACATCCACTCTGTGCCCTCTGGTCCTGATCACCCCTACCATGAGAAACATCCTCTCCACATCCACTCTGTGACCTCTTGTCCTGAACACCCCACCATAGGAAACATCCTCTCCACATCCACTCTGTCTGTGCCCTCTGGTCCTGATCACCCCTACCATGAGAAACATCCTCTCTACATCCACTCTGTGCCCTCTTGTCCTGAACACCCCACCATAGGAAACATCCTCTCCACATCCACTCTGTCTGTGCCCTCTGGTCCTAGACTCCCCACCAGAGGAAACATCCTCTCCACATCCACTCTGTGCCCTCTGGTCCTAGACTCCCCACCATAGGAAACATCCTCTCCACATCCACTCTGTGCCCTCTGGACCTGAACACCCCTCCATAGGAAACATCCTCTCCACATCCACTCTGTGCCGTCTGGACCTGAACACCCCACCAAAGGGAACATTCTCTCCACATCCACTCTGTGCCCTCTGGTCCTGAACAGCCCATCATAGGAAACATCCTCTCCACATCCACTCTGTGCGCTCTGGTCCTGAACAACACCACCATAGGAAACATCCTCTCCACATCCACTTTGTGCCCTCTGGTCCTGAACACCCCCACCATAGGAAACATTCTCTCCACATCCACTCTGTGCCCTCTGGTCCTGAACACACCCACCATAGGAAACATCCTCTCCACATCCACTCTGTGCCCTCTGGTCCTAGACTCCCCATCATAGGAAACATCCTCTCCACATCCACTCTGTGCCCTCTGGTCTTGAACAACCCCACCATAGGAAACATCCTCTCCACATCCACTCTGTGCTCTCTGGTCCTAGACTCCGCACCATAGGAAACATTCTCTCCACATCCACTCGGTGCCCTCTGGTCCTAGAGTCCCCACCATAGGTAAAATCCTCTCCACATCTACTCTGTGCCCTCTGGTCCTGAACACCCCACCATAGGAAACATCCTCTCCACATCCACACTGTGCTCTCTGGTCCTGAACAACCCCACCATAGGAAACATCCTCTCCACATCCACACTGTGCCCACTGGTCCTGAACAACCCCACCATAGGAAATATCCTCTCCACATCCACTCTGTGCCCTCTGGTCCTGAACACCCCACCATAGGAAACATCCTCTCCACATCCACACTGTGCTCTCTGGTCCTGAACAACCCCACCATAGGAAACATCCTCTCCACATCCACACTGTGCCCACTGGTCCTGAACAACCCCACCATAGGAAACATCCTCTCCACATCCACTCTGTGCCCTCTGGTCCTGAACAACCCCACCATAGGAAACATCCTCTCCACATCCACTCTGTGCACTCTGGTCCTAGACTCCCCACCATAGGAAACATCCTCTCCACATCCACTCTGTCTGTGCCCTCTGGCCCTAGACTCCCCCACAATAGGAAACATTCTCTCCACATCCACTCTGTCTGTGCCCTCTGGTCCCAGACTCCCCCACCATAAGGAACATTCTCACCACATCCACTCTGTGCCCGCTGGTCTTGAACACCACCACCATAGGAAACATCCTCTCCACATCCACTCTGTCTGTGCCTTCTGGTCCTAGACTCCCCCACCATAGGAAACATTCTCTCCACATCCACTCTGTGCCCTCTGGTCCTGAACAACCCCACCATAGGAAACATCCTCTCCACATCCACTCTGTGCCCTCTGGTCCTGAACAACCCACCATAGGAAACATTCTCTCCACATCCACTCTGTGCCCTCTGGTCCTAGACTCCCCACCATAGGAAACATCCTCTCCACATCCACTCTGTGCCCTCTGGTCCTAGAATCCCCACCAGAGGAAATATCCTCTGCACATCCACTCTGTCTGTGCCCTCTGGCCCTAGACTCCCCCACCATAGGAAACATCCTCTCCACATCCACTCTGTGCCCTCTGATCCTAGACTCCCAACCATAGGAAACATTCTCTCCAAATCCACTCTGTCTGTGCCCTCTGGTCCCAGACTCCCCCACCATAGGAAACATCCTCTCCACATCCACTCTATGCACTCTGGTCCCGAACACCCCACCATAGGAAACATCCTCTCCACATCCACTCTGTGCCCTCTGGTCCTGATCACTCCTACCATGAGAAACATCCTCTCCACATCCACTCTGTGACCTCTTGTCCTGAACACCCCACCATAGGAAACATCCTCTCCACATCCACTCTGTCTGTGCCCTCTGGTCCTGATCACCCCTACCATGAGAAACATCCTCTCCACATCCACTCTGTGCTCTCTGGTCCTAGACTCCCCACCATAGGAAACATTCTCTCCACATCCACTCTGTGCCCTCTGGTCCTTGAGTCCCCACCATAGGTAACATCCTCTCCACATCTACTCTGTGCCCTCTGGTCCTGAACACCCCAGCATAGGAAACATCCTCTCCACATCCACACTGTGCTCTCTGGTCCTGAACAACCCCACCATAGGAAACATCCTCTCCACATCCACACTGTGTCCACTGGTCCTGAACAACCCCACCATAAGAAACATCCTCTCCACATCCACTCTGTGCCCTCTGGTCCTGAACAACCCCACCATAGGAAACATCCTCTCCACATCCACTCTGTGCCCTCTGGTCATGAACAACCCACCATAGGAAACATCCTCTCCACATCCACTCTGTGCCCTCTGATCCTAGACTCCCCACCATAGGAAACATTCTCTCCAAATCCACTCTGTCTGTGCCCTCTGGTCCCAGACTCCCCCACCATAGGAATCATCCTCTCCACATCCATTCTATGCCCTCTGGTCCTGAACACCCCACCATAGGAAACATCCTCTCCACATCCACTCTGTGCCCTCTGGTCCTGAACAACCCCACCATAGGAAACATCCTCTCCACATCCACTCTGTGCTCTCTGGTCCTAGACTCCGCACCATAGGAAACATTCTCTCCACATCCACTCTGTGCCCTCTGGTCCTAGAGTCCCCACCATAGGAAACATCCTCTCCACATCTACTCTGTGCCCTCTGGTCCTGAACACCCCACCATAGGAAACATCCTCTCCACATCCACACTGTGCTCTCTGGTCCTGAACAACCCCACCATAGGAAACATCCTCTCCACATCCACACTGTGCCCACTGGTCCTGAACAACCCCACCATAGGAAATATCCTCTCCACATCCACTCTGTGCCCTCTGGTCCTGAACACCCCACCATAGGAAACATCCTCTCCACATCCACACTGTGCTCTCTGGTCCTGAACAACCCCACCATAGGAAACATCCTCTCCACATCCACACTGTGCCCACTGGTCCTGAACAACCCCACCATAGGAAACATCCTCTCCACATCCACACTGTGCCCACTGGTCCTGAACAACCCCACCATAGGAAACATCCTCTCCACATCCACTCTGTGCCCTCTGGTCCTGAACAACCCCACCATAGGAAACATCCTCTCCACATCCACTCTGTGCCCTCTGGTCCTGAACAACCCACCATAGGAAACATCCTCTCCACATCCACTCTGTGCACTCTGGTCCTAGACTCCCCACCATAGGAAACATCCTCTCCACATCCACTGTGTCTGTGCCCTCTGGCCCTAGACTCCCCCACCATAGGAAACATCCTCTCCACATCCACTCTGTGCCCTCTGGTCCTGAACACAACACCACAGGAAACATCCTCTCCACATCCACTCTGTGCCTTCTGGTCCTAGACTCCCCACCATAGGAAACATCCTCTCCACATCCACTCTGTGCCCTCTGGTCCTGAACACCCCCACCATGGAAACATTCTCTCCACATCCACTCTCTGCCCTCTGGTCCTGAACACCCCACCATAGGAAACATCCTCTCCACATCCACTCTGTGCCCTCTGGTCCTGATCACCCCTACCATGAGAAACATCCTCTCCACATCCACTCTGTGCCCTCTGGTCCTAGACTCCCCCACCATAGGAAACATCCTCTCCACATCCACTCTCTGCCCTCTGGTCCTAGACTCCCCCACCATAGGAAACATCCTCTCCACATCCACTTTGTCTGTGCCCTCTGGTCCTAGACTCCCCCACCATAGGAAACATCCTCTCCACATCCACTCTATGCCCTCTGGTCCTGAACACCCCACCATAGGAAACATCCTCTCCACATCCACTCTGTGCCCTCTGGTCCTGATCACCCCTACCATGAGAAACATCCTCTCCACATCCACTCTGTGACCTCTTGTCCTGAACACCCCACCATAGGAAACATCCTCTCCACATCCACTCTGTCTGTGCCCTCTGGTCCTGATCACCCCTACCATGAGAAACATCCTCTCTACATCCACTCTGTGCCCTCTTGTCCTGAACACCCCACCATAGGAAACATCCTCTCCACATCCACTCTGTCTGTGCCCTCTGGTCCTAGACTCCCCACCAGAGGAAATATCCTCTCCACATCCACTCTGTGCCCTCTGGTCCTAGACTCCCCACCATAGGAAACATCCTCTCCACATCCACTCTGTGCCCTCTGGACCTGAACACCCCTCCATAGGAAACATCCTCTCCACAACCACTCTGTGCCGTCTGGACCTGAACACCCCACCAAAGGGAACATTCTCTCCACATCCACTCTGTGCCCTCTGGTCCTGAACAGCCCACCATAGGAAACATCCTCTCCACATCCACTCTGTGCGCTCTGGTCCTGAACAACACCACCATAGGAAACATCCTCTCCACATCCACTTTGTGCCCTCTGGTCCTGAACACCCCCACCATAGGAAACATTCTCTCCACATCCACTCTGTGCCCTCTGGTCCTGAACACACCCACCATAGGAAACATCCTCTCCACATCCACTCTGTGCCCTCTGGTCCTGAACACCCCACCATAGGAAACATCCTCTCCACATCCACTCTGTGCCCTCTGGTCCTGAACAGCCCACCATAGGAAACATCCTCTCCACATCCACTCTGTGCGCTCTGGTCCTGAACAACACCACCATAGGAAACATCCTCTCCACATCCACTTTGTGCCCTCTGGTCCTGAACACCCCCACCATAGGAAACATTCTCTCCACATCCACTCTGTGCCCTCTGGTCCTGAACACCCCACCATAGGAAACGTCCTCTCCACATCCACTCTGTGCCCTCTGGTCCTGAACACCCCACCATAGGAAACATCCGCTCCACATCCACTCTGTGCCCTCTGGTCCTAGATGCCCCCACCATAGGAAACATCCTCTCCACATCCACTCTGTCTGTGCCCTCTGGTCCTAGACTCGCCCACCATAGGAAACATCCTCTCCACATCCACTCTGTGCCCTCTGGTCCTGAACACCCCACCATAGGAAATATCCTCTCCACATCCACTCTGTGCACTCTGGTCCTAGACTCCTCACCATAGGAAATATCCTCTCCACATCCACTCTGTGCCCTCTGGTCCTGAACACCCCACCATAGGAAACATCCTCTCCACATCCACTTTGTCTGTGCCCTCTGGTCCTAGACTCCCCCACCATAGGAAACATTCTCTCCACATCCACTCTGTGCCCTCGGGTCCTGAACACCCCCACCATAGGAAACATCCTCTCCACATCCACTCTGTGCCCTCTGGACCTGAACACCCCACCATGGGAAACATTCTCTGCACATCCAATCTGTGCCCTCTGGTCCTGAACACCCCCACCATAGGAAACATCCTCTCCACATCCACTCTGTGCCCTCTGGTCCTAGACTCCCCATCATAGGAAACATCCTCTCCACATCCACTCTGTGCCCTCTGGTCCTGAACAACCCCATCATAGGAAACATCCTCTCCACATCCACTCTGTGCTCTCTGGTCCTAGACTCCGCACCATAGGAAACATTCTCTCCACATCCACTCTGTGCCCTCTGGTCCTAGAGTCCCCACCATAGGTAAAATCCTCTCCACATCTACTCTGTGCCCTCTGGTCCTGAACACCCCACCATAGGAAACATCCTCTCCACATCCACACTGTGCTCTCTGGTCCTGAACAACCCCACCATAGGAAACATCCTCTCCACATCCACACTGTGCCCACTGGTCCTGAACAACCCCACCATAGGAAATATCCTCTCCACATCCACTCTGTGCCCTCTGGTCCTGAACACCCCACCATAGGAAACATCCTCTCCACATCCACACTGTGCTCTCTGGTCCTGAACAACCCCACCATAGGAAACATCCTCTCCACATCCACACTGTGCCCACTGGTCCTGAACAACCCCACCATAGGAAACATCCTCTCCACATCCACTCTGTGCCCTCTGGTCCTGAACAACCCCACCATAGGAAACATCCTCTCCACATCCACTCTGTGCACTCTGGTCCTAGACTCCCCACCATAGGAAACATCCTCTCCACATCCACTCTGTCTGTGCCCTCTGGCCCTAGACTCCCCCACAATAGGAAACATTCTCTCCACATCCACTCTGTCTGTGCCCTCTGGTCCCAGACTCCCCCACCATAAGGAACATTCTCTCCACATCCACTCTGTGCCCGCTGGTCTTGAACACCACCACCATAGGAAACATTCTCTCCACATCCACTCTGTGCCCTCTGGTCCTGAACACCCCCACCATAGGAAACATCCTCTCCACATCCACTCTGTCTGTGCCTTCTGGTCCTAGACTCCCCCACCATAGGAAACATTCTCTCCACATCCACTCTGTGCCCTCTGGTCCTGAACAACCCCACCATAGGAAACATCCTCTCCACATCCACTCTGTGCCCTCTGGTCCTGAACAACCCACCATAGGAAACATTCTCTCCACATCCACTCTGTGCCCTCTGGTCCTAGACTCCCCACCATAGGAAACATCCTCTCCACATCCACTCTGTGCCCTCTGGTCCTAGAATCCCCACCAGAGGAAATATCCTCTGCACATCCACTCTGTCTGTGCCCTCTGGCCCTAGACTCCCCCACCATAGGAAACATCCTCTCCACATCCACTCTGTGCCCTCTGATCCTAGACTCCCAACCATAGGAAACATTCTCTCCAAATCCACTCTGTCTGTGCCCTCTGGTCCCAGACTCCCCCACCATAGGAAACATCCTCTCCACATCCACTCTATGCCCTCTGGTCCCGAACACCCCACCATAGGAAACATCCTCTCCACATCCACTCTGTGCCCTCTGGTCCTGATCACTCCTACCATGAGAAACATCCTCTCCACATCCACTCTGTGACCTCTTGTCCTGAACACCCCACCATAGGAAACATCCTCTCCACATCCACTCTGTCTGTGCCCTCTGGTCCTGATCACCCCTACCATGAGAAACATCCTCTCCACATCCACTCTGTGCTCTCTGGTCCTAGACTCCCCACCATAGGAAACATTCTCTCCACATCCACTCTGTGCCCTCTGGTCCTTGAGTCCCCACCATAGGAAACATCCTCTCCACATCCACTCTGTGCTCTCTGGTCCTAGACTCCCCACCATAGGAAACATTCTCTCCACATCCACTCTGTGCCCTCTGGTCCTTGAGTCCCCACCATAGGTAACATCCTCTCCACATCTACTCTGTGACCTCTTGTCCTGAACACCCCACCATAGGAAACATCCTCTCCACATCCACTCTGTCTGTGCCCTCTGGTCCTGATCACCCCTACCATGAGAAACATCCTCTCTACATCCACTCTGTGCCCTCTTGTCCTGAACACCCCACCATAGGAAACATCCTCTCCACATCCACTCTGTCTGTGCCCTCTGGTCCTAGACTCCCCACCAGAGGAAACATCCTCTCCACATCCACTCTGTGCCCTCTGGTCCTAGACTCCCCACCATAGGAAACATCCTCTCCACATCCACTCTGTGCCCTCTGGACCTGAACACCCCTCCATAGGAAACATCCTCTCCACAACCACTCTGTGCCGTCTGGACCTGAACACCCCACCAAAGGGAACATTCTCTCCACATCCACTCTGTGCCCTCTGGTCCTGAACAGCCCACCATAGGAAACATCCTCTCCACATCCACTCTGTGCGCTCTGGTCCTGAACAACACCACCATAGGAAACATCCTCTCCACATCCACTTTGTGCCCTCTGGTCCTGAACACCCCCACCATAGGAAACATTCTCTCCACATCCACTCTGTGCCCTCTGGTCCTGAACACACCCACCATAGGAAACATCCTCTCCACATCCACTCTGTGCCCTCTGGTCCTGAACACCCCACCATAGGAAACATCCTCTCCACATCCACTCTGTGCCCTCTGGTCCTGAACACCCCACCATAGGAAACATCCGCTCCACATCCACTCTGTGCCATCTGGTCCTGAACAACCCCACCATAGGAAACATCCTCTCCACATCCACTCTGTGCCCTCTGGTCCTAGATGCCCCCACCATAGGAAACATCCTCTCCACATCCACTCTGTCTGTGCCCTCTGGTCCTAGACTCGCCCACCATAGGAAATATCCTCTCCACATCCACTCTGTGCACTCTGGTCCTAGACTCCTCACCATAGGAAATATCCTCTCCACATCCACTCTGTGCTCTCTGGTCCTGAACAACCCCACCATAGGAAACATCCTCTCCACATCCACACTGTGCCCACTGGTCCTAAACAACCCCACCATAGGAAACATCCTCTCCACATCCACTCTGTGCCCTCTGGTCCTGAACACCCCACCATAGGAAACATCCTCTCCACATCCACTCTGTGCCCTCTGGACCTGAACACCCCACCATAGGAAACATCCTCTCCACATCCACTCTGTGCCCTTTGGTCCTAGACTCCCCACCATAGGAAACATCCTCTCCACATCCACTCTGTGCCCTCTGGACCTGAACACCCCACCATGGGAAACATCCTCTCCACATCCACTCTGTGCCCTCTGGTCCTAGACTCCTCACCATAGGAAATATCCTTTCCACATCCACTCTGTGCCCTCGGGTCCTGAACACCCCCACCATAGGAAACATCCTCTCCACATCCACTCTGTGCCCTCTGGACCTGAACACCCCACCATGGGAAACATTCTCTGCACATCCAATCTGTGCCCTCTGGTCCTGAACACCCCCACCATAGGAAACATCCTCTCCACATCCACTCTGTGCCCTCTGGTCCTAGACTCCCCATCATAGGAAACATCCTCTCCACATCCACTCTGTGCCCTCTGGTCCTGAACAACCCCACCATAGGAAACATCCTCTCCACATCCACTCTGTGCTCTCTGGTCCTAGACTCCGCACCATAGGAAACATTCTCTCCACATCTACTCTGTGCCCTCTGGTCCTGAACACCCCACCATAGGAAACATCCTCTCCACATCCACACTGTGCTCTCTGGTCCTGAACAACCCCACCATAGGAAACATCCTCTCCACATCCACACTGTGCCCACTGGTCCTGAACAACCCCACCATAGGAAATATCCTCTCCACATCCACTCTGTGCCCTCTGGTCCTGAACACCCCACCATAGGAAACATCCTCTCCACATCCACACTGTGCTCTCTGGTCCTGAACAACCCCACCATAGGAAACATCCTCTCCACATCCACACTGTGCCCACTGGTCCTGAACAACCCCACCATAGGAAACATCCTCTCCACATCCACTCTGTGCCCTCTGGTCCTGAACAACCCCACCATAGGAAACATCCTCTCCACATCCACTCTGTGCCCTCTGGTCCTGAACAACCCACCATAGGAAACATCCTCTCCACATCCACTCTGTGCACTCTGGTCCTAGACTCCCCACCATAGGAAACATCCTCTCCACATCCACTGTGTCTGTGCCCTGTGGCCCTAGACTCCCCCACCATAGGAAACATCCTCTCCACATCCACTCTGTGCCCTCTGGTCCTGAACACAACACCACAGGAAACATCCTCTCCACATCCACTCTGTGCCTTCTGGTCCTAGACTCCCCACCATAGGAAACATCCTCTCCACATCCACTCTGTGCCCTCTGGTCCTGAACACCCCACCATAGGAAACATCCTCTCCACATCCACTTTGTCTGTGCCCTCTGGTCCTAGACTCCCCCACCATAGGAAACATTCTCTCCACATCCACTCTGTGCCCTCGGGTCCTGAACACCCCCACCATAGGAAACATCCTCTCCACATCCACTCTGTGCCCTCTGGACCTGAACACCCCACCATGGGAAACATTCTCTGCACATCCAATCTGTGCCCTCTGGTCCTGAACACCCCCACCATAGGAAACATCCTCTCCACATCCACTCTGTGCCCTCTGGTCCTAGACTCCCCATCATAGGAAACATCCTCTCCACATCCACTCTGTGCCCTCTGGTCCTGAACAACCCCACCATAGGAAACATCCTCTCCACATCCACTCTGTGCTCTCTGGTCCTAGACTCCGCACCATAGGAAACATTCTCTCCACATCCACTCTGTGCCCTCTGGTCCTAGAGTCCCCACCATAGGTAAAATCCTCTCCACATCTACTCTGTGCCCTCTGGTCCTGAACACCCCACCATAGGAAACATCCTCTCCACATCCACACTGTGCTCTCTGGTCCTGAACAACCCCACCATAGGAAACATCCTCTCCACATCCACACTGTGCCCACTGGTCCTGAACAACCCCACCATAGGAAATATCCTCTCCACATCCACTCTGTGCCCTCTGGTCCTGAACACCCCACCATAGGAAACATCCTCTCCACATCCACACTGTGCTCTCTGGTCCTGAACAACCCCACCATAGGAAACATCCTCTCCACATCCACACTGTGCCCACTGGTCCTGAACAACCCCACCATAGGAAACATCCTCTCCACATCCACTCTGTGCCCTCTGGTCCTGAACAACCCCACCATAGGAAACATCCTCTCCACATCCACTCTGTGCACTCTGGTCCTAGACTCCCCACCATAGGAAACATCCTCTCCACATCCACTCTGTCTGTGCCCTCTGGCCCTAGACTCCCCCACAATAGGAAACATTCTCTCCACATCCACTCTGTCTGTGCCCTCTGGTCCCAGACTCCCCCACCATAAGGAACATTCTGTCCACATCCACTCTGTGCCCGCTGGTCTTGAACACCACCACCATAGGAAACATTCTCTCCACATCCACTCTGTGCCCTCTGGTCCTGAACACCCCCACCATAGGAAACATCCTCTCCACATCCACTCTGTCTGTGCCTTCTGGTCCTAGACTCCCCCACCATAGGAAACATTCTCTCCACATCCACTCTGTGCCCTCTGGTCCTGAACAACCCCACCATAGGAAACATCCTCTCCACATCCACTCTGTGCCCTCTGGTCCTGAACAACCCACCATAGGAAACATTCTCTCCACATCCACTCTGTGCCCTCTGGTCCTAGACTCCCCACCATAGGAAACATCCTCTCCACATCCACTCTGTGCCCTCTGGTCCTAGAATCCCCACCAGAGGAAATATCCTCTGCACATCCACTCTGTCTGTGCCCTCTGGCCCTAGACTCCCCCACCATAGGAAACATCCTCTCCACATCCACTCTGTGCCCTCTGATCCTAGACTCCCAACCATAGGAAACATTCTCTCCAAATCCACTCTGTCTGTGCCCTCTGGTCCCAGACTCCCCCACCATAGGAAACATCCTCTCCACATCCACTCTATGCCCTCTGGTCCCGAACACCCCACCATAGGAAACATCCTCTCCACATCCACTCTGTGCCCTCTGGTCCTGATCACTCCTACCATGAGAAACATCCTCTCCACATCCACTCTGTGACCTCTTGTCCTGAACACCCCACCATAGGAAACATCCTCTCCACATCCACTCTGTCTGTGCCCTCTGGTCCTGATCACCCCTACCATGAGAAACATCCTCTCCACATCCACTCTGTGCTCTCTGGTCCTAGACTCCCCACCATAGGAAACATTCTCTCCACATCCACTCTGTGCCCTCTGGTCCTTGAGTCCCCACCATAGGAAACATCCTCTCCACATCCACTCTGTGCTCTCTGGTCCTAGACTCCCCACCATAGGAAACATTCTCTCCACATCCACTCTGTGCCCTCTGGTCCTTGAGTCCCCACCATAGGTAACATCCTCTCCACATCTACTCTGTGCCCTCTGGTCCTGAACACCCCAGCATAGGAAACATCCTCTCCACATCCACACTGTGCTCTCTGGTCCTGAACAACCCCACCATAGGAAACATCCTCTCCACATCCACACTGTGTCCACTGGTCCTGAACAACCCCACCATAAGAAACATCCTCTCCACATCCACTCTGTGCCCTCTGGTCCTGAACAACCCCACCATAGGAAACATCCTCTCCACATCCACTCTGTGCCCTCTGGTCATGAACAACCCACCATAGGAAACATCCTCTCCACATCCACTCTGTGCCCTCTGATCCTAGACTCCCCACCATAGGAAACATTCTCTCCAAATCCACTCTGTCTGTGCCCTCTGGTCCCAGACTCCCCCACCATAGGAATCATCCTCTCCACATCCACTCTATGCCCTCTGGTCCTGAACACCCCACCATAGGAAACATCCTCTCCACATCCACTCTGTGCCCTCTGGTCCTGATCACCCCTACCATGAGAAACATCCTCTCCACATCCACTCTGTGACCTCTTGTCCTGAACACCCCACCATAGGAAACATCCTCTCCACATCCACTCTGTCTGTGCCCTCTGGTCCTGATCACCCCTACCATGAGAAACATCCTCTCTACATCCACTCTGTGCCCTGTTGTCCTGAACACCCCACCATAGGAAACATCCTCTCCACATCCACTCTGTCTGTGCCCTCTGGTCCTAGACTCCCCACCAGAGGAAACATCCTCTCCACATCCACTCTGTGCCCTCTGGTCCTAGACTCCCCACCATAGGAAACATCCTCTCCACATCCACTCTGTGCCCTCTGGACCTGAACACCCCTCCATAGGAAACATCCTCTCCACATCCACTCTGTGCCGTCTGGACCTGAACACCCCACCAAAGGGAACATTCTCTCCACATCCACTCTGTGCCCTCTGGTCCTGAACAGCCCACCATAGGAAACATCCTCTCCACATCCACTCTGTGCGCTCTGGTCCTGAACAACACCACCATAGGAAACGTCCTCTCCACATCCACTTTGTGCCCTCTGGTCCTGAACACCCCCACCATAGGAAACATTCTCTCCACATCCACTCTGTGCCCTCTGGTCCTGAACACACCCACCATAGGAAACATCCTCTCCACATCCACTCTGTGCCCTATGGTCCTGAACACCCCACCATAGGAAACATCCTCTCCACATCCACTCTGTGCCCTCTGGTCCTGAACACCCCACCATAGGAAACATCCGCTCCACATCCACTCTCTGCCATCTGGTCCTGAACAACCCCACCATAGGAAACATCCTCTCCACATCCACTCTGTCTGTGCCCTCTGGTCCTAGATGCCCCCACCATAGGAAACATCCTCTCCACATCCACTCTGTCTGTGCCCTCTGGTCCTAGACTCGCCCACCATAGGAAACATCCTCTCCACATCCACTCTGTGCCCTCTGGTCCTGAACACCCCACCATAGGAAATATCCTCTCCACATCCACTCTGTGCACTCTGGTCCTAGACTCCTCACCATAGGAAACATTCTCTCCACATCCACTGTGTGCCCTCTGGTCCTGAACACCCCACCATAGGAAACATCCTCTCCACATCAACTCTGTGCGCTCTGGTCCTGAACAACCCCACCATAGGAAACATCCTCTCCACATCCACTCTGTGCCCTATGGTCCTGAACACCCCACCATAGGAAACATCCTCTCCACATCCACTCTGTGCCCTCTGGTCCTGAACACCCCACCATAGGAAACATCCGCTCCACATCCACTCTCTGCCATCTGGTCCTGAACAACCCCACCATAGGAAACATCCTCTCCACATCCACTCTGTCTGTGCCCTCTGGTCCTAGATGCCCCCACCATAGGAAACATCCTCTCCACATCCACTCTGTCTGTGCCCTCTGGTCCTAGACTCGCCCACCATAGGAAACATCCTCTCCACATCCACTCTGTGCCCTCTGGTCCTGAACACCCCACCATAGGAAATATCCTCTCCACATCCACTCTGTGCACTCTGGTCCTAGACTCCTCACCATAGGAAACATTCTCTCCACATCCACTGTGTGCCCTCTGGTCCTGAACACCCCACCATAGGAAACATCCTCTCCACATCAACTCTGTGCGCTCTGGTCCTGAACAACCCCACCATAGGAAACATCCTCTCCACATCAACTCTGTGCGCTCTGGTCCTGAACAACCCCACCATAGGAAATATCCTCTCCACATCCACTCTGTGCCCTCTGGTCCTGAACACCCCACCATAGGAAACATCCTCTCCACATCAACTCTGTGCGCTCTGGTCCTGAACAACCCCACCATAGGAAACATCCTCTCCACATCCACTCTGTGCTCTCTGGTCCTAGACTCCGCACCATAGGAAACATTCTCTCCACATCCACTCTGTGCCCTCTGGTCCTAGAGTCCCCACCATAGGTAACATCCTCTCCACATCTTCTCTGTGCCCTCTGGTCCAGAACACCCCACCATAGGAAACATCCTCTCCACATCCACACTGTGCTCTCTGGTCCTGAACAACCCCACCATAGGAAACATCCTCTCCACATCCACACTGTGCCCACTGGTCCTGAACAACCCCACCATAGGAAATATCCTCTCCACATCCACTCTGTGCCCTCTGGTCCTGAACACCCCACCATAGGAAACATCCTCTCCACATCCACACTGTGCTCTCTGGTCCTGAACAACCCCACCATAGGAAACATCCTCTCCACATCCACACTGTGCCCACTGGTCCTGAACAACCCCACCATAGGAAACATCCTCTCCACATCCACACTGTGCCCACTGGTCCTGAACAACCCCACCATAGGAAACATCCTCTCCACATCCACTCTGTGCACTCTGGTCCTAGACTCCCCACCATAGGAAACATCCTCTCCACATCCACTGTGTCTGTGCCCTCTGGCCCTAGACTCCCCCACCATAGGAAACATCCTCTCCACATCCACTCTGTGCCCTCTGGTCCTGAACACAACACCACAGGAAACATCCTCTCCACATCCACTCTGTGCCTTCTGGTCCTAGACTCCCCACCATAGGAAACATCCTCTCCACATCCACTCTGTGCCCTCTGGTCCTGAACACCCCCACCATGGAAACATTCTCTCCACATCCACTCTCTGCCCTCTGGTCCTGAACACCCCACCATAGGAAACATCCTCTCCACATCCACTCTGTGCCCTCTGGTCCTGATCACCCCTACCATGAGAAACATCCTCTCCACATCCACTCTGTGCCCTCTGGTCCTAGACTCCCCCACCATAGGAAACATCCTCTCCACATCCACTCTCTGCCCTCTGGTCCTAGACTCCCCCACCATAGGAAACATCCTCTCCACATCCACTTTGTCTGTGCCCTCTGGTCCTAGACTCCCCCACCATAGGAAACATCCTCTCCACATCCACTCTATGCCCTCTGGTCCTGAACACCCCACCATAGGAAACATCCTCTCCACATCCACTCTGTGCCCTCTGGTCCTGATCACCCCTACCATGAGAAACATCCTCTCCACATCCACTCTGTGACCTCTTGTCCTGAACACCCCACCATAGGAAACATCCTCTCCACATCCACTCTGTCTGTGCCCTCTGGTCCTGATCACCCCTACCATGAGAAACATCCTCTCTACATCCACTCTGTGCCCTCTTGTCCTGAACACCCCACCATAGGAAACATCCTCTCCACATCCACTCTGTCTGTGCCCTCTGGTCCTAGACTCCCCACCAGAGGAAATATCCTCTCCACATCCACTCTGTGCCCTCTGGTCCTAGACTCCCCACCATAGGAAACATCCTCTCCACATCCACTCTGTGCCCTCTGGACCTGAACACCCCTCCATAGGAAACATCCTCTCCACAACCACTCTGTGCCGTCTGGACCTGAACACCCCACCAAAGGGAACATTCTCTCCACATCCACTCTGTGCCCTCTGGTCCTGAACAGCCCACCATAGGAAACATCCTCTCCACATCCACTCTGTGCGCTCTGGTCCTGAACAACACCACCATAGGAAACATCCTCTCCACATCCACTTTGTGCCCTCTGGTCCTGAACACCCCCACCATAGGAAACATTCTCTCCACATCCACTCTGTGCCCTCTGGTCCTGAACACACCCACCATAGGAAACATCCTCTCCACATCCACTCTGTGCCCTCTGGTCCTGAACACCCCACCATAGGAAACATCCTCTCCACATCCACTCTGTGCCCTCTGGTCCTGAACAGCCCACCATAGGAAACATCCTCTCCACATCCACTCTGTGCGCTCTGGTCCTGAACAACACCACCATAGGAAACATCCTCTCCACATCCACTTTGTGCCCTCTGGTCCTGAACACCCCCACCATAGGAAACATTCTCTCCACATCCACTCTGTGCCCTCTGGTCCTGAACACCCCACCATAGGAAACGTCCTCTCCACATCCACTCTGTGCCCTCTGGTCCTGAACACCCCACCATAGGAAACATCCGCTCCACATCCACTCTGTGCCCTCTGGTCCTAGATGCCCCCACCATAGGAAACATCCTCTCCACATCCACTCTGTCTGTGCCCTCTGGTCCTAGACTCGCCCACCATAGGAAACATCCTCTCCACATCCACTCTGTGCCCTCTGGTCCTGAACACCCCACCATAGGAAATATCCTCTCCACATCCACTCTGTGCACTCTGGTCCTAGACTCCTCACCATAGGAAATATCCTCTCCACATCCACTCTGTGCCCTCTGGTCCTGAACACCCCACCATAGGAAACATCCTCTCCACATCCACTTTGTCTGTGCCCTCTGGTCCTAGACTCCCCCACCATAGGAAACATTCTCTCCACATCCACTCTGTGCCCTCGGGTCCTGAACACCCCCACCATAGGAAACATCCTCTCCACATCCACTCTGTGCCCTCTGGACCTGAACACCCCACCATGGGAAACATTCTCTGCACATCCAATCTGTGCCCTCTGGTCCTGAACACCCCCACCATAGGAAACATCCTCTCCACATCCACTCTGTGCCCTCTGGTCCTAGACTCCCCATCATAGGAAACATCCTCTCCACATCCACTCTGTGCCCTCTGGTCCTGAACAACCCCATCATAGGAAACATCCTCTCCACATCCACTCTGTGCTCTCTGGTCCTAGACTCCGCACCATAGGAAACATTCTCTCCACATCCACTCTGTGCCCTCTGGTCCTAGAGTCCCCACCATAGGTAAAATCCTCTCCACATCTACTCTGTGCCCTCTGGTCCTGAACACCCCACCATAGGAAACATCCTCTCCACATCCACACTGTGCTCTCTGGTCCTGAACAACCCCACCATAGGAAACATCCTCTCCACATCCACACTGTGCCCACTGGTCCTGAACAACCCCACCATAGGAAATATCCTCTCCACATCCACTCTGTGCCCTCTGGTCCTGAACACCCCACCATAGGAAACATCCTCTCCACATCCACACTGTGCTCTCTGGTCCTGAACAACCCCACCATAGGAAACATCCTCTCCACATCCACACTGTGCCCACTGGTCCTGAACAACCCCACCATAGGAAACATCCTCTCCACATCCACTCTGTGCCCTCTGGTCCTGAACAACCCCACCATAGGAAACATCCTCTCCACATCCACTCTGTGCACTCTGGTCCTAGACTCCCCACCATAGGAAACATCCTCTCCACATCCACTCTGTCTGTGCCCTCTGGCCCTAGACTCCCCCACAATAGGAAACATTCTCTCCACATCCACTCTGTCTGTGCCCTCTGGTCCCAGACTCCCCCACCATAAGGAACATTCTCTCCACATCCACTCTGTGCCCGCTGGTCTTGAACACCACCACCATAGGAAACATTCTCTCCACATCCACTCTGTGCCCTCTGGTCCTGAACACCCCCACCATAGGAAACATCCTCTCCACATCCACTCTGTCTGTGCCTTCTGGTCCTAGACTCCCCCACCATAGGAAACATTCTCTCCACATCCACTCTGTGCCCTCTGGTCCTGAACAACCCCACCATAGGAAACATCCTCTCCACATCCACTCTGTGCCCTCTGGTCCTGAACAACCCACCATAGGAAACATTCTCTCCACATCCACTCTGTGCCCTCTGGTCCTAGACTCCCCACCATAGGAAACATCCTCTCCACATCCACTCTGTGCCCTCTGGTCCTAGAATCCCCACCAGAGGAAATATCCTCTGCACATCCACTCTGTCTGTGCCCTCTGGCCCTAGACTCCCCCACCATAGGAAACATCCTCTCCACATCCACTCTGTGCCCTCTGATCCTAGACTCCCAACCATAGGAAACATTCTCTCCAAATCCACTCTGTCTGTGCCCTCTGGTCCCAGACTCCCCCACCATAGGAAACATCCTCTCCACATCCACTCTATGCCCTCTGGTCCCGAACACCCCACCATAGGAAACATCCTCTCCACATCCACTCTGTGCCCTCTGGTCCTGATCACTCCTACCATGAGAAACATCCTCTCCACATCCACTCTGTGACCTCTTGTCCTGAACACCCCACCATAGGAAACATCCTCTCCACATCCACTCTGTCTGTGCCCTCTGGTCCTGATCACCCCTACCATGAGAAACATCCTCTCCACATCCACTCTGTGCTCTCTGGTCCTAGACTCCCCACCATAGGAAACATTCTCTCCACATCCACTCTGTGCCCTCTGGTCCTTGAGTCCCCACCATAGGAAACATCCTCTCCACATCCACTCTGTGCTCTCTGGTCCTAGACTCCCCACCATAGGAAACATTCTCTCCACATCCACTCTGTGCCCTCTGGTCCTTGAGTCCCCACCATAGGTAACATCCTCTCCACATCTACTCTGTGACCTCTTGTCCTGAACACCCCACCATAGGAAACATCCTCTCCACATCCACTCTGTCTGTGCCCTCTGGTCCTGATCACCCCTACCATGAGAAACATCCTCTCTACATCCACTCTGTGCCCTCTTGTCCTGAACACCCCACCATAGGAAACATCCTCTCCACATCCACTCTGTCTGTGCCCTCTGGTCCTAGACTCCCCACCAGAGGAAACATCCTCTCCACATCCACTCTGTGCCCTCTGGTCCTAGACTCCCCACCATAGGAAACATCCTCTCCACATCCACTCTGTGCCCTCTGGACCTGAACACCCCTCCATAGGAAACATCCTCTCCACAACCACTCTGTGCCGTCTGGACCTGAACACCCCACCAAAGGGAACATTCTCTCCACATCCACTCTGTGCCCTCTGGTCCTGAACAGCCCACCATAGGAAACATCCTCTCCACATCCACTCTGTGCGCTCTGGTCCTGAACAACACCACCATAGGAAACATCCTCTCCACATCCACTTTGTGCCCTCTGGTCCTGAACACCCCCACCATAGGAAACATTCTCTCCACATCCACTCTGTGCCCTCTGGTCCTGAACACACCCACCATAGGAAACATCCTCTCCACATCCACTCTGTGCCCTCTGGTCCTGAACACCCCACCATAGGAAACATCCTCTCCACATCCACTCTGTGCCCTCTGGTCCTGAACACCCCACCATAGGAAACATCCGCTCCACATCCACTCTGTGCCATCTGGTCCTGAACAACCCCACCATAGGAAACATCCTCTCCACATCCACTCTGTGCCCTCTGGTCCTAGATGCCCCCACCATAGGAAACATCCTCTCCACATCCACTCTGTCTGTGCCCTCTGGTCCTAGACTCGCCCACCATAGGAAATATCCTCTCCACATCCACTCTGTGCACTCTGGTCCTAGACTCCTCACCATAGGAAATATCCTCTCCACATCCACTCTGTGCTCTCTGGTCCTGAACAACCCCACCATAGGAAACATCCTCTCCACATCCACACTGTGCCCACTGGTCCTAAACAACCCCACCATAGGAAACATCCTCTCCACATCCACTCTGTGCCCTCTGGTCCTGAACACCCCACCATAGGAAACATCCTCTCCACATCCACTCTGTGCCCTCTGGACCTGAACACCCCACCATAGGAAACATCCTCTCCACATCCACTCTGTGCCCTTTGGTCCTAGACTCCCCACCATAGGAAACATCCTCTCCACATCCACTCTGTGCCCTCTGGACCTGAACACCCCACCATGGGAAACATCCTCTCCACATCCACTCTGTGCCCTCTGGTCCTAGACTCCTCACCATAGGAAATATCCTTTCCACATCCACTCTGTGCCCTCGGGTCCTGAACACCCCCACCATAGGAAACATCCTCTCCACATCCACTCTGTGCCCTCTGGACCTGAACACCCCACCATGGGAAACATTCTCTGCACATCCAATCTGTGCCCTCTGGTCCTGAACACCCCCACCATAGGAAACATCCTCTCCACATCCACTCTGTGCCCTCTGGTCCTAGACTCCCCATCATAGGAAACATCCTCTCCACATCCACTCTGTGCCCTCTGGTCCTGAACAACCCCACCATAGGAAACATCCTCTCCACATCCACTCTGTGCTCTCTGGTCCTAGACTCCGCACCATAGGAAACATTCTCTCCACATCTACTCTGTGCCCTCTGGTCCTGAACACCCCACCATAGGAAACATCCTCTCCACATCCACACTGTGCTCTCTGGTCCTGAACAACCCCACCATAGGAAACATCCTCTCCACATCCACACTGTGCCCACTGGTCCTGAACAACCCCACCATAGGAAATATCCTCTCCACATCCACTCTGTGCCCTCTGGTCCTGAACACCCCACCATAGGAAACATCCTCTCCACATCCACACTGTGCTCTCTGGTCCTGAACAACCCCACCATAGGAAACATCCTCTCCACATCCACACTGTGCCCACTGGTCCTGAACAACCCCACCATAGGAAACATCCTCTCCACATCCACTCTGTGCCCTCTGGTCCTGAACAACCCCACCATAGGAAACATCCTCTCCACATCCACTCTGTGCCCTCTGGTCCTGAACAACCCACCATAGGAAACATCCTCTCCACATCCACTCTGTGCACTCTGGTCCTAGACTCCCCACCATAGGAAACATCCTCTCCACATCCACTGTGTCTGTGCCCTGTGGCCCTAGACTCCCCCACCATAGGAAACATCCTCTCCACATCCACTCTGTGCCCTCTGGTCCTGAACACAACACCACAGGAAACATCCTCTCCACATCCACTCTGTGCCTTCTGGTCCTAGACTCCCCACCATAGGAAACATCCTCTCCACATCCACTCTGTGCCCTCTGGTCCTGAACACCCCACCATAGGAAACATCCTCTCCACATCCACTTTGTCTGTGCCCTCTGGTCCTAGACTCCCCCACCATAGGAAACATTCTCTCCACATCCACTCTGTGCCCTCGGGTCCTGAACACCCCCACCATAGGAAACATCCTCTCCACATCCACTCTGTGCCCTCTGGACCTGAACACCCCACCATGGGAAACATTCTCTGCACATCCAATCTGTGCCCTCTGGTCCTGAACACCCCCACCATAGGAAACATCCTCTCCACATCCACTCTGTGCCCTCTGGTCCTAGACTCCCCATCATAGGAAACATCCTCTCCACATCCACTCTGTGCCCTCTGGTCCTGAACAACCCCACCATAGGAAACATCCTCTCCACATCCACTCTGTGCTCTCTGGTCCTAGACTCCGCACCATAGGAAACATTCTCTCCACATCCACTCTGTGCCCTCTGGTCCTAGAGTCCCCACCATAGGTAAAATCCTCTCCACATCTACTCTGTGCCCTCTGGTCCTGAACACCCCACCATAGGAAACATCCTCTCCACATCCACACTGTGCTCTCTGGTCCTGAACAACCCCACCATAGGAAACATCCTCTCCACATCCACACTGTGCCCACTGGTCCTGAACAACCCCACCATAGGAAATATCCTCTCCACATCCACTCTGTGCCCTCTGGTCCTGAACACCCCACCATAGGAAACATCCTCTCCACATCCACACTGTGCTCTCTGGTCCTGAACAACCCCACCATAGGAAACATCCTCTCCACATCCACACTGTGCCCACTGGTCCTGAACAACCCCACCATAGGAAACATCCTCTCCACATCCACTCTGTGCCCTCTGGTCCTGAACAACCCCACCATAGGAAACATCCTCTCCACATCCACTCTGTGCACTCTGGTCCTAGACTCCCCACCATAGGAAACATCCTCTCCACATCCACTCTGTCTGTGCCCTCTGGCCCTAGACTCCCCCACAATAGGAAACATTCTCTCCACATCCACTCTGTCTGTGCCCTCTGGTCCCAGACTCCCCCACCATAAGGAACATTCTGTCCACATCCACTCTGTGCCCGCTGGTCTTGAACACCACCACCATAGGAAACATTCTCTCCACATCCACTCTGTGCCCTCTGGTCCTGAACACCCCCACCATAGGAAACATCCTCTCCACATCCACTCTGTCTGTGCCTTCTGGTCCTAGACTCCCCCACCATAGGAAACATTCTCTCCACATCCACTCTGTGCCCTCTGGTCCTGAACAACCCCACCATAGGAAACATCCTCTCCACATCCACTCTGTGCCCTCTGGTCCTGAACAACCCACCATAGGAAACATTCTCTCCACATCCACTCTGTGCCCTCTGGTCCTAGACTCCCCACCATAGGAAACATCCTCTCCACATCCACTCTGTGCCCTCTGGTCCTAGAATCCCCACCAGAGGAAATATCCTCTGCACATCCACTCTGTCTGTGCCCTCTGGCCCTAGACTCCCCCACCATAGGAAACATCCTCTCCACATCCACTCTGTGCCCTCTGATCCTAGACTCCCAACCATAGGAAACATTCTCTCCAAATCCACTCTGTCTGTGCCCTCTGGTCCCAGACTCCCCCACCATAGGAAACATCCTCTCCACATCCACTCTATGCCCTCTGGTCCCGAACACCCCACCATAGGAAACATCCTCTCCACATCCACTCTGTGCCCTCTGGTCCTGATCACTCCTACCATGAGAAACATCCTCTCCACATCCACTCTGTGACCTCTTGTCCTGAACACCCCACCATAGGAAACATCCTCTCCACATCCACTCTGTCTGTGCCCTCTGGTCCTGATCACCCCTACCATGAGAAACATCCTCTCCACATCCACTCTGTGCTCTCTGGTCCTAGACTCCCCACCATAGGAAACATTCTCTCCACATCCACTCTGTGCCCTCTGGTCCTTGAGTCCCCACCATAGGAAACATCCTCTCCACATCCACTCTGTGCTCTCTGGTCCTAGACTCCCCACCATAGGAAACATTCTCTCCACATCCACTCTGTGCCCTCTGGTCCTTGAGTCCCCACCATAGGTAACATCCTCTCCACATCTACTCTGTGCCCTCTGGTCCTGAACACCCCAGCATAGGAAACATCCTCTCCACATCCACACTGTGCTCTCTGGTCCTGAACAACCCCACCATAGGAAACATCCTCTCCACATCCACACTGTGTCCACTGGTCCTGAACAACCCCACCATAAGAAACATCCTCTCCACATCCACTCTGTGCCCTCTGGTCCTGAACAACCCCACCATAGGAAACATCCTCTCCACATCCACTCTGTGCCCTCTGGTCATGAACAACCCACCATAGGAAACATCCTCTCCACATCCACTCTGTGCCCTCTGATCCTAGACTCCCCACCATAGGAAACATTCTCTCCAAATCCACTCTGTCTGTGCCCTCTGGTCCCAGACTCCCCCACCATAGGAATCATCCTCTCCACATCCACTCTATGCCCTCTGGTCCTGAACACCCCACCATAGGAAACATCCTCTCCACATCCACTCTGTGCCCTCTGGTCCTGATCACCCCTACCATGAGAAACATCCTCTCCACATCCACTCTGTGACCTCTTGTCCTGAACACCCCACCATAGGAAACATCCTCTCCACATCCACTCTGTCTGTGCCCTCTGGTCCTGATCACCCCTACCATGAGAAACATCCTCTCTACATCCACTCTGTGCCCTGTTGTCCTGAACACCCCACCATAGGAAACATCCTCTCCACATCCACTCTGTCTGTGCCCTCTGGTCCTAGACTCCCCACCAGAGGAAACATCCTCTCCACATCCACTCTGTGCCCTCTGGTCCTAGACTCCCCACCATAGGAAACATCCTCTCCACATCCACTCTGTGCCCTCTGGACCTGAACACCCCTCCATAGGAAACATCCTCTCCACATCCACTCTGTGCCGTCTGGACCTGAACACCCCACCAAAGGGAACATTCTCTCCACATCCACTCTGTGCCCTCTGGTCCTGAACAGCCCACCATAGGAAACATCCTCTCCACATCCACTCTGTGCGCTCTGGTCCTGAACAACACCACCATAGGAAACGTCCTCTCCACATCCACTTTGTGCCCTCTGGTCCTGAACACCCCCACCATAGGAAACATTCTCTCCACATCCACTCTGTGCCCTCTGGTCCTGAACACACCCACCATAGGAAACATCCTCTCCACATCCACTCTGTGCCCTATGGTCCTGAACACCCCACCATAGGAAACATCCTCTCCACATCCACTCTGTGCCCTCTGGTCCTGAACACCCCACCATAGGAAACATCCGCTCCACATCCACTCTCTGCCATCTGGTCCTGAACAACCCCACCATAGGAAACATCCTCTCCACATCCACTCTGTCTGTGCCCTCTGGTCCTAGATGCCCCCACCATAGGAAACATCCTCTCCACATCCACTCTGTCTGTGCCCTCTGGTCCTAGACTCGCCCACCATAGGAAACATCCTCTCCACATCCACTCTGTGCCCTCTGGTCCTGAACACCCCACCATAGGAAATATCCTCTCCACATCCACTCTGTGCACTCTGGTCCTAGACTCCTCACCATAGGAAACATTCTCTCCACATCCACTGTGTGCCCTCTGGTCCTGAACACCCCACCATAGGAAACATCCTCTCCACATCAACTCTGTGCGCTCTGGTCCTGAACAACCCCACCATAGGAAACATCCTCTCCACATCCACTCTGTGCCCTATGGTCCTGAACACCCCACCATAGGAAACATCCTCTCCACATCCACTCTGTGCCCTCTGGTCCTGAACACCCCACCATAGGAAACATCCGCTCCACATCCACTCTCTGCCATCTGGTCCTGAACAACCCCACCATAGGAAACATCCTCTCCACATCCACTCTGTCTGTGCCCTCTGGTCCTAGATGCCCCCACCATAGGAAACATCCTCTCCACATCCACTCTGTCTGTGCCCTCTGGTCCTAGACTCGCCCACCATAGGAAACATCCTCTCCACATCCACTCTGTGCCCTCTGGTCCTGAACACCCCACCATAGGAAATATCCTCTCCACATCCACTCTGTGCACTCTGGTCCTAGACTCCTCACCATAGGAAACATTCTCTCCACATCCACTGTGTGCCCTCTGGTCCTGAACACCCCACCATAGGAAACATCCTCTCCACATCAACTCTGTGCGCTCTGGTCCTGAACAACCCCACCATAGGAAACATCCTCTCCACATCAACTCTGTGCGCTCTGGTCCTGAACAACCCCACCATAGGAAATATCCTCTCCACATCCACTCTGTGCCCTCTGGTCCTGAACACCCCACCATAGGAAACATCCTCTCCACATCAACTCTGTGCGCTCTGGTCCTGAACAACCCCACCATAGGAAACATCCTCTCCACATCCACTCTGTGCTCTCTGGTCCTAGACTCCGCACCATAGGAAACATTCTCTCCACATCCACTCTGTGCCCTCTGGTCCTAGAGTCCCCACCATAGGTAACATCCTCTCCACATCTTCTCTGTGCCCTCTGGTCCAGAACACCCCACCATAGGAAACATCCTCTCCACATCCACACTGTGCTCTCTGGTCCTGAACAACCCCACCATAGGAAACATCCTCTCCACATCCACACTGTGCCCACTGGTCCTGAACAACCCCACCATAGGAAATATCCTCTCCACATCCACTCTGTGCCCTCTGGTCCTGAACACCCCACCATAGGAAACATCCTCTCCACATCCACACTGTGCTCTCTGGTCCTGAACAACCCCACCATAGGAAACATCCTCTCCACATCCACACTGTGCCCACTGGTCCTGAACAACCCCACCATAGGAAACATCCTCTCCACATCCACACTGTGCCCACTGGTCCTGAACAACCCCACCATAGGAAACATCCTCTCCACATCCACTCTGTGCCCTCTGGTCCTGAACAACCCCACCATAGGAAACATCCTCTCCACATCCACTCTGTGCCCTCTGGTCCTGAACAACCCACCATAGGAAACATCCTCTCCACATCCACTCTGTGCACTCTGGTCCTAGACTCCCCACCATAGGAAACATCCTCTCCACATCCACTGTGTCTGTGCCCTCTGGCCCTAGACTCCCCCACCATAGGAAACATCCTCTCCACATCCACTCTGTGCCCTCTGGTCCTGAACACAACACCACAGGAAACATCCTCTCCACATCCACTCTGTGCCTTCTGGTCCTAGACTCCCCACCATAGGAAACATCCTCTCCACATCCACTCTGTGCCCTCTGGTCCTGAACACCCCCACCATGGAAACATTCTCTCCACATCCACTCTCTGCCCTCTGGTCCTGAACACCCCACCATAGGAAACATCCTCTCCACATCCACTCTGTGCCCTCTGGTCCTGATCA
Organism: Hemitrygon akajei; assembly: GCF_048418815.1. Classification (NCBI taxonomy): domain Eukaryota; kingdom Metazoa; phylum Chordata; class Chondrichthyes; order Myliobatiformes; family Dasyatidae; genus Hemitrygon; species Hemitrygon akajei. The sequence continues at coordinate 42,943,862 of NC_133147.1, read as the reverse complement.
CCCCTACCATGAGAAACATCCTCTCCACATCCACTCTGTGCCCTCTGGTCCTAGACTCCCCCACCATAGGAAACATCCTCTCCACATTCACTCTCTGCCCTCTGGTCCTAGACTCCCCCACCATAGGAAACATCCTCTCCACATCCACTTTGTCTGTGCCCTCTGGTCCTAGACTCCCCCACCATAGGAAACATCCTCTCCACATCCACTCTATGCCCTCTGGTCCTGAACACCCCACCATAGGAAACATCCTCTCCACATCCACTCTGTGCCCTCTGGTCCTGATCACCCCTACCATGAGAAACATCCTCTCCACATCCACTCTGTGACCTCTTGTCCTGAACACCCCACCATAGGAAACATCCTCTCCACATCCACTCTGTCTGTGCCCTCTGGTCCTGATCACCCCTACCATGAGAAACATCCTCTCTACATCCACTCTGTGCCCTCTTGTCCTGAACACCCCACCATAGGAAACATCCTCTCCACATCCACTCTGTCTGTGCCCTCTGGTCCTAGACTCCCCACCAGAGGAAACATCCTCTCCACATCCACTCTGTGCCCTCTGGTCCTAGACTCCCCACCATAGGAAACATCCTCTCCACATCCACTCTGTGCCCTCTGGACCTGAACACCCCTCCATAGGAAACATCCTCTCCACAACCACTCTGTGCCGTCTGGACCTGAACACCCCACCAAAGGGAACATTCTCTCCACATCCACTCTGTGCCCTCTGGTCCTGAACAGCCCACCATAGGAAACATCCTCTCCACATCCACTCTGTGCGCTCTGGTCCTGAACAACACCACCATAGGAAACATCCTCTCCACATCCACTTTGTGCCCTCTGGTCCTGAACACCCCCACCATAGGAAACATTCTCTCCACATCCACTCTGTGCCCTCTGGTCCTGAACACACCCACCATAGGAAACATCCTCTCCACATCCACTCTGTGCCCTCTGGTCCTGAACACCCCACCATAGGAAACATCCTCTCCACATCCACTCTGTGCCCTCTGGTCCTGAACACCCCACCATAGGAAACATCCGCTCCACATCCACTCTCTGCCATCTGGTCCTGAACAACCCCACCATAGGAAACATCCTCTCCACATCCACTCTGTGCCCTCTGGTCCTAGATGCCCCCACCATAGGAAACATCCTCTCCACATCCACTCTGTCTGTGCCCTCTGGTCCTAGACTCGCCCACCATAGGAAACATCCTCTCCACATCCACTCTGTGCCCTCTGGTCCTGAACACCCCACCATAGGAAACATCCTCTCCACATCCACTCTGTGCCCTCTGGTCCTAGATGCCCCCACCATAGGAAACATCCTCTCCACATCCACTCTGTCTGTGCCCTCTGGTCCTAGACTCGCCCACCATAGGAAACATCCTCTCCACATCCACTCTGTGCCCTCTGGTCCTGAACACCCCACCATAGGAAACATTCTCTCCACATCCACTCTGTGCCCTCTGGTCCTGAACAACCCCACCATGGAAACATTCTCTCCACATCCACTCTGTGCCCTCGGGTCCTGAACACCCCCACCATGGAAACATTCTCTCCACATCTACTCTGTGCCCTCTGGTCCTGAACAACCCCACCATGGAAACATTCTCTCCACATCCACTCTGTGCCCTCGGGTCCTGAACACCCCCACCATGGAAACATTCTCTCCACATCTACTCTGTGCCCTCTGGTCCTGAACACCCCACCATAGGAAACATCCTCTGCACATCCACACTGTGCTCTCAGGTCCTGAACAACCCCACCATAGGAAACAGCCTCTCCACATCCACACTGTGCCCACTGGTCCTGAACAACCCCACCATAGGAAACATCCTCTCCACATCCACTCTGTTCCCTCTGGTCCTGAACAACCCACCATAGGAAACATCCTCTCCACATCCACTCTGTGCCCTCTGATCCTAGACTCCCCACCATAGGAAACATTCTCTCCAAATCCACTCTGTCTGTGCCCTCTGGTCCCAGACTCCCCCACCATAGGAAACATCCTCTCCACATCCACTCTGTGACCTCTTGTCCTGAACAACCCACCATAGGAAACATCGTCTCCACATCCACTCTGTCTGTGCCCTGTGGTCCTGATCACCCCTACCATGAGAAACATCCTCTCCACATCCACTCTGTGCCCTCTGGTCCTGAACAGCCCACCATAGGAAACATCCTCTCCACATCCACTCTGTGCGCTCTGGTCCTGAACAACACCACCATAGGAAACGTCCTCTCCACATCCACTTTGTGCCCTCTGGTCCTGAACACCCCCACCATAGGAAACATTCTCTCCACATCCACTCTGTGCCCTCTGGTCCTGAACACACCCACCATAGGAAACATCCTCTCCACATCCACTCTGTGCCCTATGGTCCTGAACACCCCACCATAGGAAACATCCTCTCCACATCCACTCTGTGCCCTCTGGTCCTGAACACCCCACCATAGGAAACATCCGCTCCACATCCACTCTCTGCCATCTGGTCCTGAACAACCCCACCATAGGAAACATCCTCTCCACATCCACTCTGTCTGTGCCCTCTGGTCCTAGATGCCCCCACCATAGGAAACATCCTCTCCACATCCACTCTGTCTGTGCCCTCTGGTCCTAGACTCGCCCACCATAGGAAACATCCTCTCCACATCCACTCTGTGCCCTCTGGTCCTGAACACCCCACCATAGGAAATATCCTCTCCACATCCACTCTGTGCACTCTGGTCCTAGACTCCTCACCATAGGAAACATTCTCTCCACATCCACTGTGTGCCCTCTGGTCCTGAACACCCCACCATAGGAAACATCCTCTCCACATCAACTCTGTGCGCTCTGGTCCTGAACAACCCCACCATAGGAAACATCCTCTCCACATCCACTCTGTGCCCTATGGTCCTGAACACCCCACCATAGGAAACATCCTCTCCACATCCACTCTGTGCCCTCTGGTCCTGAACACCCCACCATAGGAAACATCCGCTCCACATCCACTCTCTGCCATCTGGTCCTGAACAACCCCACCATAGGAAACATCCTCTCCACATCCACTCTGTCTGTGCCCTCTGGTCCTAGATGCCCCCACCATAGGAAACATCCTCTCCACATCCACTCTGTCTGTGCCCTCTGGTCCTAGACTCGCCCACCATAGGAAACATCCTCTCCACATCCACTCTGTGCCCTCTGGTCCTGAACACCCCACCATAGGAAATATCCTCTCCACATCCACTCTGTGCACTCTGGTCCTAGACTCCTCACCATAGGAAACATTCTCTCCACATCCACTGTGTGCCCTCTGGTCCTGAACACCCCACCATAGGAAACATCCTCTCCACATCAACTCTGTGCGCTCTGGTCCTGAACAACCCCACCATAGGAAACATCCTCTCCACATCAACTCTGTGCGCTCTGGTCCTGAACAACCCCACCATAGGAAATATCCTCTCCACATCCACTCTGTGCCCTCTGGTCCTGAACACCCCACCATAGGAAACATCCTCTCCACATCAACTCTGTGCGCTCTGGTCCTGAACAACCCCACCATAGGAAACATCCTCTCCACATCCACTCTGTGCTCTCTGGTCCTAGACTCCGCACCATAGGAAACATTCTCTCCACATCCACTCTGTGCCCTCTGGTCCTAGAGTCCCCACCATAGGTAACATCCTCTCCACATCTTCTCTGTGCCCTCTGGTCCAGAACACCCCACCATAGGAAACATCCTCTCCACATCCACACTGTGCTCTCTGGTCCTGAACAACCCCACCATAGGAAACATCCTCTCCACATCCACACTGTGCCCACTGGTCCTGAACAACCCCACCATAGGAAATATCCTCTCCACATCCACTCTGTGCCCTCTGGTCCTGAACACCCCACCATAGGAAACATCCTCTCCACATCCACACTGTGCTCTCTGGTCCTGAACAACCCCACCATAGGAAACATCCTCTCCACATCCACACTGTGCCCACTGGTCCTGAACAACCCCACCATAGGAAACATCCTCTCCACATCCACACTGTGCCCACTGGTCCTGAACAACCCCACCATAGGAAACATCCTCTCCACATCCACTCTGTGCCCTCTGGTCCTGAACAACCCCACCATAGGAAACATCCTCTCCACATCCACTCTGTGCCCTCTGGTCCTGAACAACCCACCATAGGAAACATCCTCTCCACATCCACTCTGTGCACTCTGGTCCTAGACTCCCCACCATAGGAAACATCCTCTCCACATCCACTGTGTCTGTGCCCTCTGGCCCTAGACTCCCCCACCATAGGAAACATCCTCTCCACATCCACTCTGTGCCCTCTGGTCCTGAACACAACACCACAGGAAACATCCTCTCCACATCCACTCTGTGCCTTCTGGTCCTAGACTCCCCACCATAGGAAACATCCTCTCCACATCCACTCTGTGCCCTCTGGTCCTGAACACCCCCACCATGGAAACATTCTCTCCACATCCACTCTCTGCCCTCTGGTCCTGAACACCCCACCATAGGAAACATCCTCTCCACATCCACTCTGTGCCCTCTGGTCCTGATCACCCCTACCATGAGAAACATCCTCTCCACATCCACTCTGTGCCCTCTGGTCCTAGACTCCCCCACCATAGGAAACATCCTCTCCACATTCACTCTCTGCCCTCTGGTCCTAGACTCCCCCACCATAGGAAACATCCTCTCCACATCCACTTTGTCTGTGCCCTCTGGTCCTAGACTCCCCCACCATAGGAAACATCCTCTCCACATCCACTCTATGCCCTCTGGTCCTGAACACCCCACCATAGGAAACATCCTCTCCACATCCACTCTGTGCCCTCTGGTCCTGATCACCCCTACCATGAGAAACATCCTCTCCACATCCACTCTGTGACCTCTTGTCCTGAACACCCCACCATAGGAAACATCCTCTCCACATCCACTCTGTCTGTGCCCTCTGGTCCTGATCACCCCTACCATGAGAAACATCCTCTCTACATCCACTCTGTGCCCTCTTGTCCTGAACACCCCACCATAGGAAACATCCTCTCCACATCCACTCTGTCTGTGCCCTCTGGTCCTAGACTCCCCACCAGAGGAAACATCCTCTCCACATCCACTCTGTGCCCTCTGGTCCTAGACTCCCCACCATAGGAAACATCCTCTCCACATCCACTCTGTGCCCTCTGGACCTGAACACCCCTCCATAGGAAACATCCTCTCCACAACCACTCTGTGCCGTCTGGACCTGAACACCCCACCAAAGGGAACATTCTCTCCACATCCACTCTGTGCCCTCTGGTCCTGAACAGCCCACCATAGGAAACATCCTCTCCACATCCACTCTGTGCGCTCTGGTCCTGAACAACACCACCATAGGAAACATCCTCTCCACATCCACTTTGTGCCCTCTGGTCCTGAACACCCCCACCATAGGAAACATTCTCTCCACATCCACTCTGTGCCCTCTGGTCCTGAACACACCCACCATAGGAAACATCCTCTCCACATCCACTCTGTGCCCTCTGGTCCTGAACACCCCACCATAGGAAACATCCTCTCCACATCCACTCTGTGCCCTCTGGTCCTGAACACCCCACCATAGGAAACATCCGCTCCACATCCACTCTCTGCCATCTGGTCCTGAACAACCCCACCATAGGAAACATCCTCTCCACATCCACTCTGTGCCCTCTGGTCCTAGATGCCCCCACCATAGGAAACATCCTCTCCACATCCACTCTGTCTGTGCCCTCTGGTCCTAGACTCGCCCACCATAGGAAACATCCTCTCCACATCCACTCTGTGCCCTCTGGTCCTGAACACCCCACCATAGGAAACATCCTCTCCACATCCACTCTGTGCCCTCTGGTCCTAGATGCCCCCACCATAGGAAACATCCTCTCCACATCCACTCTGTCTGTGCCCTCTGGTCCTAGACTCGCCCACCATAGGAAACATCCTCTCCACATCCACTCTGTGCCCTCTGGTCCTGAACACCCCACCATAGGAAACATTCTCTCCACATCCACTCTGTGCCCTCTGGTCCTGAACAACCCCACCATGGAAACATTCTCTCCACATCCACTCTGTGCCCTCGGGTCCTGAACACCCCCACCATGGAAACATTCTCTCCACATCTACTCTGTGCCCTCTGGTCCTGAACAACCCCACCATGGAAACATTCTCTCCACATCCACTCTGTGCCCTCGGGTCCTGAACACCCCCACCATGGAAACATTCTCTCCACATCTACTCTGTGCCCTCTGGTCCTGAACACCCCACCATAGGAAACATCCTCTGCACATCCACACTGTGCTCTCAGGTCCTGAACAACCCCACCATAGGAAACAGCCTCTCCACATCCACACTGTGCCCACTGGTCCTGAACAACCCCACCATAGGAAACATCCTCTCCACATCCACTCTGTTCCCTCTGGTCCTGAACAACCCACCATAGGAAACATCCTCTCCACATCCACTCTGTGCCCTCTGATCCTAGACTCCCCACCATAGGAAACATTCTCTCCAAATCCACTCTGTCTGTGCCCTCTGGTCCCAGACTCCCCCACCATAGGAAACATCCTCTCCACATCCACTCTGTGACCTCTTGTCCTGAACAACCCACCATAGGAAACATCGTCTCCACATCCACTCTGTCTGTGCCCTGTGGTCCTGATCACCCCTACCATGAGAAACATCCTCTCCACATCCACTCTGTGCCCTCTTGTCCTGAACACCCCACCATAGGAAACATCCTCTCCACATCCACTCTGTCTGTGCCCTGTGGTCCTAGACTCCCCACCAGAGGAAACATCCTCTCCACATCCACTCTGTGCCCTCTGGTCCTAGACTCCCCACCATAGGAAACAACCTCTCCACATCCACTCTGTCTGTGCCCTCTGGTCCTAGACACCCCCACCATAGGAAACATCCTCTCCACATCCACTCTGTGCCCTCTGGATCTGAACACCCCACCATAGGGAACATCCTCTCCACATCCACTCTGTGCCCTCTGGACCTGAACACCCCTCCATAGGAAACATCCTCTCCTCATCCACTCTGTGCCCTCTGGACCTGAACACCCCACCAAAGGGAACATTCTCTCCACATCCACTCTGTGCCCTCTGGTCCTGAACAGCCCACCATAGGAAACATCCTCTCCACATCCACTCTGTGCGCTCTGGTCCTGAACAACCCCACCATAGGAAACATCCTCTCCACATCCACTATGTGCCCTCTGGTCCTGAACACAACACCACAGGAAACATTCTTTCCACATCCACTCTGTGCCCTCTGGTCCTGAACAACCCACCATAGGAAACATCCTCTCCACATCCACTCTGTGCCCTCTGGTCCTGAACAACCCACCATAGGAAACATCCTCTCCACATCCACTCTGTGCACTCTGGTCCTAGACTCCTCACCATAGGAAATATCCTCTCCACATCCACTCTGTGCCCTCTGGACCTGAACACCCCACCATAGGAAACATTCTCTCCACATCCACTCTGTGCCCTCTGGTCCTGAACAACCCCACCATGGAAACATTCTCTCCACATCCACTCTGTGCCCTCGGGTCCTGAACACCCCCACCATAGGAAACATCCTCTCCACATCCGCTCTGTGCCCTCTGGACCTGAACACCCCACCATAGGGAACATCCTCTCCACATCCACTCTGTGCCCTCTGGACCTGAACACCACCACCATAGGAAACATTCTCTCCACATCCACTCTGTGCCCTCTGGCCCTAGACTCCCCCACCATAGGAAACATCCTCTCTCCATATCCACTCTGTGCCCTCTGGTCCTGAACACAACACCACAGGAAACATCCTCTCCACATCCACTCTGTGCCTTCTGGTCCTAGACTCCCCACCATAGGAAACATCCCCTCCACATCCACTCTGTGCCCTCTGGTCCTGAACACCCCCACCATGGAAACATTCTCTCCACATCCACTCTGTGCCCTCTGGTCCTAGACTCCCCCACCATAGGAAACATCCTCTCCACATCCACTCTGTCTGTGCCCTCTGGTCCTAGACTCCCCCACCATAGGAAACATTCTCTCCACATCCACTCTGTGCCCTCTGGTCCTGATCAACCCCACCATAGGAAACATCCTCTCCACATCCACTCTGTCTGTGCCCTCTGGTCCTAGACACCCCCACCATAGGAAACATCCTCTCCACATCCACTCTGTGCCCTCTGGACCTGAACACCCCACCATAGGGAACATCCTCTCCACATCAACTCTGTGCCCTCTGGACCTGAACACCCCTCCATAGGAAACATCCTCTCCACATCCACTCTGTGCTTTCTGGACCTGAACACCCCACCAAAGGGAACATTCTCTCCACATCCACTCTGTGCCCTCTGGTCCTGAACAGCCCACCATAGGAAACATCCTCTCCACATCCACTCTGTGCGCTCCGGTCCTGAACAACCCCACCATAGGAAACATCCTCTCCACATCCACTTTGCGCCCTCTGGTCCTGAACACCCCCACCATAGGAAACATTCTCTCCACATCCACTCTGTGCCCTCTGGTCCTGAACACACCCACCATAGGAAACATCCTCTCCACATCCACTCTGTGCCCTCTGGTCCTGAACACCCCACCATAGGAAACATCCTCTCCACATCCACTCTGTGCCCTCTGGTCCTGAACACCACACCATAGGAAACATCCACTCCACATCCACTCTGTGCCCTCTGGTCCTGAACAACCCCACCATAGGAAACATCCTCTCCACATCCACTCTGTCTGTGCCCTCTGGTCCTAGACGCCCCCACCATAGGAAACATCCTCTCCACATCCACTATGTGCCCTCTGGTCCTGAACACAACACCACAGGAAACATTCTTTCCACATCCACTCTGTGCCCTCTGGCCCTGAACAACCCACCATAGGAAACATCCTCTCCACATCCACTCTGTGCCCTCTGGTCCTGAACAACCCACCATAGGAAACATCCTCTCCACATCCACTCTGTCTGTGCCCTCTGGTCCTAGACTCGCCCACCATAGGAAACATCCTCTCCACAACCACTCTGTGCCCTCTGGCCCTGAACAACCCCACCATAGGAAACATTCTCTCCACATCCACTCTGTGCCCTCTGGTCCTGAACACACCCAGCATAGGAAACATCCTCTCCACATCCACTCTGTGCCCTCTGGTCCTGAACACCCTACCATAGGAAACATCCTCTCCACATCCACTCTGTGCCCTCTGGTCCTGAACACCCCACCATAGGAAACATCCGCTCCACATCCACTCTCTGCCATCTGGTCCTGAACAACCCCACCATAGGTAACATCCTCTCCACATCCACTCTGTCTGTGCCCTCTGGTCCTAGACGCCCCCACCATAGGAAACATCCTCTCCACATCCACTATGTGCCCTCTGGTCCTGAACACAACACCACAGGAAACATTCTCTCCACATTTACTCTGTGCCATCTGGTCCTGAACAACCCACCATAGGAAACATCCTCTCCACATCCACTCTGTGCCCTCTGGTCCTGAGCAACCCACCATAGGAAACATCCTCTCCACATCCACTCTGTCTGTGCCCTCTGGTCCTAGACTCGCCCACCATAGGAAACATCCTCTCCACATCCACTCTGTGCCCTCTGGTCCTGAGCAACCCACCATAGGAAACATCCTCTCCACATCCACTCTGTCTGTGCCCTCTGGTCCTAGACTCGCCCACCATAGGAAACATTCTCTCCACAACCACTCTGTGCCCTCTGGCCCTGAACAACCCCACCATAGGAAACATTCTCTCCACATCCACTCTGTGCCCTCTGGTCCTGAACAACCCCACCATAGGAAACATTCTCTCCACATCCACTCTGTCTGTGCCCTCTGGTCCTAGAGTCGCCCACCATAGGAAACATTCTCTCCACATCCACTCTGTGCCCTCTGGTCCTGAACACCCCACCATAGGAAATATCCTCTCCACATCCACTCTGTGCACTCTGGTCCTAGACTCCTCACCATAGGAAATATCCTCTCCACATCCACTCTGTGCCCTCTGGTCCTGAACACCCCACCATAGGAAACATTCTCTCCACATCCACTCTGTGCCCTCTGGTCCTGAACAACCCCACCATGGAAACATTCTCTCCACATCCACTCTGTGCCCTCGGGTCCTGAACACCCCCACCATGGAAACATTCTCTCCACATCTACTCTGTGCCCTCTGGTCCTGAACACCCCACCATAGGAAACATCCTCTGCACATCCACACTGTGCTCTCAGGTCCTGAACAACCCCACCATAGGAAACAGCCTCTCCACATCCACACTGTGCCCACTGGTCCTGAACAACCCCACCATAGGAAACATCCTCTCCACATCCACTCTGTTCCCTCTGGTCCTGAACAACCCACCATAGGAAACATCCTCTCCACATCCACTCTGTGCCCTCTGATCCTAGACTCCCCACCATAGGAAACATTCTCTCCAAATCCACTCTGTCTGTGCCCTCTGGTCCCAGACTCCCCCACCATAGGAAACATCCTCTCCACATCCACTCAGTGACCTCTTGTCCTGAACAACCCACCATAGGAAACATCGTCTCCACATCCACTCTGTCTGTGCCCTCTGGTCCTGATCACCCCTACCATGAGAAACATCCTCTCCACATCCACTCTGTGCCCTCTTGTCCTGAACACCCCACCATAGGAAACATCCTCTCCACATCCACTCTGTCTGTGCCCTCTGGTCCTAGACTCCCCACCAGAGGAAACATCCTCTCCACATCCACTCTGTGCCCTCTGGTCCTAGACTCCCCACCATAGGAAACAACCTCTCCACATCCACTCTGTCTGTGCTCTCTGGTCCTAGACACCCCCACCATAGGAAACATCCTCTCCACATCCACTCTGTGCCCTCTGGATCTGAACACCCCACCATAGGGAACATCCTCTCCACATCCACTCTGTGCCCTCTGGACCTGAACACCCCTCCATAGGAAACATCCTCTCCTCATCCACTCCGTGCCCTCTGGACCTGAACACCCCACCAAAGGGAACATTCTCTCCACATCCACTCTGTGCCATCTGGTCCTGAACAGCCCACCATAGGAAACATCCTCTCCACATCCACTCTGTGCGCTCTGGTCCTGAACAACCCCACCATAGGAAACATCCTCTCCACATCCACTATGTGCCCTCTGGTCCTGAACACAACACCACAGGAAACATTCTTTCCACATCCACTCTGTGCCCTCTGGTCCTGAACAACCCACCATAGGAAACATCCTCTCCACATCCACTCTGTGCCCTCTGGTCCTGAACAACCCACCATAGGAAACATCCTCTCCACATCCACTCTGTGCACTCTGGTCCTAGACTCCCCACCATAGGAAATATCCTCTCCACATCCACTCTGTGCCCTCTGGACCTGAACACCCCACCATAGGAAACATTCTGTCCACATCCACTCTGTGCCCTCTGGTCCTGAACAACCCCACCATGGAAACATTCTCTCCACATCCACTCTGTGCCCTCGGGTCCTGAACACCCCCACCATAGGAAACATCCTCTCCACATCCGCTCTGTGCCCTCTGGACCTGAACACCCCACCATGGGAAACATTCTCTGCACATCCAATCTGTGCCCTCTGGTCCTGAACACCCCCACCATAGGAAACATCCTCTCCACATCCACTCTGTGCCCTCTGGTCCTAGACTCCCCATCATAGGAAACATCCTCTCCACATCCACTCTGTGCCCTCTGGTCCTGAACAACCCCTCCATAGGAAACATCCTCTCCTCATCCACTCTGTGCCCTCTGGACCTGAACACCCCACCAAAGGGAACATTCTCTCCACATCCACTCTGTGCCCTCTGGTCCTGAACAGCCCACCATAGGAAACATCCTCTCCACATCCACTCTGTGCGCTCTGGTCCTGAACAACCCCACCATAGGAAACATCCTCTCCACATCCACTATGTGCCCTCTGGTCCTGAACACAACACCACAGGAAACATTCTTTCCACATCCACTCTGTGCCCTCTGGTCCTGAACAACCCACCATAGGAAACATCCTCTCCACATCCACTCTGTGCCCTCTGGTCCTGAACAACCTACCATAGGAAACATCCTCTCCACATCCGCTCTGTGCCCTCTGGACCTGAACACCCCACCATGGGAAACATTCTCTGCACATCCAATCTGTGCCCTCTGGTCCTGAACACCCCCACCATAGGAAACATCCTCTCCACATCCACTCTGTGCCCTCTGGTCCTGAACAACCCACCATAGGAAACATCCTCTCCACATCCACTCTGTGCCCTCTGGTCCTGAACAACCCACCATAGGAAACATCCTCTCCACATCCACTCTGTGCACTCTGGTCCTAGACTCCTCACCATAGGAAATATCCTCTCCACATCCACTCTGTGCCCTCTGGTCCTGAACACCCCACCATAGGAAACATCCTCTCCACATCCACTCTGTGCCCTCTGGTCCTGAACAACCCACCATAGGAAACATCCTCTCCACATCCACTCTGTGCCCTCTGGACCTGAACACCCCACCATAGGAAACATTCTCTCCACATCCACTCTGTGCCCTCTGGTCCTGAACAACCCCACCATGGAAACATTCTCTCCACATCCACTCTGTGCCCTCGGGTCCTGAACACCCCCACCATAGGAAACATCCTCTCCACATCCGCTCTGTGCCCTCTGGACCTGAACACCCCACCATAGGGAACATCCTCTCCACATCCACTCTGTGCCCTCTGGACCTGAACACCACCACCATAGGAAACATTCTCTCCACATCCACTCTGTGCCCTCTGGCCCTAGACTCCCCCACCATAGGAAACATCCTCTCTCCATATCCACTCTGTGCCCTCTGGTCCTGAACACAACACCACAGGAAACATCCTCTCCACATCCACTCTGTGCCTTCTGGTCCTAGACTCCCCACCATAGGAAACATCCCCTCCACATCCACTCTGTGCCCTCTGGTCCTGAACACCCCCACCATGGAAACATTCTCTCCACATCCACTCTGTGCCCTCTGGTCCTAGACTCCCCCACCATAGGAAACATCCTCTCCACATTCACTCTGTCTGTGCCCTCTGGTCCTAGACTCCCCCACCATAGGAAACATTCTCTCCACATCCACTCTGTGCCCTCTGGTCCTGATCAACCCCACCATAGGAAACATCCTCTCCACATCCACTCTGTCTGTGCCCTCTGGTCCTAGACACCCCCACCATAGGAAACATCCTCTCCACATCCACTCTGTGCCCTCTGGACCTGAACACCCCACCATAGGGAACATCCTCTCCACATCAACTCTGTGCCCTCTGGACCTGAACACCCCTCCATAGGAAACATCCTCTCCACATCCACTCTGTGCTTTCTGGACCTGAACACCCCACCAAAGGGAACATTCTCTCCACATCCACTCTGTGCCCTCTGGTCCTGAACAGCCCACCATAGGAAACATCCTCTCCACATCCACTCTGTGCGCTCCGGTCCTGAACAACCCCACCATAGGAAACATCCTCTCCACATCCACTTTGCGCCCTCTGGTCCTGAACACCCCCACCATAGGAAACATTCTCTCCACATCCACTCTGTGCCCTCTGGTCCTGAACACACCCACCATAGGAAACATCCTCTCCACATCCACTCTGTGCCCTCTGGTCCTGAACACCCCACCATAGGAAACATCCTCTCCACATCCACTCTGTGCCCTCTGGTCCTGAACACCACACCATAGGAAACATCCACTCCACATCCACTCTGTGCCCTCTGGTCCTGAACAACCCCACCATAGGAAACATCCTCTCCACATCCACTCTGTCTGTGCCCTCTGGTCCTAGACGCCCCCACCATAGGAAACATCCTCTCCACATCCACTATGTGCCCTCTGGTCCTGAACACAACACCACAGGAAACATTCTTTCCACATCCACTCTGTGCCCTCTGGTCCTGAACAACCCACCATAGGAAACATCCTCTCCACATCCACTCTGTGCCCTCTGGTCCTGAACAACCCACCATAGGAAACATCCTCTCCACATCCACTCTGTCTGTGCCCTCTGGTCCTAGACTCGCCCACCATAGGAAACATCCTCTCCACAACCACTCTGTGCCCTCTGGCCCTGAACAACCCCACCATAGGAAACATTCTCTCCACATCCACTCTGTGCCCTCTGGTCCTGAACACACCCAGCATAGGAAACATCCTCTCCACATCCACTCTGTGCCCTCTGGTCCTGAACACCCTACCATAGGAAACATCCTCTCCACATCCACTCTGTGCCCTCTGGTCCTGAACACCCCACCATAGGAAACATTCTCTCCACATCCACTCTGTCTGTGCCCTCTGGTCCTAGAGTCGCCCACCATAGGAAACATTCTCTCCACATCCACTCTGTGCCCTCTGGTCCTGAACACCCCACCATAGGAAATATCCTCTCCACATCCACTCTGTGCACTCTGGTGCTAGACTCCTCACCATAGGAAATATCCTCTCCACATCCACTCTGTGCCCTCTGGTCCTGAACACCCCACCATAGGAAACATTCTCTCCACATCCACTCTGTGCCCTCTGGTCCTGAACAACCCCACCATGGAAACATTCTCTCCACATCCACTCTGTGCCCTCGGGTCCTGAACACCCCCACCATGGAAACATTCTCTCCACATCTACTCTGTGCCCTCTGGTCCTGAACACCCCACCATAGGAAACATCCTCTGCACATCCACACTGTGCTCTCAGGTCCTGAACAACCCCACCATAGGAAACAGCCTCTCCACATCCACACTGTGCCCACTGGTCCTGAACAACCCCACCATAGGAAACATCCTCTCCACATCCACTCTGTTCCCTCTGGTCCTGAACAACCCACCATAGGAAACATCCTCTCCACATCCACTCTGTGCCCTCTGATCCTAGACTCCCCACCATAGGAAACATTCTCTCCAAATCCACTCTGTCTGTGCCCTCTGGTCCCAGACTCCCCCACCATAGGAAACATCCTCTCCACATCCACTCAGTGACCTCTTGTCCTGAACAACCCACCATAGGAAACATCGTCTCCACATCCACTCTGTCTGTGCCCTCTGGTCCTGATCACCCCTACCATGAGAAACATCCTCTCCACATCCACTCTGTGCCCTCTTGTCCTGAACACCCCACCATAGGAAACATCCTCTCCACATCCACTCTGTCTGTGCCCTCTGGTCCTAGACTCCCCACCAGAGGAAACATCCTCTCCACATCCACTCTGTGCCCTCTGGTCCTAGACTCCCCACCATAGGAAACAACCTCTCCACATCCACTCTGTCTGTGCTCTCTGGTCCTAGACACCCCCACCATAGGAAACATCCTCTCCACATCCACTCTGTGCCCTCTGGATCTGAACACCCCACCATAGGGAACATCCTCTCCACATCCACTCTGTGCCCTCTGGACCTGAACACCCCTCCATAGGAAACATCCTCTCCTCATCCACTCCGTGCCCTCTGGACCTGAACACCCCACCAAAGGGAACATTCTCTCCACATCCACTCTGTGCCATCTGGTCCTGAACAGCCCACCATAGGAAACATCCTCTCCACATCCACTCTGTGCGCTCTGGTCCTGAACAACCCCACCATAGGAAACATCCTCTCCACATCCACTATGTGCCCTCTGGTCCTGAACACAACACCACAGGAAACATTCTTTCCACATCCACTCTGTGCCCTCTGGTCCTGAACAACCCACCATAGGAAACATCCTCTCCACATCCACTCTGTGCCCTCTGGTCCTGAACAACCCACCATAGGAAACATCCTCTCCACATCCACTCTGTGCCCTCTGGACCTGAACACCCCACCATAGGAAACATTCTGTCCACATCCACTCTGTGCCCTCTGGTCCTGAACAACCCCACCATGGAAACATTCTCTCCACATCCACTCTGTGCCCTCGGGTCCTGAACACCCCCACCATAGGAAACATCCTCTCCACATCCGCTCTGTGCCCTCTGGACCTGAACACCCCACCATGGGAAACATTCTCTGCACATCCAATCTGTGCCCTCTGGTCCTGAACACCCCCACCATAGGAAACATCCTCTCCACATCCACTCTGTGCCCTCTGGTCCTAGACTCCCCATCATAGGAAACATCCTCTCCACATCCACTCTGTGCCCTCTGGTCCTGAACAACCCCTCCATAGGAAACATCCTCTCCTCATCCACTCTGTGCCCTCTGGACCTGAACACCCCACCAAAGGGAACATTCTGTCCACATCCACTCTGTGCCCTCTGGTCCTGAACAGCCCACCATAGGAAACATCCTCTCCACATCCACTCTGTGCGCTCTGGTCCTGAACAACCCCACCATAGGAAACATCCTCTCCACATCCACTATGTGCCCTCTGGTCCTGAACACAACACCACAGGAAACATTCTTTCCACATCCACTCTGTGCCCTCTGGTCCTGAACAACCCACCATAGGAAACATCCTCTCCACATCCACTCTGTGCCCTCTGGTCCTGAACAACCTACCATAGGAAACATCCTCTCCACATCCGCTCTGTGCCCTCTGGACCTGAACACCCCACCATGGGAAACATTCTCTGCACATCCAATCTGTGCCCTCTGGTCCTGAACACCCCCACCATAGGAAACATCCTCTCCACATCCACTCTGTGCCCTCTGGTCCTGAACAACCCACCATAGGAAACATCCTCTCCACATCCACTCTGTGCCCTCTGGTCCTGAACAACCCACCATAGGAAACATCCTCTCCACATCCACTCTGTGCACTCTGGTCCTAGACTCCTCACCATAGGAAATATCCTCTCCACATCCACTCTGTGCCCTCTGGACCTGAACACCCCACCATAGGAAACATTCTGTCCACATCCACTCTGTGCCCTCTGGTCCTGAACAACCCACCATAGGAAACATCCTCTCCACATCCACTCTGTGCCCTCTGGTCCTGAACACCCCACCATGGAAACATTCTCTCCACATCCACTCTGTGCCCTCTGGTCCTGAACAACCCCACCATGGAAACATTCTCTCCACATCCACTCTGTGCCCTCGGGTCCTGAACACCCCCACCATAGGAAACATCCTCTCCACATCCGCTCTGTGCCCTCTGGACCTGAACACCCCACCATAGGGAACATCCTCTCCACATCCACTCTGTGCCCTCTGGACCTGAACACCACCACCATAGGAAACATTCTCTCCACATCCACTCTGTGCCCTCTGGCCCTAGACTCCCCCACCATAGGAAACATCCTCTCTCCATATCCACTCTGTGCCCTCTGGTCCTGAACACAACACCACAGGAAACATCCTCTCCACATCCACTCTGTGCCTTCTGGTCCTAGACTCCCCACCATAGGAAACATCCCCTCCACATCCACTCTGTGCCCTCTGGTCCTGAACACCCCCACCATGGAAACATTCTCTCCACATCCACTCTGTGCCCTCTGGTCCTAGACTCCCCCACCATAGGAAACATCCTCTCCACATTCACTCTGTCTGTGCCCTCTGGTCCTAGACTCCCCCACCATAGGAAACATTCTCTCCACATCCACTCTGTGCCCTCTGGTCCTGATCAACCCCACCATAGGAAACATCCTCTCCACATCCACTCTGTCTGTGCCCTCTGGTCCTAGACACCCCCACCATAAGAAACATCCTCTCCACATCCACTCTGTGCCCTCTGGACCTGAACACCCCACCATAGGGAACATCCTCTCCACATCAACTCTGTGCCCTCTGGACCTGAACACCCCTCCATAGGAAACATCCTCTCCACATCCACTCTGTGCTTTCTGGACCTGAACACCCCACCAAAGGGAACATTCTCTCCACATCCACTCTGTGCCCTCTGGTCCTGAACAGCCCACCATAGGAAACATCCTCTCCACATCCACTCTGTGCGCTCCGGTCCTGAACAACCCCACCATAGGAAACATCCTCTCCACATCCACTTTGCGCCCTCTGGTCCTGAACACCCCCACCATAGGAAACATTCTCTCCACATCCACTCTGTGCCCTCTGGTCCTGAACACACCCACCATAGGAAACATCCTCTCCACATCCACTCTGTGCCCTCTGGTCCTGAACACCCCACCATAGGAAACATCCTCTCCACATCCACTCTGTGCCCTCTGGTCCTGAACACCACACCATAGGAAACATCCACTCCACATCCACTCTGTGCCCTCTGGTCCTGAACAACCCCACCATAGGAAACATCCTCTCCACATCCACTCTGTCTGTGCCCTCTGGTCCTAGACGCCCCCACCATAGGAAACATCCTCTCCACATCCACTATGTGCCCTCTGGTCCTGAACACAACACCACAGGAAACATTCTTTCCACATCCACTCTGTGCCCTCTGGTCCTGAACAACCCACCATAGGAAACATCCTCTCCACATCCACTCTGTGCCCTCTGGTCCTGAACAACCCACCATAGGAAACATCCTCTCCACATCCACTCTGTCTGTGCCCTCTGGTCCTAGACTCGCCCACCATAGGAAACATCCTCTCCACAACCACTCTGTGCCCTCTGGCCCTGAACAACCCCACCATAGGAAACATTCTCTCCACATCCACTCTGTGCCCTCTGGTCCTGAACACACCCAGCATAGGAAACATCCTCTCCACATCCACTCTGTGCCCTCTGGTCCTGAACACCCTACCATAGGAAACATCCTCTCCACATCCACTCTGTGCCCTCTGGTCCTGAACACCCCACCATAGGAAACATCCGCTCCACATCCACTCTCTGCCATCTGGTCCTGAACAACCCCACCATAGGTAACATCCTCTCCACATCCACTCTGTCTGTGCCCTCTGGTCCTAGACGCCCCCACCATAGGAAACATCCTCTCCACATCCACTATGTGCCCTCTGGTCCTGAACACAACACCACAGGAAACATTCTCTCCACATTTACTCTGTGCCATCTGGTCCTGAACAACCCACCATAGGAAACATCCTCTCCACATCCACTCTGTGCCCTCTGGTCCTGAGCAACCCACCATAGGAAACATCCTCTCCACATCCACTCTGTCTGTGCCCTCTGGTCCTAGACTCGCCCACCATAGGAAACATCCTCTCCACATCCACTCTGTGCCCTCTGGTCCTGAGCAACCCACCATAGGAAACATCCTCTCCACATCCACTCTGTCTGTGCCCTCTGGTCCTAGACTCGCCCACCATAGGAAACATTCTCTCCACAACCACTCTGTGCCCTCTGGCCCTGAACAACCCCACCATAGGAAACATTCTCTCCACATCCACTCTGTGCCCTCTGGTCCTGAACACCCCACCATAGGAAATATCCTCTCCACATCCACTCTGTGCACTCTGGTCCTAGACTCCTCACCATAGGAAATATCCTCTCCACATCCACTCTGTGCCCTCTGGTCCTGAACACCCCACCATAGGAAACATTCTCTCCACATCCACTCTGTGCCCTCTGGTCCTGAACAACCCCACCATGGAAACATTCTCTCCACATCCACTCTGTGCCCTCGGGTCCTGAACACCCCCACCATGGAAACATTCTCTCCACATCTACTCTGTGCCCTCTGGTCCTGAACACCCCACCATAGGAAACATCCTCTGCACATCCACACTGTGCTCTCAGGTCCTGAACAACCCCACCATAGGAAACAGCCTCTCCACATCCACACTGTGCCCACTGGTCCTGAACAACCCCACCATAGGAAACATCCTCTCCACATCCACTCTGTTCCCTCTGGTCCTGAACAACCCACCATAGGAAACATCCTCTCCACATCCACTCTGTGCCCTCTGATCCTAGACTCCCCACCATAGGAAACATTCTCTCCAAATCCACTCTGTCTGTGCCCTCTGGTCCCAGACTCCCCCACCATAGGAAACATCCTCTCCACATCCACTCAGTGACCTCTTGTCCTGAACAACCCACCATAGGAAACATCGTCTCCACATCCACTCTGTCTGTGCCCTCTGGTCCTGATCACCCCTACCATGAGAAACATCCTCTCCACATCCACTCTGTGCCCTCTTGTCCTGAACACCCCACCATAGGAAACATCCTCTCCACATCCACTCTGTCTGTGCCCTCTGGTCCTAGACTCCCCACCAGAGGAAACATCCTCTCCACATCCACTCTGTGCCCTCTGGTCCTAGACTCCCCACCATAGGAAACAACCTCTCCACATCCACTCTGTCTGTGCTCTCTGGTCCTAGACACCCCCACCATAGGAAACATCCTCTCCACATCCACTCTGTGCCCTCTGGATCTGAACACCCCACCATAGGGAACATCCTCTCCACATCCACTCTGTGCCCTCTGGACCTGAACACCCCTCCATAGGAAACATCCTCTCCTCATCCACTCCGTGCCCTCTGGACCTGAACACCCCACCAAAGGGAACATTCTCTCCACATCCACTCTGTGCCATCTGGTCCTGAACAGCCCACCATAGGAAACATCCTCTCCACATCCACTCTGTGCGCTCTGGTCCTGAACAACCCCACCATAGGAAACATCCTCTCCACATCCACTATGTGCCCTCTGGTCCTGAACACAACACCACAGGAAACATTCTTTCCACATCCACTCTGTGCCCTCTGGTCCTGAACAACCCACCATAGGAAACATCCTCTCCACATCCACTCTGTGCCCTCTGGTCCTGAACAACCCACCATAGGAAACATCCTCTCCACATCCACTCTGTGCACTCTGGTCCTAGACTCCTCACCATAGGAAATATCCTCTCCACATCCACTCTGTGCCCTCTGGACCTGAACACCCCACCATAGGAAACATTCTGTCCACATCCACTCTGTGCCCTCTGGTCCTGAACAACCCCACCATGGAAACATTCTCTCCACATCCACTCTGTGCACTCGGGTCCTGAACACCCCCACCATAGGAAACATCCTCTCCACATCCGCTCTGTGCCCTCTGGACCTGAACACCCCACCATGGGAAACATTCTCTGCACATCCAATCTGTGCCCTCTGGTCCTGAACACCCCCACCATAGGAAACATCCTCTCCACATCCACTCTGTGCCCTCTGGTCCTAGACTCCCCATCATAGGAAACATCCTCTCCACATCCACTCTGTGCCCTCTGGTCCTGAACAACCCCTCCATAGGAAACATCCTCTCCTCATCCACTCTGTGCCCTCTGGACCTGAACACCCCACCAAAGGGAACATTCTGTCCACATCCACTCTGTGCCCTCTGGTCCTGAACAGCCCACCATAGGAAACATCCTCTCCACATCCACTCTGTGCGCTCTGGTCCTGAACAACCCCACCATAGGAAACATCCTCTCCACATCCACTATGTGCCCTCTGGTCCTGAACACAACACCACAGGAAACATTCTTTCCACATCCACTCTGTGCCCTCTGGTCCTGAACAACCCACCATAGGAAACATCCTCTCCACATCCACTCTGTGCCCTCTGGTCCTGAACAACCTACCATAGGAAACATCCTCTCCACATCCGCTCTGTGCCCTCTGGACCTGAACACCCCACCATGGGAAACATTCTCTGCACATCCAATCTGTGCCCTCTGGTCCTGAACACCCCCACCATAGGAAACATCCTCTCCACATCCACTCTGTGCCCTCTGGTCCTGAACAACCCACCATAGGAAACATCCTCTCCACATCCACTCTGTGCCCTCTGGTCCTGAACAACCCACCATAGGAAACATCCTCTCCACATCCACTCTGTGCACTCTGGTCCTAGACTCCTCACCATAGGAAATATCCTCTCCACATCCACTCTGTGCCCTCTGGACCTGAACACCCCACCATAGGAAACATTCTGTCCACATCCACTCTGTGCCCTCTGGTCCTGAACAACCCACCATAGGAAACATCCTCTCCACATCCACTCTGTGCCCTCTGGTCCTGAACACCCCACCATGGAAACATTCTCTCCACATCCACTCTGTGCCCTCTGGTCCTGAACAACCCCACCATGGAAACATTCTCTCCACATCCACTCTGTGCCCTCGGGTCCTGAACACCCCCACCATAGGAAACATCCTCTCCACATCCGCTCTGTGCCCTCTGGACCTGAACACCCCACCATAGGGAACATCCTCTCCACATCCACTCTGTGCCCTCTGGACCTGAACACCACCACCATAGGAAACATTCTCTCCACATCCACTCTGTGCCCTCTGGCCCTAGACTCCCCCACCATAGGAAACATCCTCTCTCCATATCCACTCTGTGCCCTCTGGTCCTGAACACAACACCACAGGAAACATCCTCTCCACATCCACTCTGTGCCTTCTGGTCCTAGACTCCCCACCATAGGAAACATCCCCTCCACATCCACTCTGTGCCCTCTGGTCCTGAACACCCCCACCATGGAAACATTCTCTCCACATCCACTCTGTGCCCTCTGGTCCTAGACTCCCCCACCATAGGAAACATCCTCTCCACATTCACTCTGTCTGTGCCCTCTGGTCCTAGACTCCCCCACCATAGGAAACATTCTCTCCACATCCACTCTGTGCCCTCTGGTCCTGATCAACCCCACCATAGGAAACATCCTCTCCACATCCACTCTGTCTGTGCCCTCTGGTCCTAGACACCCCCACCATAAGAAACATCCTCTCCACATCCACTCTGTGCCCTCTGGACCTGAACACCCCACCATAGGGAACATCCTCTCCACATCAACTCTGTGCCCTCTGGACCTGAACACCCCTCCATAGGAAACATCCTCTCCACATCCACTCTGTGCTTTCTGGACCTGAACACCCCACCAAAGGGAACATTCTCTCCACATCCACTCTGTGCCCTCTGGTCCTGAACAGCCCACCATAGGAAACATCCTCTCCACATCCACTCTGTGCGCTCCGGTCCTGAACAACCCCACCATAGGAAACATCCTCTCCACATCCACTTTGCGCCCTCTGGTCCTGAACACCCCCACCATAGGAAACATTCTCTCCACATCCACTCTGTGCCCTCTGGTCCTGAACACACCCACCATAGGAAACATCCTCTCCACATCCACTCTGTGCCCTCTGGTCCTGAACACCCCACCATAGGAAACATCCTCTCCACATCCACTCTGTGCCCTCTGGTCCTGAACACCACACCATAGGAAACATCCACTCCACATCCACTCTGTGCCCTCTGGTCCTGAACAACCCCACCATAGGAAACATCCTCTCCACATCCACTCTGTCTGTGCCCTCTGGTCCTAGACGCCCCCACCATAGGAAACATCCTCTCCACATCCACTATGTGCCCT
Source organism: Hemitrygon akajei (assembly GCF_048418815.1). NCBI lineage: Eukaryota > Metazoa > Chordata > Chondrichthyes > Myliobatiformes > Dasyatidae > Hemitrygon > Hemitrygon akajei. The sequence continues at coordinate 42,920,580 of NC_133147.1, read as the reverse complement.
CTGGTCCTGAACACAACACCACAGGAAACATTCTTTCCACATCCACTCTGTGCCCTCTGGTCCTGAACAACCCACCATAGGAAACATCCTCTCCACATCCACTCTGTGCCCTCTGGTCCTGAACAACCCACCATAGGAAACATCCTCTCCACATCCACTCTGTCTGTGCCCTCTGGTCCTAGACTCGCCCACCATAGGAAACATCCTCTCCACAACCACTCTGTGCCCTCTGGCCCTGAACAACCCCACCATAGGAAACATTCTCTCCACATCCACTCTGTGCCCTCTGGTCCTGAACACACCCAGCATAGGAAACATCCTCTCCACATCCACTCTGTGCCCTCTGGTCCTGAACACCCTACCATAGGAAACATCCTCTCCACATCCACTCTGTGCCCTCTGGTCCTGAACACCCCACCATAGGAAACATCCGCTCCACATCCACTCTCTGCCATCTGGTCCTGAACAACCCCACCATAGGTAACATCCTCTCCACATCCACTCTGTCTGTGCCCTCTGGTCCTAGACGCCCCCACCATAGGAAACATCCTCTCCACATCCACTATGTGCCCTCTGGTCCTGAACACAACACCACAGGAAACATTCTCTCCACATTTACTCTGTGCCATCTGGTCCTGAACAACCCACCATAGGAAACATCCTCTCCACATCCACTCTGTGCCCTCTGGTCCTGAGCAACCCACCATAGGAAACATCCTCTCCACATCCACTCTGTCTGTGCCCTCTGGTCCTAGACTCGCCCACCATAGGAAACATCCTCTCCACATCCACTCTGTGCCCTCTGGTCCTGAGCAACCCACCATAGGAAACATCCTCTCCACATCCACTCTGTCTGTGCCCTCTGGTCCTAGACTCGCCCACCATAGGAAACATCCTCTCCACATCCACTCTGTGCACTCTGGTCCTAGACTCCTCACCATAGGAAATATCCTCTCCACATCCACTCTGTGCCCTCTGGTCCTGAACACCCCACCATAGGAAACATTCTCTCCACATCCACTCTGTGCCCTCTGGTCCTGAACAACCCCACCATGGAAACATTCTCTCCACATCCACTCTGTGCCCTCGGGTCCTGAACACCCCCACCATGGAAACATTCTCTCCACATCTACTCTGTGCCCTCTGGTCCTGAACACCCCACCATAGGAAACATCCTCTGCACATCCACACTGTGCTCTCAGGTCCTGAACAACCCCACCATAGGAAACAGCCTCTCCACATCCACACTGTGCCCACTGGTCCTGAACAACCCCACCATAGGAAACATCCTCTCCACATCCACTCTGTTCCCTCTGGTCCTGAACAACCCACCATAGGAAACATCCTCTCCACATCCACTCTGTGCCCTCTGATCCTAGACTCCCCACCATAGGAAACATTCTCTCCAAATCCACTCTGTCTGTGCCCTCTGGTCCCAGACTCCCCCACCATAGGAAACATCCTCTCCACATCCACTCAGTGACCTCTTGTCCTGAACAACCCACCATAGGAAACATCGTCTCCACATCCACTCTGTCTGTGCCCTCTGGTCCTGATCACCCCTACCATGAGAAACATCCTCTCCACATCCACTCTGTGCCCTCTTGTCCTGAACACCCCACCATAGGAAACATCCTCTCCACATCCACTCTGTCTGTGCCCTCTGGTCCTAGACTCCCCACCAGAGGAAACATCCTCTCCACATCCACTCTGTGCCCTCTGGTCCTAGACTCCCCACCATAGGAAACAACCTCTCCACATCCACTCTGTCTGTGCTCTCTGGTCCTAGACACCCCCACCATAGGAAACATCCTCTCCACATCCACTCTGTGCCCTCTGGATCTGAACACCCCACCATAGGGAACATCCTCTCCACATCCACTCTGTGCCCTCTGGACCTGAACACCCCTCCATAGGAAACATCCTCTCCTCATCCACTCCGTGCCCTCTGGACCTGAACACCCCACCAAAGGGAACATTCTCTCCACATCCACTCTGTGCCATCTGGTCCTGAACAGCCCACCATAGGAAACATCCTCTCCACATCCACTCTGTGCGCTCTGGTCCTGAACAACCCCACCATAGGAAACATCCTCTCCACATCCACTATGTGCCCTCTGGTCCTGAACACAACACCACAGGAAACATTCTTTCCACATCCACTCTGTGCCCTCTGGTCCTGAACAACCCACCATAGGAAACATCCTCTCCACATCCACTCTGTGCCCTCTGGTCCTGAACAACCCACCATAGGAAACATCCTCTCCACATCCACTCTGTGCACTCTGGTCCTAGACTCCTCACCATAGGAAATATCCTCTCCACATCCACTCTGTGCCCTCTGGACCTGAACACCCCACCATAGGAAACATTCTGTCCACATCCACTCTGTGCCCTCTGGTCCTGAACAACCCCACCATGGAAACATTCTCTCCACATCCACTCTGTGCCCTCGGGTCCTGAACACCCCCACCATAGGAAACATCCTCTCCACATCCGCTCTGTGCCCTCTGGACCTGAACACCCCACCATGGGAAACATTCTCTGCACATCCAATCTGTGCCCTCTGGTCCTGAACACCCCCACCATAGGAAACATCCTCTGCACATCCACTCTGTGCCCTCTGGTCCTAGACTCCCCATCATAGGAAACATCCTCTCCACATCCACTCTGTGCCCTCTGGTCCTGAACAACCCCTCCATAGGAAACATCCTCTCCTCATCCACTCTGTGCCCTCTGGACCTGAACACCCCACCAAAGGGAACAGTCTGTCCACATCCACTCTGTGCCCTCTGGTCCTGAACAGCCCACCATAGGAAACATCCTCTCCACATCCACTCTGTGCGCTCTGGTCCTGAACAACCCCACCATAGGAAACATCCTCTCCACATCCACTATGTGCCCTCTGGTCCTGAACACAACACCACAGGAAACATTCTTTCCACATCCACTCTGTGCCCTCTGGTCCTGAACAACCCACCATAGGAAACATCCTCTCCACATCCACTCTGTGCCCTCTGGTCCTGAACAACCTACCATAGGAAACATCCTCTCCACATCCGCTCTGTGCCCTCTGGACCTGAACACCCCACCATGGGAAACATTCTCTGCACATCCAATCTGTGCCCTCTGGTCCTGAACACCCCCACCATAGGAAACATCCTCTCCACATCCACTCTGTGCCCTCTGGTCCTGAACAACCCACCATAGGAAACATCCTCTCCACATCCACTCTGTGCCCTCTGGTCCTGAACAACCCACCATAGGAAACATCCTCTCCACATCCACTCTGTGCACTCTGGTCCTAGACTCCTCACCATAGGAAATATCCTCTCCACATCCACTCTGTGCCCTCTGGACCTGAACACCCCACCATAGGAAACATTCTGTCCACATCCACTCTGTGCCCTCTGGTCCTGAACAACCCACCATAGGAAACATCCTCTCCACATCCACTCTGTGCCCTCTGGTCCTGAACACCCCACCATGGAAACATTCTCTCCACATCCACTCTGTGCCCTCTGGTCCTGAACAACCCCACCATGGAAACATTCTCTCCACATCCACTCTGTGCCCTCGGGTCCTGAACACCCCCACCATAGGAAACATCCTCTCCACATCCGCTCTGTGCCCTCTGGACCTGAACACCCCACCATAGGGAACATCCTCTCCACATCCACTCTGTGCCCTCTGGACCTGAACACCACCACCATAGGAAACATTCTCTCCACATCCACTCTGTGCCCTCTGGCCCTAGACTCCCCCACCATAGGAAACATCCTCTCTCCATATCCACTCTGTGCCCTCTGGTCCTGAACACAACACCACAGGAAACATCCTCTCCACATCCACTCTGTGCCTTCTGGTCCTAGACTCCCCACCATAGGAAACATCCCCTCCACATCCACTCTGTGCCCTCTGGTCCTGAACACCCCCACCATGGAAACATTCTCTCCACATCCACTCTGTGCCCTCTGGTCCTAGACTCCCCCACCATAGGAAACATCCTCTCCACATTCACTCTGTCTGTGCCCTCTGGTCCTAGACTCCCCCACCATAGGAAACATTCTCTCCACATCCACTCTGTGCCCTCTGGTCCTGATCAACCCCACCATAGGAAACATCCTCTCCACATCCACTCTGTCTGTGCCCTCTGGTCCTAGACACCCCCACCATAAGAAACATCCTCTCCACATCCACTCTGTGCCCTCTGGACCTGAACACCCCACCATAGGGAACATCCTCTCCACATCAACTCTGTGCCCTCTGGACCTGAACACCCCTCCATAGGAAACATCCTCTCCACATCCACTCTGTGCTTTCTGGACCTGAACACCCCACCAAAGGGAACATTCTCTCCACATCCACTCTGTGCCCTCTGGTCCTGAACAGCCCACCATAGGAAACATCCTCTCCACATCCACTCTGTGCGCTCCGGTCCTGAACAACCCCACCATAGGAAACATCCTCTCCACATCCACTTTGCGCCCTCTGGTCCTGAACACCCCCACCATAGGAAACATTCTCTCCACATCCACTCTGTGCCCTCTGGTCCTGAACACACCCACCATAGGAAACATCCTCTCCACATCCACTCTGTGCCCTCTGGTCCTGAACACCCCACCATAGGAAACATCCTCTCCACATCCACTCTGTGCCCTCTGGTCCTGAACACCACACCATAGGAAACATCCACTCCACATCCACTCTGTGCCCTCTGGTCCTGAACAACCCCACCATAGGAAACATCCTCTCCACATCCACTCTGTCTGTGCCCTCTGGTCCTAGACGCCCCCACCATAGGAAACATCCTCTCCACATCCACTATGTGCCCTCTGGTCCTGAACACAACACCACAGGAAACATTCTTTCCACATCCACTCTGTGCCCTCTGGTCCTGAACAACCCACCATAGGAAACATCCTCTCCACATCCACTCTGTGCCCTCTGGTCCTGAACAACCCACCATAGGAAACATCCTCTCCACATCCACTCTGTCTGTGCCCTCTGGTCCTAGACTCGCCCACCATAGGAAACATCCTCTCCACAACCACTCTGTGCCCTCTGGCCCTGAACAACCCCACCATAGGAAACATTCTCTCCACATCCACTCTGTGCCCTCTGGTCCTGAACACACCCAGCATAGGAAACATCCTCTCCACATCCACTCTGTGCCCTCTGGTCCTGAACACCCTACCATAGGAAACATCCTCTCCACATCCACTCTGTGCCCTCTGGTCCTGAACACCCCACCATAGGAAACATCCGCTCCACATCCACTCTCTGCCATCTGGTCCTGAACAACCCCACCATAGGTAACATCCTCTCCACATCCACTCTGTCTGTGCCCTCTGGTCCTAGACGCCCCCACCATAGGAAACATCCTCTCCACATCCACTATGTGCCCTCTGGTCCTGAACACAACACCACAGGAAACATTCTCTCCACATTTACTCTGTGCCATCTGGTCCTGAACAACCCACCATAGGAAACATCCTCTCCACATCCACTCTGTGCCCTCTGGTCCTGAGCAACCCACCATAGGAAACATCCTCTCCACATCCACTCTGTCTGTGCCCTCTGGTCCTAGACTCGCCCACCATAGGAAACATCCTCTCCACATCCACTCTGTGCCCTCTGGTCCTGAGCAACCCACCATAGGAAACATCCTCTCCACATCCACTCTGTCTGTGCCCTCTGGTCCTAGACTCGCCCACCATAGGAAACATTCTCTCCACAACCACTCTGTGCCCTCTGGCCCTGAACAACCCCACCATAGGAAACATTCTCTCCACATCCACTCTGTGCCCTCTGGTCCTGAACACCCCACCATAGGAAATATCCTCTCCACATCCACTCTGTGCACTCTGGTCCTAGACTCCTCACCATAGGAAATATCCTCTCCACATCCACTCTGTGCCCTCTGGTCCTGAACACCCCACCATAGGAAACATTCTCTCCACATCCACTCTGTGCCCTCTGGTCCTGAACAACCCCACCATGGAAACATTCTCTCCACATCCACTCTGTGCCCTCGGGTCCTGAACACCCCCACCATGGAAACATTCTCTCCACATCTACTCTGTGCCCTCTGGTCCTGAACACCCCACCATAGGAAACATCCTCTGCACATCCACACTGTGCTCTCAGGTCCTGAACAACCCCACCATAGGAAACAGCCTCTCCACATCCACACTGTGCCCACTGGTCCTGAACAACCCCACCATAGGAAACATCCTCTCCACATCCACTCTGTTCCCTCTGGTCCTGAACAACCCACCATAGGAAACATCCTCTCCACATCCACTCTGTGCCCTCTGATCCTAGACTCCCCACCATAGGAAACATTCTCTCCAAATCCACTCTGTCTGTGCCCTCTGGTCCCAGACTCCCCCACCATAGGAAACATCCTCTCCACATCCACTCTGTGACCTCTTGTCCTGAACAACCCACCATAGGAAACATCGTCTCCACATCCACTCTGTCTGTGCCCTCTGGTCCTGATCACCCCTACCATGAGAAACATCCTCTCCACATCCACTCTGTGCCCTCTTGTCCTGAACACCCCACCATAGGAAACATCCTCTCCACATCCACTCTGTCTGTGCCCTCTGGTCCTAGACTCCCCACCAGAGGAAACATCCTCTCCACATCCACTCTGTGCCCTTTGGTCCTAGACTCCCCACCATAGGAAACAACCTCTCCACATCCACTCTGTCTGTGCTCTCTGGTCCTAGACACCCCCACCATAGGAAACATCCTCTCCACATCCACTCTGTGCCCTCTGGATCTGTACACCCCACCATAGGGAACATCCTCTCCACATCCACTCTGTGCCCTCTGGACCTGAACACCCCTCCATAGGAAACATCCTCTCCTCATCCACTCCGTGCCCTCTGGACCTGAACACCCCACCAAAGGGAACATTCTCTCCACATCCACTCTGTGCCATCTGGTCCTGAACAGCCCACCATAGGAAACATCCTCTCCACATCCACTCTGTGCGCTCTGGTCCTGAACAACCCCACCATAGGAAACATCCTCTCCACATCCACTATGTGCCCTCTGGTCCTGAACACAACACCACAGGAAACATTCTTTCCACATCCACTCTGTGCCCTCTGGTCCTGAACAACCCACCATAGGAAACATCCTCTCCACATCCACTCTGTGCCCTCTGGTCCTGAACAGCCCACCATAGGAAACATCCTCTCCACATCCACTCTGTGCGCTCCGGTCCTGAACAACCCCACCATAGGAAACATCCTCTCCACATCCACTTTGCGCCCTCTGGTCCTGAACACCCCCACCATAGGAAACATTCTCTCCACATCCACTCTGTGCCCTCTGGTCCTGAACACACCCACCATAGGAAACATCCTCTCCACATCCACTCTGTGCCCTCTGGTCCTGAACACCCCACCATAGGAAACATCCTCTCCACATCCACTCTGTGCCCTCTGGTCCTGAACACCACACCATAGGAAACATCCACTCCACATCCACTCTGTGCCCTCTGGTCCTGAACAACCCCACCATAGGAAACATCCTCTCCACATCCACTCTGTCTGTGCCCTCTGGTCCTAGACGCCCCCACCATAGGAAACATCCTCTCCACATCCACTATGTGCCCTCTGGTCCTGAACACAACACCACAGGAAACATTCTTTCCACATCCACTCTGTGCCCTCTGGTCCTGAACAACCCACCATAGGAAACATCCTCTCCACATCCACTCTGTGCCCTCTGGTCCTGAACAACCCACCATAGGAAACATCCTCTCCACATCCACTCTGTCTGTGCCCTCTGGTCCTAGACTCGCCCACCATAGGAAACATCCTCTCCACAACCACTCTGTGCCCTCTGGCCCTGAACAACCCCACCATAGGAAACATTCTCTCCACATCCACTCTGTGCCCTCTGGTCCTGAACACACCCAGCATAGGAAACATCCTCTCCACATCCACTCTGTGCCCTCTGGTCCTGAACACCCTACCATAGGAAACATCCTCTCCACATCCACTCTGTGCCCTCTGGTCCTGAACACCCCACCATAGGAAACATCCGCTCCACATCCACTCTCTGCCATCTGGTCCTGAACAACCCCACCATAGGTAACATCCTCTCCACATCCACTCTGTCTGTGCCCTCTGGTCCTAGACGCCCCCACCATAGGAAACATCCTCTCCACATCCACTATGTGCCCTCTGGTCCTGAACACAACACCACAGGAAACATTCTCTCCACATTTACTCTGTGCCATCTGGTCCTGAACAACCCACCATAGGAAACATCCTCTCCACATCCACTCTGTGCCCTCTGGTCCTGAGCAACCCACCATAGGAAACATCCTCTCCACAACCACTCTGTGCCCTCTGGACCTGAACACCCCTCCATAGGAAACATCCTCTCCTCATCCACTCCGTGCCCTCTGGACCTGAACACCCCACCAAAGGGAACATTCTCTCCACATCCACTCTGTGCCATCTGGTCCTGAACAGCCCACCATAGGAAACATCCTCTCCACATCCACTCTGTGCGCTCTGGTCCTGAACAACCCCACCATAGGAAACATCCTCTCCACATCCACTATGTGCCCTCTGGTCCTGAACACAACACCACAGGAAACATTCTTTCCACATCCACTCTGTGCCCTCTGGTCCTGAACAACCCACCATAGGAAACATCCTCTCCACATCCACTCTGTGCCCTCTGGTCCTGAACAGACCACCATAGGAAACATCCTCTCCACATCCACTCTGTGCGCTCCGGTCCTGAACAACCCCACCATAGGAAACATCCTCTCCACATCCACTTTGCGCCCTCTGGTCCTGAACACCCCCACCATAGGAAACATTCTCTCCACATCCACTCTGTGCCCTCTGGTCCTGAACACACCCACCATAGGAAACATCCTCTCCACATCCACTCTGTGCCCTCTGGTCCTGAACACCCCACCATAGGAAACATCCTCTCCACATCCACTCTGTGCCCTCTGGTCCTGAACACCACACCATAGGAAACATCCACTCCACATCCACTCTGTGCCCTCTGGTCCTGAACAACCCCACCATAGGAAACATCCTCTCCACATCCACTCTGTCTGTGCCCTCTGGTCCTAGACGCCCCCACCATAGGAAACATCCTCTCCACATCCACTATGTGCCCTCTGGTCCTGAACACAACACCACAGGAAACATTCTTTCCACATCCACTCTGTGCCCTCTGGTCCTGAACAACCCACCATAGGAAACATCCTCTCCACATCCACTCTGTGCCCTCTGGTCCTGAACAACCCACCATAGGAAACATCCTCTCCACATCCACTCTGTCTGTGCCCTCTGGTCCTAGACTCGCCCACCATAGGAAACATCCTCTCCACAACCACTCTGTGCCCTCTGGCCCTGAACAACCCCACCATAGGAAACATTCTCTCCACATCCACTCTGTGCCCTCTGGTCCTGAACACACCCAGCATAGGAAACATCCTCTCCACATCCACTCTGTGCCCTCTGGTCCTGAACACCCTACCATAGGAAACATCCTCTCCACATCCACTCTGTGCCCTCTGGTCCTGAACACCCCACCATAGGAAACATCCGCTCCACATCCACTCTCTGCCATCTGGTCCTGAACAACCCCACCATAGGTAACATCCTCTCCACATCCACTCTGTCTGTGCCCTCTGGTCCTAGACGCCCCCACCATAGGAAACATCCTCTCCACATCCACTATGTGCCCTCTGATCCTGAACACAACACCACAGGAAACATTCTCTCCACATTTACTCTGTGCCATCTGGTCCTGAACAACCCACCATAGGAAACATCCTCTCCACATCCACTCTGTGCCCTCTGGTCCTGAGCAACCCACCATAGGAAACATCCTCTCCACATCCACTCTGTCTGTGCCCTCTGGTCCTAGACTCGCCCACCATAGGAAACATCCTCTCCACATCCACTCTGTGCCCTCTGGTCCTGAGCAACCCACCATAGGAAACATCCTCTCCACATCCACTCTGTCTGTGCCCTCTGGTCCTAGACTCGCCCACCATAGGAAACATTCTCTCCACAACCACTCTGTGCCCTCTGGCCCTGAACAACCCCACCATAGGAAACATTCTCTCCACATCCACTCTGTGCCCTCTGGTCCTGAACACCCCACCATAGGAAATATCCTCTCCACATCCACTCTGTGCACTCTGGTCCTAGACTCCTCACCATAGGAAATATCCTCTCCACATCCACTCTGTGCCCTCTGGTCCTGAACACCCCACCATAGGAAACATTCTCTCCACATCCACTCTGTGCCCTCTGGTCCTGAACAACCCCACCATGGAAACATTCTCTCCACATCCACTCTGTGCCCTCGGGTCCTGAACACCCCCACCATGGAAACATTCTCTCCACATCTACTCTGTGCCCTCTGGTCCTGAACACCCCACCATAGGAAACATCCTCTGCACATCCACACTGTGCTCTCAGGTCCTGAACAACCCCACCATAGGAAACAGCCTCTCCACATCCACACTGTGCCCACTGGTCCTGAACAACCCCACCATAGGAAACATCCTCTCCACATCCACTCTGTTCCCTCTGGTCCTGAACAACCCACCATAGGAAACATCCTCTCCACATCCACTCTGTGCCCTCTGATCCTAGACTCCCCACCATAGGAAACATTCTCTCCAAATCCACTCTGTCTGTGCCCTCTGGTCCCAGACTCCCCCACCATAGGAAACATCCTCTCCACATCCACTCTGTGACCTCTTGTCCTGAACAACCCACCATAGGAAACATCGTCTCCACATCCACTCTGTCTGTGCCCTCTGGTCCTGATCACCCCTACCATGAGAAACATCCTCTCCACATCCACTCTGTGCCCTCTTGTCCTGAACACCCCACCATAGGAAACATCCTCTCCACATCCACTCTGTCTGTGCCCTCTGGTCCTAGACTCCCCACCAGAGGAAACATCCTCTCCACATCCACTCTGTGCCCTCTGGTCCTAGACTCCCCACCATAGGAAACAACCTCTCCACATCCACTCTGTCTGTGCTCTCTGGTCCTAGACACCCCCACCATAGGAAACATCCTCTCCACATCCACTCTGTGCCCTCTGGATCTGTACACCCCACCATAGGGAACATCCTCTCCACATCCACTCTGTGCCCTCTGGACCTGAACACCCCTCCATAGGAAACATCCTCTCCTCATCCACTCCGTGCCCTCTGGACCTGAACACCCCACCAAAGGGAACATTCTCTCCACATCCACTCTGTGCCATCTGGTCCTGAACAGCCCACCATAGGAAACATCCTCTCCACATCCACTCTGTGCGCTCTGGTCCTGAACAACCCCACCATAGGAAACATCCTCTCCACATCCACTATGTGCCCTCTGGTCCTGAACACAACACCACAGGAAACATTCTTTCCACATCCACTCTGTGCCCTCTGGTCCTGAACAACCCACCATAGGAAACATCCTCTCCACATCCACTCTGTGCCCTCTGGTCCTGAACAGCCCACCATAGGAAACATCCTCTCCACATCCACTCTGTGCGCTCCGGTCCTGAACAACCCCACCATAGGAAACATCCTCTCCACATCCACTTTGCGCCCTCTGGTCCTGAACACCCCCACCATAGGAAACATTCTCTCCACATCCACTCTGTGCCCTCTGGTCCTGAACACACCCACCATAGGAAACATCCTCTCCACATCCACTCTGTGCCCTCTGGTCCTGAACACCCCACCATAGGAAACATCCTCTCCACATCCACTCTGTGCCCTCTGGTCCTGAACACCACACCATAGGAAACATCCACTCCACATCCACTCTGTGCCCTCTGGTCCTGAACAACCCCACCATAGGAAACATCCTCTCCACATCCACTCTGTCTGTGCCCTCTGGTCCTAGACGCCCCCACCATAGGAAACATCCTCTCCACATCCACTATGTGCCCTCTGGTCCTGAACACAACACCACAGGAAACATTCTTTCCACATCCACTCTGTGCCCTCTGGTCCTGAACAACCCACCATAGGAAACATCCTCTCCACATCCACTCTGTGCCCTCTGGTCCTGAACAACCCACCATAGGAAACATCCTCTCCACATCCACTCTGTCTGTGCCCTCTGGTCCTAGACTCGCCCACCATAGGAAACATCCTCTCCACAACCACTCTGTGCCCTCTGGCCCTGAACAACCCCACCATAGGAAACATTCTCTCCACATCCACTCTGTGCCCTCTGGTCCTGAACACACCCAGCATAGGAAACATCCTCTCCACATCCACTCTGTGCCCTCTGGTCCTGAACACCCTACCATAGGAAACATCCTCTCCACATCCACTCTGTGCCCTCTGGTCCTGAACACCCCACCATAGGAAACATCCGCTCCACATCCACTCTCTGCCATCTGGTCCTGAACAACCCCACCATAGGTAACATCCTCTCCACATCCACTCTGTCTGTGCCCTCTGGTCCTAGACGCCCCCACCATAGGAAACATCCTCTCCACATCCACTATGTGCCCTCTGGTCCTGAACACAACACCACAGGAAACATTCTCTCCACATTTACTCTGTGCCATCTGGTCCTGAACAACCCACCATAGGAAACATTCTCTCCACAACCACTCTGTGCCCTCTGGCCCTGAACAACCCCACCATAGGAAACATTCTCTCCACATCCACTCTGTGCCCTCTGGTCCTGAACACCCCACCATAGGAAATATCCTCTCCACATCCACTCTGTGCCCTCTGGTCCTGAACACCCCACCATAGGAAACATCCTCTCCACATCCACTCTGTGCCCTCTGGCCCTGAACAACCCCACCATAGGAAACATCCTCTCCACATCCACTCTGTTCCCTCTGGTCCTGAACAACCCACCATAGGAAACATCCTCTCCACATCCACTCTGTGCACTCTGGTCCTAGACTCCTCACCATAGGAAATATCCTCTCCACATCCACTCTGTGCCCTCTGGTCCTGAACACCCCACCATAGGAAACATTCTCTCCACATCCACTCTGTGCCCTCTGGTCCTGAACAACCCCACCATGGAAACATTCTCTCCACATCCACTCTGTGCCCTCGGGTCCTGAACACCCACACCATGGAAACATTCTCTCCACATCTACTCTGTGCCCTCTGGTCCTGAACACCCCACCATAGGAAACATCCTCTGCACATCCACACTGTGCTCTCAGGTCCTGAACAACCCCACCATAGGAAACAGCCTCTCCACATCCACACTGTGCCCACTGGTCCTGAACAACCCCACCATAGGAAACATCCTCTCCACATCCACTCTGTTCCCTCTGGTCCTGAACAACCCACCATAGGAAACATCCTCTCCACATCCACTCTGTGCCCTCTGATCCTAGACTCCCCACCATAGGAAACATTCTCTCCAAATCCACTCTGTCTGTGCCCTCTGGTCCCAGACTCCCCCACCATAGGAAACATCCTCTCCACATCCACTCTGTGACCTCTTGTCCTGAACAACCCACCATAGGAAACATCGTCTCCACATCCACTCTGTCTGTGCCCTCTGGTCCTGATCACCCCTACCATGAGAAACATCCTCTCCACATCCACTCTGTGCCCTCTTGTCCTGAACACCCCACCATAGGAAACATCCTCTCCACATCCACTCTGTCTGTGCCCTCTGGTCCTAGACTCCCCACCAGAGGAAACATCCTCTCCACATCCACTCTGTGCCCTCTGGTCCTAGACTCCCCACCATAGGAAACAACCTCTCCACATCCACTCTGTCTGTGCTCTCTGGTCCTAGACACCCCCACCATAGGAAACATCCTCTCCACATCCACTCTGTGCCCTCTGGATCTGTACACCCCACCATAGGGAACATCCTCTCCACATCCACTCTGTGCCCTCTGGACCTGAACACCCCTCCATAGGAAACATCCTCTCCTCATCCACTCCGTGCCCTCTGGACCTGAACACCCCACCAAAGGGAACATTCTCTCCACATCCACTCTGTGCCATCTGGTCCTGAACAGCCCACCATAGGAAACATCCTCTCCACATCCACTCTGTGCGCTCTGGTCCTGAACAACCCCACCATAGGAAACATCCTCTCCACATCCACTATGTGCCCTCTGGTCCTGAACACAACACCACAGGAAACATTCTTTCCACATCCACTCTGTGCCCTCTGGTCCTGAACAACCCACCATAGGAAACATCCTCTCCACATCCACTCTGTGCCCTCTGGTCCTGAACAACCCACCATAGGAAACATCCTCTCCACATCCACTCTGTGCACTCTGGTCCTAGACTCCTCACCATAGGAAACATCCTCTCCACATCCACTCTGTGCTTTCTGGACCTGAACACCCCACCAAAGGGAACATTCTCTCCACATCCACTCTGTGCCCTCTGGTCCTGAACAGCCCACCATAGGAAACATCCTCTCCACATCCACTCTGTGCGCTCCGGTCCTGAACAACCCCACCATAGGAAACATCCTCTCCACATCCACTTTGCGCCCTCTGGTCCTGAACACCCCCACCATAGGAAACATTCTCTCCACATCCACTCTGTGCCCTCTGGTCCTGAACACACCCACCATAGGAAACATCCTCTCCACATCCACTCTGTGCCCTCTGGTCCTGAACACCCCACCATAGGAAACATCCTCTCCACATCCACTCTGTGCCCTCTGGTCCTGAACACCACACCATAGGAAACATCCACTCCACATCCACTCTGTGCCCTCTGGTCCTGAACAACCCCACCATAGGAAACATCCTCTCCACATCCACTCTGTCTGTGCCCTCTGGTCCTAGACGCCCCCACCATAGGAAACATCCTCTCCACATCCACTATGTGCCCTCTGGTCCTGAACACAACACCACAGGAAACATTCTTTCCACATCCACTCTGTGCCCTCTGGTCCTGAACAACCCACCATAGGAAACATCCTCTCCACATCCACTCTGTGCCCTCTGGTCCTGAACAACCCACCATAGGAAACATCCTCTCCACATCCACTCTGTCTGTGCCCTCTGGTCCTAGACTCGCCCACCATAGGAAACATCCTCTCCACAACCACTCTGTGCCCTCTGGCCCTGAACAACCCCACCATAGGAAACATTCTCTCCACATCCACTCTGTGCCCTCTGGTCCTGAACACACCCAGCATAGGAAACATCCTCTCCACATCCACTCTGTGCCCTCTGGTCCTGAACACCCTACCATAGGAAACATCCTCTCCACATCCACTCTGTGCCCTCTGGTCCTGAACACCCCACCATAGGAAACATCCGCTCCACATCCACTCTCTGCCATCTGGTCCTGAACAACCCCACCATAGGTAACATCCTCTCCACATCCACTCTGTCTGTGCCCTCTGGTCCTAGACGCCCCCACCATAGGAAACATCCTCTCCACATCCTCTATGTGCCCTCTGGTCCTGAACACAACACCACAGGAAACATTCTCTCCACATTTACTCTGTGCCATCTGGTCCTGAACAACCCACCATAGGAAACATCCTCTCCACATCCACTCTGTGCCCTCTGGTCCTGAGCAACCCACCATAGGAAACATCCTCTCCAGATCCACTCTGTCTGTGCCCTCCGGTCCTAGACTCGCCCACCATAGGAAACCTCCTCTCCACATCCACTCTGTGCCCTCTGGTCCTGAGCAACCCACCATAGGAAACATCCTCTCCACATCCACTCTGTCTGTGCCCTCTGGTCCTAGACTCGCCCACCATAGGAAACATTCTCTCCACAACCACTCTGTGCCCTCTGGCCCTGAACAACCCCACCATAGGAAACATTCTCTCCACATCCACTCTGTGCCCTCTGGTCCTGAACACCCCACCATAGGAAATATCCTCTCCACATCCACTCTGTGCACTCTGGTCCTAGACTCCTCACCATAGGAAATATCCTCTCCACATCCACTCTGTGCCCTCTGGTCCTGAACACCCCACCATAGGAAACATTCTCTCCACATCCACTCTGTGCCCTCTGGTCCTGAACAACCCCACCATGGAAACATTCTCTCCACATCCACTCTGTGCCCTCGGGTCCTGAACACCCCCACCATGGAAACATTCTCTCCACATCTACTCTGTGCCCTCTGGTCCTGAACACCCCACCATAGGAAACATCCTCTGCACATCCACACTGTGCTCTCAGGTCCTGAACAACCCCACCATAGGAAACAGCCTCTCCACATCCACACTGTGCCCACTGGTCCTGAACAACCCCACCATAGGAAACATCCTCTCCACATCCACTCTGTTCCCTCTGGTCCTGAACAACCCACCATAGGAAACATCCTCTCCACATCCACTCTGTGCCCTCTGATCCTAGACTCCCCACCATAGGAAACATTCTCTCCAAATCCACTCTGTCTGTGCCCTCTGGTCCCAGACTCCCCCACCATAGGAAACATCCTCTCCACATCCACTCTGTGACCTCTTGTCCTGAACAACCCACCATAGGAAACATCGTCTCCACATCCACTCTGTCTGTGCCCTCTGGTCCTGATCACCCCTACCATGAGAAACATCCTCTCCACATCCACTCTGTGCCCTCTTGTCCTGAACACCCCACCATAGGAAACATCCTCTCCACATCCACTCTGTCTGTGCCCTCTGGTCCTAGACTCCCCACCAGAGGAAACATCCTCTCCACATCCACTCTGTGCCCTCTGGTCCTAGACTCCCCACCATAGGAAACAACCTCTCCACATCCACTCTGTCTGTGCTCTCTGGTCCTAGACACCCCCACCATAGGAAACATCCTCTCCACATCCACTCTGTGCCCTCTGGATCTGTACACCCCACCATAGGGAACATCCTCTCCACATCCACTCTGTGCCCTCTGGACCTGAACACCCCTCCATAGGAAACATCCTCTCCTCATCCACTCCGTGCCCTCTGGACCTGAACACCCCACCAAAGGGAACATTCTCTCCACATCCACTCTGTGCCATCTGGTCCTGAACAGCCCACCATAGGAAACATCCTCTCCACATCCACTCTGTGCGCTCTGGTCCTGAACAACCCCACCATAGGAAACATCCTCTCCACATCCACTATGTGCCCTCTGGTCCTGAACACAACACCACAGCAAACATTCTTTCCACATCCACTCTGTGCCCTCTGGTCCTGAACAACCCACCATAGGAAACATCCTCTCCACATCCACTCTGTGCCCTCTGGTCCTGAACAACCCACCATAGGAAACATCCTCTCCACATCCACTCTGTGCACTCTGGTCCTAGACTCCTCACCATAGGAAACATCCTCTCCACATCCACTCTGTGCTTTCTGGACCTGAACACCCCACCAAAGGGAACATTCTCTCCACATCCACTCTGTGCCCTCTGGTCCTGAACAGCCCACCATAGGAAACATCCTCTCCACATCCACTCTGTGCGCTCCGGTCCTGAACAACCCCACCATAGGAAACATCCTCTCCACATCCACTTTGCGCCCTCTGGTCCTGAACACCCCCACCATAGGAAACATTCTCTCCACATCCACTCTGTGCCCTCTGGTCCTGAACACACCCACCATAGGAAACATCCTCTCCACATCCACTCTGTGCCCTCTGGTCCTGAACACCCCACCATAGGAAACATCCTCTCCACATCCACTCTGTGCCCTCTGGTCCTGAACACCACACCATAGGAAACATCCACTCCACATCCACTCTGTGCCCTCTGGTCCTGAACAACCCCACCATAGGAAACATCCTCTCCACATCCACTCTGTCTGTGCCCTCTGGTCCTAGACGCCCCCACCATAGGAAACATCCTCTCCACATCCACTATGTGCCCTCTGGTCCTGAACACAACACCACAGGAAACATTCTTTCCACATCCACTCTGTGCCCTCTGGTCCTGAACAACCCACCATAGGAAACATCCTCTCCACATCCACTCTGTGCCCTCTGGTCCTGAACAACCCACCATAGGAAACATCCTCTCCACATCCACTCTGTCTGTGCCCTCTGGTCCTAGACTCGCCCACCATAGGAAACATCCTCTCCACAACCACTCTGTGCCCTCTGGCCCTGAACAACCCCACCATAGGAAACATTCTCTCCACATCCACTCTGTGCCCTCTGGTCCTGAACACACCCAGCATAGGAAACATCCTCTCCACATCCACTCTGTGCCCTCTGGTCCTGAACACCCTACCATAGGAAACATCCTCTCCACATCCACTCTGTGCCCTCTGGTCCTGAACACCCCACCATAGGAAACATCCGCTCCACATCCACTCTCTGCCATCTGGTCCTGAACAACCCCACCATAGGTAACATCCTCTCCACATCCACTCTGTCTGTGCCCTCTGGTCCTAGACGCCCCCACCATAGGAAACATCCTCTCCACATCCTCTATGTGCCCTCTGGTCCTGAACACAACACCACAGGAAACATTCTCTCCACATTTACTCTGTGCCATCTGGTCCTGAACAACCCACCATAGGAAACATCCTCTCCACATCCACTCTGTGCCCTCTGGTCCTGAGCAACCCACCATAGGAAACATCCTCTCCACATCCACTCTGTCTGTGCCCTCCGGTCCTAGACTCGCCCACCATAGGAAACATCCTCTCCACATCCACTCTGTGCCCTCTGGTCCTGAGCAACCCACCATAGGAAACATCCTCTCCACATCCACTCTGTCTGTGCCCTCTGGTCCTAGACTCGCCCACCATAGGAAACATTCTCTCCACAACCACTCTGTGCCCTCTGGCCCTGAACAACCCCACCATAGGAAACATTCTCTCCACATCCACTCTGTGCCCTCTGGTCCTGAACACCCCACCAGAGGAAATATCCTCTCCACATCCACTCTGTGCACTCTGGTCCTAGACTCCTCACCATAGGAAATATCCTCTCCACATCCACTCTGTGCCCTCTGGTCCTGAACACCCCACCATAGGAAACATTCTCTCCACATCCACTCTGTGCCCTCTGGTCCTGAACAACCCCACCATGGAAACATTCTCTCCACATCCACTCTGTGCCCTCGGGTCCTGAACACCCCCACCATGGAAACATTCTCTCCACATCTACTCTGTGCCCTCTGGTCCTGAACACCCCACCATAGGAAACATCCTCTGCACATCCACACTGTGTTCTCAGGTCCTGAACAACCCCACCATAGGAAACAGCCTCTCCACATCCACACTGTGCCCACTGGTCCTGAACAACCCCACCATAGGAAACATCCTCTCCACATCCACACTGTTCCCTCTGGTCCTGAACAACCCACCATAGGAAACATCCTCTCCACATCCACTCTGTGCCCTCTGATCCTAGACTCCCCACCATAGGAAACATTCTCTCCAAATCCACTCTGTCTGTGCCCTCTGGTCCCAGACTCCCCCACCATAGGAAACATCCTCTCCACATCCACTCTGTGACCTCTTGTCCTGAACAACCCACCATAGGAAACATCGTCTCCACATCCACTCTGTCTGTGCCCTCTGGTCCTGATCACACCTACCATGAGAAACATCCTCTCCACATCCACTCTGTGCCCTCTTGTCCTGAACACCCCACCATAGGAAACATCCTCTCCACATCCACTCTGTCTGTGCCCTCTGGTCCTAGACTCCCCACCAGAGGAAACATCCTCTCCACATCCACTCTGTGCCCTCTGGTCCTAGACTCCCCACCATAGGAAACAACCTCTCCACATCCACTCTGTCTGTGCTCTCTGGTCCTAGACACCCCCACCATAGGAAACATCCTCTCCACATCCACTCTGTGCCCTCTGGATCTGTACACCCCACCATAGGGAACATCCTCTCCACATCCACTCTGTGCCCTCTGGACCTGAACACCCCTCCATAGGAAACATCCTCTCCTCATCCACTCCGTGCCCTCTGGACCTGAACACCCCACCAAAGGGAACATTCTCTCCACATCCACTCTGTGCCATCTGGTCCTGAACAGCCCACCATAGGAAACATCCTCTCCACATCCACTCTGTGCGCTCTGGTCCTGAACAACCCCACCATAGGAAACATCCTCTCCACATCCACTATGTGCCCTCTGGTCCTGAACACAACACCACAGGAAACATTCTTTCCACATCCACTCTGTGCCCTCTGGTCCTGAACAACCCACCATAGGAAACATCCTCTCCACATCCACTCTGTGCCCTCTGGTCCTGAACAACCCACCATAGGAAACATCCTCTCCACATCCACTCTGTGCACTCTGGTCCTAGACTCCTCACCATAGGAAATATCCTCTCCACATCCACTCTGTGCCCTCTGGACCTGAACACCCCACCATAGGAAACATTCTGTCCACATCCACTCTGTGCCCTCTGGTCCTGAACAACCCCACCATGGAAACATTCTCTCCACATCCACTCTGTGCCCTCGGGTCGTGAACACCCCCACCATAGGAAACATCCTCTCCACATCCGCTCTGTGCCCTCTGGACCTGAACACCCCACCATGGGAAACATTCTCTGCACATCCAATCTGTGCCCTCTGGTCCTGAACACCCCCACCATAGGAAACATCCTCTCCACATCCACTCTGTGCCCTCTGGTCCTAGACTCCCCATCATAGGAAACATCCTCTCCACATCCACTCTGTGCCCTCTGGTCCTGAACAACCCCTCCATAGGAAACATCCTCTCCTCATCCACTCTGTGCCCTCTGGACCTGAACACCCCACCAAAGGGAACATTCTCTCCACATCCACTCTGTGCCCTCTGGTCCTGAACAGCCCACCATAGGAAACAACCTCTCCACATCCACTCTGTCTGTGCAATCTGGTCCTAGACACCCCCACCATAGGAAACATCCTCTCCACATCCGCTCTGTGCCCTCTGGACCTGAACACCCCACCATAGGAAACATCCTCTCCACATCCACTTTGCGCCCTCTGGTCCTGAACACCCCCACCATAGGAAACATTCTCTCCACATCCACTCTGTGCCCTCTGGTCCTGAACACACCCACCATAGGAAACATCCTCTCCACATCCACTCTGTGCCCTCTGGTCCTGAACACCCCACCATAGGAAACATCCTCTCCACATCCACTCTGTGCCCTCTGGTCCTGAACACCACACCATAGGAAACATCCACTCCACATCCACTCTGTGCCCTCTGGTCCTGAACAACCCCACCATAGGAAACATCCTCTCCACATCCACTCTGTCTGTGCCCTCTGGTCCTAGACGCCCCCACCATAGGAAACATCCTCTCCACATCCACTATGTGCCCTCTGGTCCTGAACACAACACCACAGGAAACATTCTTTCCACATCCACTCTGTGCCCTCTGGTCCTGAACAACCCACCATAGGAAACATCCTCTCCACATCCACTCTGTGCCCTCTGGTCCTGAACAACCCACCATAGGAAACATCCTCTCCACATCCACTCTGTCTGTGCCCTCTGGTCCTAGACTCGCCCACCATAGGAAACATCCTCTCCACAACCACTCTGTGCCCTCTGGCCCTGAACAACCCCACCATAGGAAACATTCTCTCCACATCCACTCTGTGCCCTCTGGTCCTGAACACACCCAGCATAGGAAACATCCTCTCCACATCCACTCTGTGCCCTCTGGTCCTGAACACCCTACCATAGGAAACATCCTCTCCACATCCACTCTGTGCCCTCTGGTCCTGAACACCCCACCATAGGAAACATCCGCTCCACATCCACTCTCTGCCATCTGGTCCTGAACAACCCCACCATAGGTAACATCCTCTCCACATCCACTCTGTCTGTGCCCTCTGGTCCTAGACGCCCCCACCATAGGAAACATCCTCTCCACATCCTCTATGTGCCCTCTGGTCCTGAACACAACACCACAGGAAACATTCTCTCCACATTTACTCTGTGCCATCTGGTCCTGAACAACCCACCATAGGAAACATCCTCTCCACATCCACTCTGTGCCCTCTGGTCCTGAGCAACCCACCATAGGAAACATCCTCTCCACATCCACTCTGTCTGTGCCCTCCGGTCCTAGACTCGCCCACCATAGGAAACATCCTCTCCACATCCACTCTGTGCCCTCTGGTCCTGAGCAACCCACCATAGGAAACATCCTCTCCACATCCACTCTGTCTGTGCCCTCTGGTCCTAGACTCGCCCACCATAGGAAACATTCTCTCCACAACCACTCTGTGCCCTCTGGCCCTGAACAACCCCACCATAGGAAACATTCTCTCCACATCCACTCTGTGCCCTCTGGTCCTGAACACCCCACCATAGGAAATATCCTCTCCACATCCACTCTGTGCCCTCTGGTCCTGAACACCCCACCATAGGAAACATTCTCTCCACATCCACTCTGTGCCCTCTGGTCCTGAACAACCCCACCATGGAAACATTCTCTCCACATCCACTCTGTGCCCTCGGGTCCTGAACACCCCCACCATGGAAACATTCTCTCCACATCTACTCTGTGCCCTCTGGTCCTGAACACCCCACCATAGGAAACATCCTCTGCACATCCACACTGTGCTCTCAGGTCCTGAACAACCCCACCATAGGAAACAGCCTCTCCACATCCACACTGTGCCCACTGGTCCTGAACAACCCCACCATAGGAAACATCCTCTCCACATCCACTCTGTTCCCTCTGGTCCTGAACAACCCACCATAGGAAACATCCTCTCCACATCCACTCTGTGCCCTCTGATCCTAGACTCCCCACCATAGGAAACATTCTCTCCAAATCCACTCTGTCTGTGCCCTCTGGTCCCAGACTCCCCCACCATAGGAAACATCCTCTCCACATCCACTCTGTGACCTCTTGTCCTGAACAACCCACCATAGGAAACATCGTCTCCACATCCACTCTGTCTGTGCCCTCTGGTCCTGATCACCCCTACCATGAGAAACATCCTCTCCACATCCACTCTGTGCCCTCTTGTCCTGAACACCCCACCATAGGAAACATCCTCTCCACATCCACTCTGTCTGTGCCCTCTGGTCCTAGACTCCCCACCAGAGGAAACATCCTCTCCACATCCACTCTGTGCCCTCTGGTCCTAGACTCCCCACCATAGGAAACAACCTCTCCACATCCACTCTGTCTGTGCTCTCTGGTCCTAGACACCCCCACCATAGGAAACATCCTCTCCACATCCACTCTGTGCCCTCTGGATCTGTACACCCCACCATAGGGAACATCCTCTCCACATCCACTCTGTGCCCTCTGGACCTGAACACCCCTCCATAGGAAACATCCTCTCCTCATCCACTCCGTGCCCTCTGGACCTGAACACCCCACCAAAGGGAACATTCTCTCCACATCCACTCTGTGCCATCTGGTCCTGAACAGCCCACCATAGGAAACATCCTCTCCACATCCACTCTGTGCGCTCTGGTCCTGAACAACCCCACCATAGGAAACATCCTCTCCACATCCACTATGTGCCCTCTGGTCCTGAACACAACACCACAGGAAACATTCTTTCCACATCCACTCTGTGCCCTCTGGTCCTGAACAACCCACCATAGGAAACATCCTCTCCACATCCACTCTGTGCCCTCTGGTCCTGAACAACCCACCATAGGAAACATCCTCTCCACATCCACTCTGTGCACTCTGGTCCTAGACTCCTCACCATAGGAAACATCCTCTCCACATCCACTCTGTGCTTTCTGGACCTGAACACCCCACCAAAGGGAACATTCTCTCCACATCCACTCTGTGCCCTCTGGTCCTGAACAGCCCACCATAGGAAACATCCTCTCCACATCCACTCTGTGCGCTCCGGTCCTGAACAACCCCACCATAGGAAACATCCTCTCCACATCCACTTTGCGCCCTCTGGTCCTGAACACCCCCACCATAGGAAACATTCTCTCCACATCCACTCTGTGCCCTCTGGTCCTGAACACACCCACCATAGGAAACATCCTCTCCACATCCACTCTGTGCCCTCTGGTCCTGAACACCCCACCATAGGAAACATCCTCTCCACATCCACTCTGTGCCCTCTGGTCCTGAACACCACACCATAGGAAACATCCACTCCACATCCACTCTGTGCCCTCTGGTCCTGAACAACCCCACCATAGGAAACATCCTCTCCACATCCACTCTGTCTGTGCCCTCTGGTCCTAGACGCCCCCACCATAGGAAACATCCTCTCCACATCCACTATGTGCCCTCTGGTCCTGAACACAACACCACAGGAAACATTCTTTCCACATCCACTCTGTGCCCTCTGGTCCTGAACAACCCACCATAGGAAACATCCTCTCCACATCCACTCTGTGCCCTCTGGTCCTGAACAACCCACCATAGGAAACATCCTCTCCACATCCACTCTGTCTGTGCCCTCTGGTCCTAGACTCGCCCACCATAGGAAACATCCTCTCCACAACCACTCTGTGCCCTCTGGCCCTGAACAACCCCACCATAGGAAACATTCTCTCCACATCCACTCTGTGCCCTCTGGTCCTGAACACACCCAGCATAGGAAACATCCTCTCCACATCCACTCTGTGCCCTCTGGTCCTGAACACCCTACCATAGGAAACATCCTCTCCACATCCACTCTGTGCCCTCTGGTCCTGAACACCCCACCATAGGAAACATCCGCTCCACATCCACTCTCTGCCATCTGGTCCTGAACAACCCCACCATAGGTAACATCCTCTCCACATCCACTCTGTCTGTGCCCTCTGGTCCTAGACGCCCCCACCATAGGAAACATCCTCTCCACATCCTCTATGTGCCCTCTGGTCCTGAACACAACACCACAGGAAACATTCTCTCCACATTTACTCTGTGCCATCTGGTCCTGAACAACCCACCATAGGAAACATCCTCTCCACATCCACTCTGTGCCCTCTGGTCCTGAGCAACCCACCATAGGAAACATCCTCTCCACATCCACTCTGTCTGTGCCCTCCGGTCCTAGACTCGCCCACCATAGGAAACATCCTCTCCACATCCACTCTGTGCCCTCTGGTCCTGAGCAACCCACCATAGGAAACATCCTCTCCACATCCACTCTGTGCCCTCTGGATCTGTACACCCCACCATAGGGAACATCCTCTCCACATCCACTCTGTGCCCTCTGGACCTGAACACCCCTCCATAGGAAACATCCTCTCCTCATCCACTCCGTGCCCTCTGGACCTGAACACCCCACCAAAGGGAACATTCTCTCCACATCCACTCTGTGCCATCTGGTCCTGAACAGCCCACCATAGGAAACATCCTCTCCACATCCACTCTGTGCGCTCTGGTCCTGAACAACCCCACCATAGGAAACATCCTCTCCACATCCACTATGTGCCCTCTGGTCCTGAACACAACACCACAGCAAACATTCTTTCCACATCCACTCTGTGCCCTCTGGTCCTGAACAACCCACCATAGGAAACATCCTCTCCACATCCACTCTGTGCCCTCTGGTCCTGAACAACCCACCATAGGAAACATCCTCTCCACATCCACTCTGTGCACTCTGGTCCTAGACTCCTCACCATAGGAAACATCCACTCCACATCCACTCTGTGCCCTCTGGTCCTGAACAACCCCACCATAGGAAACATCCTCTCCACATCCACTCTGTCTGTGCCCTCTGGTCCTAGACGCCCCCACCATAGGAAACATCCTCTCCACATCCACTATGTGCCCTCTGGTCCTGAACACAACACCACAGGAAACATTCTTTCCACATCCACTCTGTGCCCTCTGGTCCTGAACAACCCACCATAGGAAACATCCTCTCCACATCCACTCTGTGCCCTCTGGTCCTGAACAACCCACCATAGGAAACATCCTCTCCACATCCACTCTGTCTGTGCCCTCTGGTCCTAGACTCGCCCACCATAGGAAACATCCTCTCCACAACCACTCTGTGCCCTCTGGCCCTGAACAACCCCACCATAGGAAACATTCTCTCCACATCCACTCTGTGCCCTCTGGTCCTGAACACACCCAGCATAGGAAACATCCTCTCCATATCCACTCTGTGCCCTCTGGTCCTGAACACCCTACCATAGGAAACATCCTCTCCACATCCACTCTGTGCCCTCTGGTCCTGAACACCCCACCATAGGAAACATCCGCTCCACATCCACTCTCTGCCATCTGGTCCTGAACAACCCCACCATAGGTAACATCCTCTCCACATCCACTCTGTCTGTGCCCTCTGGTCCTAGACGCCCCCACCATAGGAAACATCCTCTCCACATCCTCTATGTGCCCTCTGGTCCTGAACACAACACCACAGGAAACATTCTCTCCACATTTACTCTGTGCCATCTGGTCCTGAACAACCCACCATAGGAAACATCCTCTCCACATCCACTCTGTGCCCTCTGGTCCTGAGCAACCCACCATAGGAAACATCCTCTCCACATCCACTCTGTCTGTGCCCTCCGGTCCTAGACTCGCCCACCATAGGAAACATCCTCTCCACATCCACTCTGTGCCCTCTGGTCCTGAGCAACCCACCATAGGAAACATCCTCTCCACATCCACTCTGTGCCCTCTGATCCTAGACTCCCCACCATAGGAAACATTCTCTCCAAATCCACTCTGTCTGTGCCCTCTGGTCCCAGACTCCCCCACCATAGGAAACATCCTCTCCACATCCACTCTGTGACCTCTTGTCCTGAACAACCCACCATAGGAAACATCGTCTCCACATCCACTCTGTCTGTGCCCTCTGGTCCTGATCACCCCTACCATGAGAAACATCCTCTCCACATCCACTCTGTGCCCTCTTGTCCTGAACACCCCACCATAGGAAACATCCTCTCCACATCCACTCTGTCTGTGCCCTCTGGTCCTAGACTCCCCACCAGAGGAAACATCCTCTCCACATCCACTCTGTGCCCTCTGGTCCTAGACTCCCCACCATAGGAAACAACCTCTCCACATCCACTCTGTCTGTGCTCTCTGGTCCTAGACACCCCCACCATAGGAAACATCCTCTCCACATCCACTCTGTGCCCTCTGGATCTGTACACCCCACCATAGGGAACATCCTCTCCACATCCACTCTGTGCCCTCTGGACCTGAACACCCCTCCATAGGAAACATCCTCTCCTCATCCACTCCGTGCCCTCTGGACCTGAACACCCCACCAAAGGGAACATTCTCTCCACATCCACTCTGTGCCATCTGGTCCTGAACAGCCCACCATAGGAAACATCCTCTCCACATCCACTCTGTGCGCTCTGGTCCTGAACAACCCCACCATAGGAAACATCCTCTCCACATCCACTATGTGCCCTCTGGTCCTGAACACAACACCACAGGAAACATTCTTTCCACATCCACTCTGTGCCCTCTGGTCCTGAACAACCCACCATAGGAAACATCCTCTCCACATCCACTCTGTGCCCTCTGGTCCTGAACAACCCACCATAGGAAACATCCTCTCCACATCCACTCTGTGCACTCTGGTCCTAGACTCCTCACCATAGGAAACATCCTCTCCACATCCACTCTGTGCTTTCTGGACCTGAACACCCCACCAAAGGGAACATTCTCTCCACATCCACTCTGTGCCCTCTGGTCCTGAACAGCCCACCATAGGAAACATCCTCTCCACATCCACTCTGTGCGCTCCGGTCCTGAACAACCCCACCATAGGAAACATCCTCTCCACATCCACTTTGCGCCCTCTGGTCCTGAACACCCCCACCATAGGAAACATTCTCTCCACATCCACTCTGTGCCCTCTGGTCCTGAACACACCCACCATAGGAAACATCCTCTCCACATCCACTCTGTGCCCTCTGGTCCTGAACACCCCACCATAGGAAACATCCTCTCCACATCCACTCTGTGCCCTCTGGTCCTGAACACCACACCATAGGAAACATCCACTCCACATCCACTCTGTGCCCTCTGGTCCTGAACAACCCCACCATAGGAAACATCCTCTCCACATCCACTCTGTCTGTGCCCTCTGGTCCTAGACGCCCCCACCATAGGAAACATCCTCTCCACATCCACTATGTGCCCTCTGGTCCTGAACACAACACCACAGGAAACATTCTTTCCACATCCACTCTGTGCCCTCTGGTCCTGAACAACCCACCATAGGAAACATCCTCTCCACATCCACTCTGTGCCCTCTGGTCCTGAACAACCCACCATAGGAAACATCCTCTCCACATCCACTCTGTCTGTGCCCTCTGGTCCTAGACTCGCCCACCATAGGAAACATCCTCTCCACAACCACTCTGTGCCCTCTGGCCCTGAACAACCCCACCATAGGAAACATTCTCTCCACATCCACTCTGTGCCCTCTGGTCCTGAACACACCCAGCATAGGAAACATCCTCTCCACATCCACTCTGTGCCCTCTGGTCCTGAACACCCTACCATAGGAAACATCCTCTCCACATCCACTCTGTGCCCTCTGGTCCTGAACACCCCACCATAGGAAACATCCGCTCCACATCCACTCTCTGCCATCTGGTCCTGAACAACCCCACCATAGGTAACATCCTCTCCACATCCACTCTGTCTGTGCCCTCTGGTCCTAGACGCCCCCACCATAGGAAACATCCTCTCCACATCCTCTATGTGCCCTCTGGTCCTGAACACAACACCACAGGAAACATTCTCTCCACATTTACTCTGTGCCATCTGGTCCTGAACAACCCACCATAGGAAACATCCTCTCCACATCCACTCTGTGCCCTCTGGTCCTGAGCAACCCACCATAGGAAACATCCTCTCCACATCCACTCTGTCTGTGCCCTCCGGTCCTAGACTCGCCCACCATAGGAAACATCCTCTCCACATCCACTCTGTGCCCTCTGGTCCTGAGCAACCCACCATAGGAAACATCCTCTCCACATCCACTCTGTCTGTGCCCTCTGGTCCTAGACTCGCCCACCATAGGAAACATTCTCTCCACAACCACTCTGTGCCCTCTGGCCCTGAACAACCCCACCATAGGAAACATTCTCTCCACATCCACTCTGTGCCCTCTGGTCCTGAACACCCCACCAGAGGAAATATCCTCTCCACATCCACTCTGTGCACTCTGGTCCTAGACTCCTCACCATAGGAAATATTCTCTCCACATCCACTCTGTGCCCTCTGGTCCTGAACAACCCCACCATGGAAACATTCTCTCCACATCCACTCTGTGCCCTCGGGTCCTGAACACCCCCACCATGGAAACATTCTCTCCACATCTACTCTGTGCCCTCTGGTCCTGAACACCCCACCATAGGAAACATCCTCTGCACATCCACACTGTGTTCTCAGGTCCTGAACAACCCCACCATAGGAAACAGCCTCTCCACATCCACACTGTGCCCACTGGTCCTGAACAACCCCACCATAGGAAACATCCTCTCCACATCCACACTGTTCCCTCTGGTCCTGAACAACCCACCATAGGAAACATCCTCTCCACATCCACTCTGTGCCCTCTGATCCTAGACTCCCCACCATAGGAAACATTCTCTCCAAATCCACTCTGTCTGTGCCCTCTGGTCCCAGACTCCCCCACCATAGGAAACATCCTCTCCACATCCACTCTGTGACCTCTTGTCCTGAACAACCCACCATAGGAAACATCGTCTCCACATCCACTCTGTCTGTGCCCTCTGGTCCTGATCACCCCTACCATGAGAAACATCCTCTCCACATCCACTCTGTGCCCTCTTGTCCTGAACACCCCACCATAGGAAACATCCTCTCCACATCCACTCTGTCTGTGCCCTCTGGTCCTAGACTCCCCACCAGAGGAAACATCCTCTCCACATCCACTCTGTGCCCTCTGGTCCTAGACTCCCCACCATAGGAAACAACCTCTCCACATCCACTCTGTCTGTGCTCTCTGGTCCTAGACACCCCCACCATAGGAAACATCCTCTCCACATCCACTCTGTGCCCTCTGGATCTGTACACCCCACCATAGGGAACATCCTCTCCACATCCACTCTGTGCCCTCTGGACCTGAACACCCCTCCATAGGAAACATCCTCTCCTCATCCACTCCGTGCCCTCTGGACCTGAACACCCCACCAAAGGGAACATTCTCTCCACATCCACTCTGTGCCATCTGGTCCTGAACAGCCCACCATAGGAAACATCCTCTCCACATTCACTCTGTGCGCTCTGGTCCTGAACAACCCCACCATAGGAAACATCCTCTCCACATCCACTATGTGCCCTCTGGTCCTGAACACAACACCACAGGAAACATTCTTTCCACATCCACTCTGTGCCCTCTGGTCCTGAACAACCCACCATAGGAAACATCCTCTCCACATCCACTCTGTGCCCTCTGGTCCTGAACAACCCACCATAGGAAACATCCTCTCCACATCCACTCTGTGCCCTCGTGTCGTGAACACCCCCACCATAGGAAACATCCTCTCCACATCCGCTCTGTGCCCTCTGGACCTGAACACCCCACCATGGGAAACATTCTCTGCACATCCAATCTGTGCCCTCTGGTCCTGAACACCCCCACCATAGGAAACATCCTCTCCACATCCACTCTGTGCCCTCTGGTCCTAGACTCCCCATCATAGGAAACATCCTCTCCACATCCACTCTGTGCCCTCTGGTCCTGAACAACCCCTCCATAGGAAACATCCTCTCCTCATCCACTCTGTGCCCTCTGGACCTGAACAACCCACCAAAGGGAACATTCTCTCCACATCCACTCTGTGCCCTCTGGTCCTGAACAGCCCACCATAGGAAACAACCTCTCCACATCCACTCTGTCTGTGCAATCTGGTCCTAGACACCCCCACCATAGGAAACATCCTCTCCACATCCGCTCTGTGCCCTCTGGACCTGAACACCCCACCATAGGGAACATCCTCTCCACATCCACTCTGTGCCCTCTGGACCTGAACACCACCACCATAGGAAACATTCTCTCCACATCCACTCTGTGCCCTCTGGCCCTAGACTCCCCCACCATAGGAAACATCCTCTCTCCATATCCACTCTGTGCCCTCTGGTCCTGAACACAACACCACAGGAAACATCCTCTCCACATCCACTCTGTGCCTTCTGGTCCTAGACTCCCCACCATAGGAAACATCCCCTCCACATCCACTCTGTGCCCTCTGGTCCTGAACACCCCCACCATGGAAACATTCTCTCCACATCCACTCTGTGCCCTCTGGTCCTAGACTCCCCCACCATAGGAAACATCCTCTCCACATCCACTCTGTCTGTGCCCTCTGGTCCTAGACTCCCCCACCATAGGAAACATTCTCTCCACATCCACTCTGTGCCCTCTGGTCCTGATCAACCCCACCATAGGAAACATCCTCTCCACATCCACTCTGTCTGTGCCCTCTGGTCCTAGACACCCCCACCATAGGAAACATCCTCTCCACATCCACTCTGTGCCCTCTGGACCTGAACACCCCACCATAGGGAACATCCTCTCCACATCAACTCTGTGCCCTCTGGACCTGAACACCCCTCCATAGGAAACATCCTCTCCACATCCACTCTGTGCTTTCTGGACCTGAACACCCCACCAAAGGGAACATTCTCTCCACATCCACTCTGTGCCCTCTGGTCCTGAACAGCCCACCATAGGAAACATCCTCTCCACATCCACTCTGTGCGCTCCGGTCCTGAACAACCCCACCATAGGAAACATCCTCTCCACATCCACTTTGCGCCCTCTGGTCCTGAACACCCCCACCATAGGAAACATTCTCTCCACATCCACTCTGTGCCCTCTGGTCCTGAACACACCCACCATAGGAAACATCCTCTCCACATCCACTCTGTGCCCTCTGGTCCTGAACACCCCACCATAGGAAACATCCTCTCCACATCCACTCTGTGCCCTCTGGTCCTGAACACCACACCATAGGAAACATCCACTCCACATCCACTCTGTGCCCTCTGGTCCTGAACAACCCCACCATAGGAAACATCCTCTCCACATCCACTCTGTCTGTGCCCTCTGGTCCTAGACGCCCCCACCATAGGAAACATCCTCTCCACATCCACTATGTGCCCTCTGGTCCTGAACACAACACCACAGGAAACATTCTTTCCACATCCACTCTGTGCCCTCTGGTCCTGAACAACCCACCATAGGAAACATCCTCTCCACATCCACTCTGTGCCCTCTGGTCCTGAACAACCCACCATAGGAAACATCCTCTCCACATCCACTCTGTCTGTGCCCTCTGGTCCTAGACTCGCCCACCATAGGAAACATCCTCTCCACAACCACTCTGTGCCCTCTGGCCCTGAACAACCCCACCATAGGAAACATTCTCTCCACATCCACTCTGTGCCCTCTGGTCCTGAACACACCCAGCATAGGAAACATCCTCTCCACATCCACTCTGTGCCCTCTGGTCCTGAACACCCTACCATAGGAAACATCCTCTCCACATCCACTCTGTGCCCTCTGGTCCTGAACACCCCACCATAGGAAACATCCGCTCCACATCCACTCTCTGCCATCTGGTCCTGAACAACCCCACCATAGGTAACATCCTCTCCACATCCACTCTGTCTGTGCCCTCTGGTCCTAGACGCCCCCACCATAGGAAACATCCTCTCCACATCCACTATGTGCCCTCTGGTCCTGAACACAACACCACAGGAAACATTCTCTCCACATTTACTCTGTGCCATCTGGTCCTGAACAACCCACCATAGGAAACATCCTCTCCACATCCACTCTGTGCCCTCTGGTCCTGAGCAACCCACCATAGGAAACATCCTCTCCACATCCACTCTGTCTGTGCCCTCTGGTCCTAGACTCGCCCACCATAGGAAACATCCTCTCCACATCCACTCTGTGCCCTCTGGTCCTGAGCAACCCACCATAGGAAACATCCTCTCCACATCCACTCTGTCTGTGCCCTCTGGTCCTAGACTCGCCCACCATAGGAAACATTCTCTCCACAACCACTCTGTGCCCTCTGGCCCTGAACAACCCCACCATAGGAAACATTCTCTCCACATCCACTCTGTCTGTGCCCTCTGGTCCTAGAGTCGCCCACCATAGGAAACATTCTCTCCACATCCACTCTGTGCCCTCTGGTCCTGAACACCCCACCATAGGAAATATCCTCTCCACATCCACTCTGTGCACTCTGGTCCTAGACTCCTCACCATAGGAAATATCCTCTCCACATCCACTCTGTGCCCTCTGGTCCTGAACACCCCACCATAGGAAACATTCTCTCCACATCCACTCTGTGCCCTCTGGTCCTGAACAACCCCACCATGGAAACATTCTCTCCACATCCACTCTGTGCCCTCGGGTCCTGAACACCCCCACCATGGAAACATTCTCTCCACATCTACTCTGTGCCCTCTGGTCCTGAACACCCCACCATAGGAAACATCCTCTGCACATCCACACTGTGCTCTCAGGTCCTGAACAACCCCACCATAGGAAACAGCCTCTCCACATGCACACTGTGCCCACTGGTCCTGAACAACCCCACCATAGGAAACATCCTCTCCACATCCACTCTGTTCCCTCTGGTCCTGAACAACCCACCATAGGAAACATCCTCTCCACATCCACTCTGTGCCCTCTGATCCTAGACTCCCCACCATAGGAAACATTCTCTCCAAATCCACTCTGTCTGTGCCCTCTGGTCCCAGACTCCCCCACCATAGGAAACATCCTCTCCACATCCACTCAGTGACCTCTTGTCCTGAACAACCCACCATAGGAAACATCGTCTCCACATCCACTCTGTCTATGCCCTCTGGTCCTGATCACCCCTACCATGAGAAACATCCTCTCCACATCCACTCTGTGCCCTCTTGTCCTGAACACCCCACCATAGGAAACATCCTCTCCACATCCACTCTGTCTGTGCCCTCTGGTCCTAGACTCCCCACCAGAGGAAACATCCTCTCCACATCCACTCTGTGCCCTCTGGTCCTAGACTCCCCACCATAGGAAACAACCTCTCCACATCCACTCTGTCTGTGCTCTCTGGTCCTAGACACCCCCACCATAGGAAACATCCTCTCCACATCCACTCTGTGCCCTCTGGATCTGAACACCCCACCATAGGGAACATCCTCTCCACATCCACTCTGTGCCCTCTGGACCTGAACACCCCTCCATAGGAAACATCCTCTCCTCATCCACTCCGTGCCCTCTGGACCTGAACACCCCACCAAAGGGAACATTCTCTCCACATCCACTCTGTGCCATCTGGTCCTGAACAGCCCACCATAGGAAACATCCTCTCCACATCCACTCTGTGCGCTCTGGTCCTGAACAACCCCACCATAGGAAACATCCTCTCCACATCCACTATGTGCCCTCTGGTCCTGAACACAACACCACAGGAAACATTCTTTCCACATCCACTCTGTGCCCTCTGGTCCTGAACAACCCACCATAGGAAACATCCTCTCCACATCCACTCTGTGCCCTCTGGTCCAAAACAACCCACCATAGGAAACATCCTCTCCACATCCACTCTGTGCACTCTGGTCCTAGACTCCTCACCATAGGAAATATCCTCTCCACATCCACTCTGTGCCCTCTGGACCTGAACACCCCACCATAGGAAACATTCTGTCCACATCCACTCTGTGCCCTCTGGTCCTGAACAACCCCACCATGGAAACATTCTCTCCACATCCACTCTGTGCCCTCGGGTCCTGAACACCCCCACCATAGGAAACATCCTCTCCACATCCGCTCTGTGCCCTCTGGACCTGAACACCCCACCATGGGAAACATTCTCTGCACATCCAATCTGTGCCCTCTGGTCCTGAACACCCCCACCATAGGAAACATCCTCTCCACATCCACTCTGTGCCCTCTGGTCCTAGACTCCCCATCATAGGAAACATCCTCTCCACATCCACTCTGTGCCCTCTGGTCCTGAACAACCCCTCCATAGGAAACATCCTCTCCTCATCCACTCTGTGCCATCTGGACCTGAACACCCCACCAAAGGGAACATTCTCTCCACATCCACTCTGTGCCCTCTGGTCCTGAACAGCCCACCATAGGAAACATCCTCTCCACATCCACTCTGTGCGCTCTGGTCCTGAACAACCCCACCATAGGAAACATCCTCTCCACATCCACTATGTGCCCTCTGGTCCTGAACACAACACCACAGGAAACATTCTTTCCACATCCACTCTGTGCCCTCTGGTCCTGAACAACCCACCATAGGAAACATCCTCTCCACATCCACTCTGTGCCCTCTGGTCCTGAACACCCCACCATGGGAAACATTCTCTGCACATCCAATCTGTGCCCTCTGGTCCTGAACACACCCACCATAGGAAACATCCTCTCCACATCCACTCTGTGCCCTCTGGTCCTGAACAACCCACCATAGGAAACATCCTCTCCACATCCGCTCTGTGCCCTCTGGACCTGAACACCCCACCATGGGAAACATTCTCTGCACATCCAATCTGTGCCCTCTGGTCCTGAACACACCCACCATAGGAAACATCCTCTCCACATCCACTCTGTGCCCTCTGGTCCTGAACAACCCACCATAGGAAACATCCTCTCCACATCCACTCTGTGCCCTCTGGTCCTGAACAACCCACCATAGGAAACATCCTCTCCACATCCACTCTGTGCCCTCTGGTCCTAGACTCCTCACCATAGGAAATATCCTCTCCACATCCACTCTGTGCCCTCTGGACCTGAACACCCCACCATAGGAAACATTCTGTCCACATCCACTCTGTGCCCTCTGGTCCTGAACAACCCACCATAGGAAACATCCTCTCCACATCCACTCTGTGCACTCTGGTCCTAGACTCCTCACCATAGGAAATATCCTCTCCACATCCACTCTGTGCCCTCTGGACCTGAACACCCCACCATAGGAAACATTCTCTCCACATCCACTCTGTGCCCTCTGGTCCTGAACAACCCCACCATGGAAACATTCTCTCCACATCCACTCTGTGCCCTCGGGTCCTGAACACCCCCACCATAGGAAACATCCTCTCCACATCCGCTCTGTGCCCTCTGGACCTGAACACCCCACCATAGGGAACATCCTCTCCACATCCACTCTGTGCCCTCTGGACCTGAACACCACCACCATAGGAAACATTCTCTCCACATCCACTCTGTGCCCTCTGGCCCTAGACTCCCCCACCATAGGAAACATCCTCTCTCCATATCCACTCTGTGCCCTCTGGTCCTGAACACAACACCACAGGAAACATCCTCTCCACATCCACTCTGTGCCTTCTGGTCCTAGACTCCCCACCATAGGAAACATCCCCTCCACATCCACTCTGTGCCCTCTGGTCCTGAACACCCCCACCATGGAAACATTCTCTCCACATCCACTCTGTGCCCTCTGGTCCTAGACTCCCCCACCATAGGAAACATCCTCTCCACATTCACTCTGTCTGTGCCCTCTGGTCCTAGACTCCCCCACCATAGGAAACATTCTCTCCACCTCCACTCTGTGCCCTCTGGTCCTGATCAACCCCACCATAGGAAACATCCTCTCCACATCCACTCTGTCTGTGCCCTCTGGTCCTAGACACCCCCACCATAGGAAACATCCTCTCCACATCCACTCTGTGCCCTCTGGACCTGAACACCCCACCATAGGGAACATCCTCTCCACATCAACTCTGTGCCCTCTGGACCTGAACACCCCTCCATAGGAAACATTCTCTCCACATCCACTCTGTGCTTTCTGGACCTGAACACCCCACCAAAGGGAACATTCTCTCCACATCCACTCTGTGCCCTCTGGTCCTGAACAGCCCACCATAGGAAACATCCTCTCCACATCCACTCTGTGCGCTCCGGTCCTGAACAACCCCACCATAGGAAACATCCTCTCCACATCCACTTTGCGCCCTCTGGTCCTGAACACCCCCACCATAGGAAACATTCTCTCCACATCCACTCTGTGCCCTCTGGTCCTGAACACACCCACCATAGGAAACATCCTCTCCACATCCACTCTGTGCCCTCTGGTCCTGAACACCCCACCATAGGAAACATCCTCTCCACATCCACTCTGTGCCCTCTGGTCCTGAACACCACACCATAGGAAACATCCACTCCACATCCACTCTGTGCCCTCTGGTCCTGAACAACCCCACCATAGGAAACATCCTCTCCACATCCACTCTGTCTGTGCCCTCTGGTCCTAGACGCCCCCACCATAGGAAACATCCTCTCCACATCCACTATGTGCCCTCTGGTCCTGAACACAACACCACAGGAAACATTCTTTCCACATCCACTCTGTGCCCTCTGGTCCTGAACAACCCATCATAGGAAACATCCTCTCCACATCCACTCTGTGCCCTCTGGTCCTGAACAACCCACCATAGGAAACATCCTCTCCACATCCACTCTGTCTGTGCCCTCTGGTCCTAGACTCGCCCACCATAGGAAACATCCTCTCCACAACCACTCTGTGCCCTCTGGCCCTGAACAACCCCACCATAGGAAACATTCTCTCCACATCCACTCTGTGCCCTCTGGTCCTGAACACACCCAGCATAGGAAACATCCTCTCCACATCCACTCTGTGCCCTCTGGTCCTGAACACCCTACCATAGGAAACATCCTCTCCACATCCACTCTGTGCCCTCTGGTCCTGAACACCCCACCATAGGAAACATCCGCTCCACATCCACTCTCTGCCATCTGGTCCTGAACAACCCCACCATAGGTAACATCCTCTCCACATCCACTCTGTCTGTGCCCTCTGGTCCTAGACGCCCCCACCATAGGAAACATCCTCTCCACATCCACTATGTGCCCTCTGGTCCTGAACACAACACCACAGGAAACATTCTCTCCACATTTACTCTGTGCCATCTGGTCCTGAACAACCCACCATAGGAAACATCCTCTCCACATCCACTCTGTGCCCTCTGGTCCTGAGCAACCCACCATAGGAAACATCCTCTCCACATCCACTCTGTCTGTGCCCTCTGGTCCTAGACTCGCCCACCATAGGAAACATCCTCTCCACATCCACTCTGTGCCCTCTGGCCCTGAACAACCCCACCATAGGAAACATTCTCTCCACATCCACTCTGTGCCCTCTGGTCCTGAACACCCCACCATAGGAAATATCCTCTCCACATCCACTCTGTGCACTCTGGTCCTAGACTCCTCACCATAGGAAATATCCTCTCCACATCCACTCTGTGCCCTCTGGTCCTGAACACCCCACCATAGGAAACATTCTCTCCACATCCACTCTGTGCCCTCTGGTCCTGAACAACCCCACCATGGAAACATTCTCTCCACATCCACTCTGTGCCCTCGGGTCCTGAACACCCCCACCATGGAAACATTCTCTCCACATCTACTCTGTGCCCTCTGGTCCTGAACACCCCACCATAGGAAACATCCTCTGCACATCCACACTGTGCTCTCAGGTCCTGAACAACCCCACCATAGGAAACAGCCTCTCCACATCCACACTGTGCCCACTGGTCCTGAACAACCCCACCATAGGAAACATCCTCTCCACATCCACTCTGTTCCCTCTGGTCCTGAACAACCCACCATAGGAAACATCCTCTCCACATCCACTCTGTGCCCTCTGATCCTAGACTCCCCACCATAGGAAACATTCTCTCCAAATCCACTCTGTCTGTGCCCTCTGGTCCCAGACTCCCCCACCATAGGAAACATCCTCTCCACATCCACTCTGTGACCTCTTGTCCTGAACAACCCACCATAGGAAACATCGTCTCCACATCCACTCTGTCTGTGCCCTCTGGTCCTGATCACCCCTACCATGAGAAACATCCTCTCCACATCCACTCTGTGCCCTCTTGTCCTGAACACCCCACCATAGGAAACATCCTCTCCACATCCACTCTGTCTGTGCCCTCTGGTCCTAGACTCCCCACCAGAGGAAACATCCTCTCCACATCCACTCTGTGCCCTCTGGTCCTAGACTCCCCACCATAGGAAACAACCTCTCCACATCCACTCTGTCTGTGCTCTCTGGTCCTAGACACCCCCACCATAGGAAACATCCTCTCCACATCCACTCTGTGCCCTCTGGATCTGTACACCCCACCATAGGGAACATCCTCTCCACATCCACTCTGTGCCCTCTGGACCTGAACACCCCTCCATAGGAAACATCCTCTCCTCATCCACTCCGTGCCCTCTGGACCTGAACACCCCACCAAAGGGAACATTCTCTCCACATCCACTCTGTGCCATCTGGTCCTGAACAGCCCACCATAGGAAACATCCTCTCCACATCCACTCTGTGCGCTCTGGTCCTGAACAA
The DNA here is from genome assembly GCF_048418815.1 of Hemitrygon akajei. Taxonomy (NCBI): domain Eukaryota; kingdom Metazoa; phylum Chordata; class Chondrichthyes; order Myliobatiformes; family Dasyatidae; genus Hemitrygon; species Hemitrygon akajei. Next base: position 42,881,338 of record NC_133147.1, on the reverse strand, counting down.
CCCCACAATAGGAAACATCCTCTCCACATCCACTATGTGCCCTCTGGTCCTGAACACAACACCACAGGAAACATTCTTTCCACATCCACTCTGTGCCCTCTGGTCCTGAACAACCCACCATAGGAAACATCCTCTCCACATCCACTCTGTGCCCTCTGGTCCTGAACAACCCACCATAGGAAACATCCTCTCCACATCCACTCTGTGCTTTCTGGACCTGAACACCCCACCAAAGGGAACATTCTCTCCACATCCACTCTGTGCCCTCTGGTCCTGAACAGCCCACCATAGGAAACATCCTCTCCACATCCACTCTGTGCGCTCCGGTCCTGAACAACCCCACCATAGGAAACATCCTCTCCACATCCACTTTGCGCCCTCTGGTCCTTAACACCCCCACCATAGGAAACATTCTCTCCACATCCACTCTGTGCCCTCTGGTCCTGAACACACCCACCATAGGAAACATCTTCTCCACATCCACTCTGTGCCCTCTGGTCCTGAACACCCCACCATAGGAAACATCCTCTCCACATCCACTCTGTGCCCTCTGGTCCTGAACACCACACCATAGGAAACATCCACTCCACATCCACTCTGTGCCCTCTGGTCCTGAACAACCCCACCATAGGAAACATCCTCTCCACATCCACTCTGTCTGTGCCCTCTGGTCCTAGACGCCCCCACCATAGGAAACATCCTCTCCACATCCACTATGTGCCCTCTGGTCCTGAACACAACACCACAGGAAACATTCTTTCCACATCCACTCTGTGCCCTCTGGTCCTGAACAACCCACCATAGGAAACATCCTCTCCACATCCACTCTGTGCCCTCTGGTCCTGAACAACCCACCATAGGAAACATCCTCTCCACATCCACTCTGTCTGTGCCCTCTGGTCCTAGACTCGCCCACCATAGGAAACATCCTCTCCACAACCACTCTGTGCCCTCTGGCCCTGAACAACCCCACCATAGGAAACATTATCTCCACATCCACTCTGTGCCCTCTGGTCCTGAACACACCCAGCATAGGAAACATCCTCTCCACATCCACTCTGTGCCCTCTGGTCCTGAACACCCTACCATAGGAAACATCCTCTCCACATCCACTCTGTGCCCTCTGGTCCTGAACACCCCACCATAGGAAACATCCGCTCCACATCCACTCTCTGCCATCTGGTCCTGAACAACCCCACCATAGGTAACATCCTCTCCACATCCACTCTGTCTGTGCCCTCTGGTCCTAGACGCCCCCACCATAGGAAACATCCTCTCCACATCCACTCTGTGCCCTCTGGTCCTAGACACCCCCACCATAGGAAACATCCTCTCCACATCCACTCTGTGCCCTCTTGTCCTGAACACCCCACCATAGGAAACATCCTCTCCACATCCACTCTGTCTGTGCCCTCTGGTCCTAGACTCCCCACCAGAGGAAACATCCTCTCCACATCCACTCTGTGCCCTCTGGTCCTAGACTCCCCACCATAGGAAACAACCTCTCCACATCCACTCTGTCTGTGCTCTCTGGTCCTAGACACCCCCACCATAGGAAACATCCTCTCCACATCCACTCTGTGCCCTCTGGATCTGTACACCCCACCATAGGGAACATCCTCTCCACATCCACTCTGTGCCCTCTGGACCTGAACACCCCTCCATAGGAAACATCCTCTCCTCATCCACTCCGTGCCCTCTGGACCTGAACACCCCACCAAAGGGAACATTCTCTCCACATCCACTCTGTGCCATCTGGTCCTGAACAGCCCACCATAGGAAACATCCTCTCCACATCCACTCTGTGCGCTCTGGTCCTGAACAACCCCACCATAGGAAACATCCTCTCCACATCCACTATGTGCCCTCTGGTCCTGAACACAACACCACAGGAAACATTCTTTCCACATCCACTCTGTGCCCTCTGGTCCTGAACAACCCACCATAGGAAACATCCTCTCCACATCCACTCTGTGCCCTCTGGTCCTGAACAACCCACCATAGGAAACATCCTCTCCACATCCACTCTGTGCACTCTGGTCCTAGACTCCTCACCATAGGAAACATCCTCTCCACATCCACTCTGTGCTTTCTGGACCTGAACACCCCACCAAAGGGAACATTCTCTCCACATCCACTCTGTGCCCTCTGGTCCTGAACAGCCCACCATAGGAAACATCCTCTCCACATCCACTCTGTGCGCTCCGGTCCTGAACAACCCCACCATAGGAAACATCCTCTCCACATCCACTTTGCGCCCTCTGGTCCTGAACACCCCCACCATAGGAAACATTCTCTCCACATCCACTCTGTGCCCTCTGGTCCTGAACACACCCACCATAGGAAACATCCTCTCCACATCCACTCTGTGCCCTCTGGTCCTGAACACCCCACCATAGGAAACATCCTCTCCACATCCACTCTGTGCCCTCTGGTCCTGAACACCACACCATAGGAAACATCCACTCCACATCCACTCTGTGCCCTCTGGTCCTGAACAACCCCACCATAGGAAACATCCTCTCCACATCCACTCTGTCTGTGCCCTCTGGTCCTAGACGCCCCCACCATAGGAAACATCCTCTCCACATCCACTATGTGCCCTCTGGTCCTGAACACAACACCACAGGAAACATTCTTTCCACATCCACTCTGTGCCCTCTGGTCCTGAACAACCCACCATAGGAAACATCCTCTCCACATCCACTCTGTGCCCTCTGGTCCTGAACAACCCACCATAGGAAACATTATCTCCACATCCACTCTGTGCCCTCTGGTCCTGAACACACCCAGCATAGGAAACATCCTCTCCACATCCACTCTGTGCCCTCTGGTCCTGAACACCCTACCATAGGAAACATCCTCTCCACATCCACTCTGTGCCCTCTGGTCCTGAACACCCCACCATAGGAAACATCCGCTCCACATCCACTCTCTGCCATCTGGTCCTGAACAACCCCACCATAGGTAACATCCTCTCCACATCCACTCTGTCTGTGCCCTCTGGTCCTAGACGCCCCAACCATAGGAAACATCCTCTCCACATCCTCTATGTGCCCTCTGGTCCTGAACACAACACCACAGGAAACATTCTCTCCACATTTACTCTGTGCCATCTGGTCCTGAACAACCCACCATAGGAAACATCCTCTCCACATCCACTCTGTGCCCTCTGGTCCTGAGCAACCCACCATAGGAAACATCCTCTCCACATCCACTCTGTCTGTGCCCTCCGGTCCTAGACTCGCCCACCATAGGAAACATCCTCTCCACATCCACTCTGTGCCCTCTGGTCCTGAGCAACCCACCATAGGAAACATCCTCTCCACATCCACTCTGTCTGTGCCCTCTGGTCCTAGACTCGCCCACCATAGGAAACATTCTCTCCACAACCACTCTGTGCCCTCTGGCCCTGAACAACCCCACCATAGGAAACATTCTCTCCACATCCACTCTGTGCCCTCTGGTCCTGAACACCCCACCATAGGAAATATCCTCTCCACATCCACTCTGTGCACTCTGGTCCTAGACTCCTCACCATAGGAAATATCCTCTCCACATCCACTCTGTGCCCTCTGGTCCTGAACACCCCACCATAGGAAACATTCTCTCCACATCCACTCTGTGCCCTCTGGTCCTGAACAACCCCACCATGGAAACATTCTCTCCACATCCACTCTGTGCCCTCGGGTCCTGAACACCCCCACCATGGAAACATTCTCTCCACATCTACTCTGTGCCCTCTGGTCCTGAACACCCCACCATAGGAAACATCCTCTGCACATCCACACTGTGTTCTCAGGTCCTGAACAACCCCACCATAGGAAACATCCTCTCCACATCCACTCTGTGCCCTCTGGTCCTGAACAACCCACCATAGGAAACATCCTCTCCACATCCACTCTGTGCTTTCTGGACCTGAACACCCCACCAAAGGGAACATTCTCTCCACATCCACTCTGTGCCCTCTGGTCCTGAACAGCCCACCATAGGAAACATCCTCTCCACATCCACTCTGTGCGCTCCGGTCCTGAACAACCCCACCATAGGAAACATCCTCTCCACATCCACTTTGCGCCATCTGGTCCTGAACACCCCCACCATAGGAAACATTCTCTCCACATCCACTCTGTGCCCTCTGGTCCTGAACACACCCACCATAGGAAACATCCTCTCCACATCCACTCTGTGCCCTCTGGTCCTGAACACCCCACCATAGGAAACATCCTCTCCACATCCACTCTGTGCCCTCTGGTCCTGAACACCACACCATAGGAAACATCCACTCCACATCCACTCTGTGCCCTCTGGTCCTGAACAACCCCACCATAGGAAACATCCTCTCCACATCCACTCTGTCTGTGCCCTCTGGTCCTAGACGCCCCCACCATAGGAAACATCCTCTCCACATCCACTATGTGCCCTCTGGTCCTGAACACAACACCACAGGAAACATTCTTTCCACATCCACTCTGTGCCCTCTGGTCCTGAACAACCCACCATAGGAAACATCCTCTCCACATCCACTCTGTGCCCTCTGGTCCTGAACAACCCACCATAGGAAACATCCTCTCCACATCCACTCTGTCTGTGCCCTCTGGTCCTAGACTCGCCCACCATAGGAAACATCCTCTCCACAACCACTCTGTGCCCTCTGGCCCTGAACAACCCCACCATAGGAAACATTATCTCCACATCCACTCTGTGCCCTCTGGTCCTGAACACACCCAGCATAGGAAACATCCTCTCCACATCCACTCTGTGCCCTCTGGTCCTGAACACCCTACCATAGGAAACATCCTCTCCACATCCACTCTGTGCCCTCTGGTCCTGAACACCCCACCATAGGAAACATCCGCTCCACATCCACTCTCTGCCATCTGGTCCTGAACAACCCCACCATAGGTAACATCCTCTCCACATCCACTCTGTCTGTGCCCTCTGGTCCTAGACGCCCCCACCATAGGAAACATCCTCTCCACATCCACTCTGTGCCCTCTGGTCCTAGACACCCCCACCATAGGAAACATCCTCTCCACATCCACTCTGTGCCCTCTTGTCCTGAACACCCCACCATAGGAAACATCCTCTCCACATCCACTCTGTCTGTGCCCTCTGGTCCTAGACTCCCCACCAGAGGAAACATCCTCTCCACATCCACTCTGTGCCCTCTGGTCCTAGACTCCCCACCATAGGAAACAACCTCTCCACATCCACTCTGTCTGTGCTCTCTGGTCCTAGACACCCCCACCATAGGAAACATCCTCTCCACATCCACTCTGTGCCCTCTGGATCTGTACACCCCACCATAGGGAACATCCTCTCCACATCCACTCTGTGCCCTCTGGACCTGAACACCCCTCCATAGGAAACATCCTCTCCTCATCCACTCCGTGCCCTCTGGACCTGAACACCCCACCAAAGGGAACATTCTCTCCACATCCACTCTGTGCCATCTGGTCCTGAACAGCCCACCATAGGAAACATCCTCTCCACATCCACTCTGTGCGCTCTGGTCCTGAACAACCCCACCATAGGAAACATCCTCTCCACATCCACTATGTGCCCTCTGGTCCTGAACACAACACCACAGGAAACATTCTTTCCACATCCACTCTGTGCCCTCTGGTCCTGAACAACCCACCATAGGAAACATCCTCTCCACATCCACTCTGTGCCCTCTGGTCCTGAACAACCCACCATAGGAAACATCCTCTCCACATCCACTCTGTGCACTCTGGTCCTAGACTCCTCACCATAGGAAACATCCTCTCCACATCCACTCTGTGCTTTCTGGAACTGAACACCCCACCAAAGGGAACATTCTCTCCACATCCACTCTGTGCCCTCTGGTCCTGAACAGCCCACCATAGGAAACATCCTCTCCACATCCACTCTGTGCGCTCCGGTCCTGAACAACCCCACCATAGGAAACATCCTCTCCACATCCACTTTGCGCCCTCTGGTCCTGAACACCCCCACCATAGGAAACATTCTCTCCACATCCACTCTGTGCCCTCTGGTCCTGAACACACCCACCATAGGAAACATCCTCTCCACATCCACTCTGTGCCCTCTGGTCCTGAACACCCCACCATAGGAAACATCCTCTCCACATCCACTCTGTGCCCTCTGGTCCTGAACACCACACCATAGGAAACATCCACTCCACATCCACTCTGTGCCCTCTGGTCCTGAACAACCCCACCATAGGAAACATCCTCTCCACATCCACTCTGTCTGTGCCCTCTGGTCCTAGACGCCCCCACCATAGGAAACATCCTCTCCACATCCACTATGTGCCCTCTGGTCCTGAACACAACACCACAGGAAACATTCTTTCCACATCCACTCTGTGCCCTCTGGTCCTGAACAACCCACCATAGGAAACATCCTCTCCACATCCACTCTGTGCCCTCTGGTCCTGAACAACCCACCATAGGAAACATTATCTCCACATCCACTCTGTGCCCTCTGGTCCTGAACACACCCAGCATAGGAAACATCCTCTCCACATCCACTCTGTGCCCTCTGGTCCTGAACACCCTACCATAGGAAACATCCTCTCCACATCCACTCTGTGCCCTCTGGTCCTGAACACCCCACCATAGGAAACATCCGCTCCACATCCACTCTCTGCCATCTGGTCCTGAACAACCCCACCATAGGTAACATCCTCTCCACATCCACTCTGTCTGTGCCCTCTGGTCCTAGACGCCCCAACCATAGGAAACATCCTCTCCACATCCTCTATGTGCCCTCTGGTCCTGAACACAACACCACAGGAAACATTCTCTCCACATTTACTCTGTGCCATCTGGTCCTGAACAACCCACCATAGGAAACATCCTCTCCACATCCACTCTGTGCCCTCTGGTCCTGAGCAACCCACCATAGGAAACATCCTCTCCACATCCACTCTGTCTGTGCCCTCCGGTCCTAGACTCGCCCACCATAGGAAACATCCTCTCCACATCCACTCTGTGCCCTCTGGTCCTGAGCAACCCACCATAGGAAACATCCTCTCCACATCCACTCTGTCTGTGCCCTCTGGTCCTAGACTCGCCCACCATAGGAAACATTCTCTCCACAACCACTCTGTGCCCTCTGGCCCTGAACAACCCCACCATAGGAAACATTCTCTCCACATCCACTCTGTGCCCTCTGGTCCTGAACACCCCACCATAGGAAATATCCTCTCCACATCCACTCTGTGCACTCTGGTCCTAGACTCCTCACCATAGGAAATATCCTCTCCACATCCACTCTGTGCCCTCTGGTCCTGAACACCCCACCATAGGAAACATTCTCTCCACATCCACTCTGTGCCCTCTGGTCCTGAACAACCCCACCATGGAAACATTCTCTCCACATCCACTCTGTGCCCTCGGGTCCTGAACACCCCCACCATGGAAACATTCTCTCCACATCTACTCTGTGCCCTCTGGTCCTGAACACCCCACCATAGGAAACATCCTCTGCACATCCACACTGTGTTCTCAGGTCCTGAACAACCCCACCATAGGAAACAGCCTCTCCACATCCACACTGTGCCCACTGGTCCTGAACAACCCCACCATAGGAAACATCCTCTCCACATCCACTCTGTTCCCTCTGGTCCTGAACAACCCACCATAGGAAACATCCTCTCCACATCCACTCTGTGCCCTCTGATCCTAGACTCCCCACCATAGGAAACATTCTCTCCAAATCCACTCTGTCTGTGCCCTCTGGTCCCAGACTCCCCCACCATAGGAAACATCCTCTCCACATCCACTCTGTGACCTCTTGTCCTGAACAACCCACCATAGGAAACATCGTCTCCACATCCACTCTGTCTGTGCCCTCTGGTCCTGATCACCCCTACCATGAGAAACATCCTCTCCACATCCACTCTGTGCCCTCTTGTCCTGAACACCCCACCATAGGAAACATCCTCTCCACATCCACTCTGTCTGTGCCCTCTGGTCCTAGACTCCCCACCAGAGGAAACATCCTCTCCACATCCACTCTGTGCCCTCTGGTCCTAGACTCCCCACCATACGAAACAACCTCTCCACATCCACTCTGTCTGTGCTCTCTGGTCCTAGACACCCCCACCATAGGAAACATCCTCTCCACATCCACTCTGTGCCCTCTGGATCTGTACACCCCACCATAGGGAACATCCTCTCCACATCCACTCTGTGCCCTCTGGACCTGAACACCCCTCCATAGGAAACATCCTCTCCTCATCCACTCCGTGCCCTCTGGACCTGAACACCCCACCAAAGGGAACATTCTCTCCACATCCACTCTGTGCCATCTGGTCCTGAACAGCCCACCATAGGAAACATCCTCTCCACATCCACTCTGTGCGCTCTGGTCCTGAACAACCCCACCATAGGAAACATCCTCTCCACATCCACTATGTGCCCTCTGGTCCTGAACACAACACCACAGGAAACATTCTTTCCACATCCACTCTGTGCCCTCTGGTCCTGAACAACCCACCATAGGAAACATCCTCTCCACATCCACTCTGTGCCCTCTGGTCCTGAACAACCCACCATAGGAAACATCCTCTCCACATCCACTCTGTGCACTCTGGTCCTAGACTCCTCACCATAGGAAATATCCTCTCCACATCCACTCTGTGCCCTCTGGACCTGAACACCCCACCATAGGAAACATTCTGTCCACATCCACTCTGTGCCCTCTGGTCCTGAACAACCCCACCATGGAAACATTCTCTCCACATCCACTCTGTGCCCTCGGGTCCTGAACACCCCCACCATAGGAAACATCCTCTCCACATCCGCTCTGTGCCCTCTGGACCTGAACACCCCACCATGGGAAACATTCTCTGCACATCCAATCTGTGCCCTCTGGTCCTGAACACCCCCACCATAGGAAACATCCTCTCCACATCCACTCTGTGCCCTCTGGTCCTAGACTCCCCATCATAGGAAACATCCTCTCCACATCCACTCTGTGCCCTCTGGTCCTGAACAACCCCTCCATAGGAAACATCCTCTCCTCATCCACTCTGTGCCCTCTGGACCTGAACACCCCACCAAAGGGAACATTCTCTCCACATCCACTCTGTGCCCTCTGGTCCTGAACAGCCCACCATAGGAAACAACCTCTCCACATCCACTCTGTCTGTGCAATCTGGTCCTAGACACCCCCACCATAGGAAACATCCTCTCCACATCCACTCTGTGCGCTCTGGTCCTGAACAACCCCACCATAGGAAACATCCTCTCCACATCCACTATGTGCCCTCTGGTCCTGAACACAACACCACAGGAAACATTCTTTCCACATCCACTCTGTGCCCTCTGGTCCTGAACAACCCACCATAGGAAACATCCTCTCCACATCCACTCTGTGCCCTCTGGTCCTGAACAACCCACCATAGGAAACATCCTCTCCACATCCGCTCTGTGCCCTCTGGACCTGAACACCCCACCATGGGAAACATTCTCTGCACATCCAATCTGTGCCCTCTGGTCCTGAACACCCCCACCATAGGAAACATCCTCTCCACATCCACTCTGTGCCCTCTGGTCCTGAACAACCCACCATAGGAAACATCCTCTCCACATCCACTCTGTGCCCTCTGGTCCTGAACAACCCACCATAGGAAACATCCTCTCCACATCCACTCTGTGCACTCTGGTCCTAGACTCCTCACCATAGGAAATATCCTCTCCACATCCACTCTGTGCCCTCTGGACCTGAACACCCCACCATAGGAAACATTCTGTCCACATCCACTCTGTGCCCTCTGGTCCTGAACAACCCCACCATGGAAACATTCTCTCCACATCCACTCTGTGCCCTCGGGTCCTGAACACCCCCACCATAGGAAACATCCTCTCCACATCCGCTCTGTGCCCTCTGGACCTGAACACCCCACCATGGGAAACATTCTCTGCACATCCAATCTGTGCCCTCTGGTCCTGAACACCCCCACCATAGGAAACATCCTCTCCACATCCACTCTGTGCCCTCTGGTCCTAGACTCCCCATCATAGGAAACATCCTCTCCACATCCACTCTGTGCCCTCTGGTCCTGAACAACCCCTCCATAGGAAACATCCTCTCCTCATCCACTCTGTGCCCTCTGGACCTGAACACCCCACCAAAGGGAACATTCTCTCCACATCCACTCTGTGCCCTCTGGTCCTGAACAGCCCACCATAGGAAACATCCTCTCCACATCCACTCTGTGCGCTCTGGTCCTGAACAACCCCACCATAGGAAACATCCTCTCCACATCCACTATGTGCCCTCTGGTCCTGAACACAACACCACAGGAAACATTCTTTCCACATCCACTCTGTGCCCTCTGGTCCTGAACAACCCACCATAGGAAACATCCTCTCCACATCCACTCTGTGCCCTCTGGTCCTGAACAACCCACCATAGGAAACATCCTCTCCACATCCACTCTGTGCACTCTGGTCCTAGACTCCTCACCATAGGAAATATCCTCTCCACATCCACTCTGTGCCCTCTGGTCCTGAACACCCCACCATAGGAAACATTCTGTCCACATCCACTCTGTGCACTCTGGTCCTAGACTCCTCACCATAGGAAATATCCTCTCCACATCCACTCTGTGCCCTCTGGACCTGAACACCCCACCATAGGAAACATTCTGTCCACATCCACTCTGTGCCCTCTGGTCCTGAACAACCCACCATAGGAAACATTCTCTCCACATCCACTCTGTGCCCTCTGGTCCTAGACTCCCCACCATAGGAAACATCCTCTCCACATCCACTCTGTGCCCTCTGGTCCTAGAATCCCCACCAGAGGAAATATCCTCTGCACATCCACTCTGTCTGTGCCCTCTGGCCCTAGACTCCCCCACCATAGGAAATATCCTCTCCACATCCACTCTGTGCCCTCTGGTCCTGAACACCACCACCATAGGAAACATCCTCTCCACATCCACTCTGTGCCCTCTGATCCTAGACTCCCAACCATAGGAAACATTCTCTCCAAATCCACTCTGTCTGTGCCCTCTGGTCCCAGACACCCCCACCATAGGAAACATCCTCTCCACATCCACTCTATGCCCTCTGGTCCCGAACACCCCACCATAGGAAACATCCTCTCCACATCCACTCTGTGCACTCTGGTCCTGATCACTCCTACCATGAGATACATCCTCTCCACATCCACTCTGTGACCTCTTGTCCTGAACACCCCACCATAGGAAACATCCTCTCCACATCCACTCTGTCTGTGCCCTCTGGTCCTGATCACCCCTACCATGAGAAACATCCTCTCCAAATCCACTCTGTGCCCTCTTGTCCTGAACACCCCACCATAGGAAACATCCTCTCCACATCCACTCTGTGCTCTCTGGTCCTAGACTCCCCACCATAGGAAACATTCTCTCCACATCCACTCTGTGCCCTCTGGTCCTAGAGTCCCCACCATAGGTAACATCCTCTCCACATCCACTCTGTGCCCTCTGGACCTGAACACCCCTCCATAGGAAACATCCTCTCCTCATCCACTCCGTGCCCTCTGGACCTGAACACCCCACCAAAGGGAACATTCTCTCCACATCCACTCTGTGCCCTCTGGTCCTGAACAGCCCACCATAGGAAACATCCTCTCCACATCCACTCTGTGCGCTCTGGTCCTGAACAACCCCACCATAGGAAACATCCTCTCCACATCCACTATGTGCCCTCTGGTCCTGAACACAACACCACAGGAAACATTCTTTCCACATCCACTCTGTGCCCTCTGGTCCTGAACAACCCACCATAGGAAACATCCTCTCCACATCCACTCTGTGCCCTCTGGTCCTGAACAACCCACCATAGGAAACATCCTCTCCACATCCACTCTGTGCACTCTGGTCCTAGACTCCTCACCATAGGAAATATCCTCTCCACATCCACTCTGTGCCCTCTGGACCTGAACAACCCACCATAGGAAACATTCTGTCCACATCCACTCTGTGCCCTCTGGTCCTGAACAACCCCACCATGGAAACATTCTCTCCACATCCACTCTGTGCCCTCGGGTCCTGAACACCCCCACCATAGGAAACATCCTCTCCACATCCGCTCTGTGCCCTCTGGACCTGAACACCCCACCATGGGAAACATTCTCTGCACATCCAATCTGTGCCCTCTGGTCCTGAACACCCCCACCATAGGAAACATCCTCTCCACATCCACTCTGTGCCCTCTGGTCCTAGACTCCCCATCATAGGAAACATCCTCTCCACATCCACTCTGTGCCCTCTGGTCCTGAACAACCCCTCCATAGGAAACATCCTCTCCTCATCCACTCTGTGCCCTCTGGACCTGAACACCCCACCAAAGGGAACATTCTCTCCACATCCACTCTGTGCCCTCTGGTCCTGAACAGCCCACCATAGGAAACATCCTCTCCACATCCACTCTGTGCGCTCTGGTCCTGAACAACCCCACCATAGGAAACATCCTCTCCACATCCACTATGTGCCCTCTGGTCCTGAACACAACACCACAGGAAACATTCTTTCCACATCCACTCTGTGCCCTCTGGTCCTGAACAACCCACCATAGGAAACATCCTCTCCACATCCACTCTGTGCCCTCTGGTCCTGAACAACCCACCATAGGAAACATCCTCTCCACATCCGCTCTGTGCCCTCTGGACCTGAACACCCCACCATGGGAAACATTCTCTGCACATCCAATCTGTGCCCTCTGGTCCTGAACACCCCCACCATAGGAAACATCCTCTCCACATCCACTCTGTGCCCTCTGGTCCTGAACAACCCACCATAGGAAACATCCTCTCCACATCCACTCTGTGCCCTCTGGTCCTGAACACCCCCACCATAGGAAACATCCTCTCCACATCCACTCTGTGCCCTCTGGTCCTGAACAACCCACCATAGGAAACATCCTCTCCACATCCACTCTGTGCCCTCTGGTCCTGAACACCCCCACCATAGGAAACATCCTCTCCACATCCACTCTGTGCCCTCTGGTCCTGAACAACCCACCATAGGAAACATCCTCTCCACATCCACTCTGTGCCCTCTGGTCCTGAACAACCCACCATAGGAAACATCCTCTCCACATCCACTCTGTGCACTCTGGTCCTAGACTCCTCACCATAGGAAATATCCTCTCCACATCCACTCTGTGCCCTCTGGACCTGAACACCCCACCATAGGAAACATTCTGTCCACATCCACTCTGTGCCCTCTGGTCCTGAACAACCCCACCATGGAAACATTCTCTCCACATCCACTCTGTGCCCTCGGGTCCTGAACACCCCCACCATAGGAAACATCCTCTCCACATCCGCTCTGTGCCCTCTGGACCTGAACACCCCACCATGGGAAACATTCTCTGCACATCCAATCTGTGCCCTCTGGTCCTGAACACCCCCACCATAGGAAACATCCTCTCCACATCCACTCTGTGCCCTCTGGTCCTAGACTCCCCATCATAGGAAACATCCTCTCCACATCCACTCTGTGCCCTCTGGTCCTGAACAACCCCACCATAGGAAACATCCTCTCCACATCCACTCTGTGCTCTCTGGTCCTAGACTCCCCACCATAGGAAACATTCTTTCCACATCCACTCTGTGCCCTCTGGTCCTAGAGTCCCCACCATAGGTAACATCCTCTCCACATCTACTCTGTGCCCTCTGGTCCTGAACACCCCACCATAGGAAACATCCTCTCCACGTCCACACTGTGCTCTCTGGTCCTGAAGAACCCCACCATAGGAAACATCCTCTCCACATCCACACTGTGCCCAGTGGTCCTGAACAACCCCACCATAGGAAACATCCTCTCCACATCCACTCTGTGCCCTCTGGTCCTGAACACCCCACCATAGGAAACATCCTCTCCACATCCACACTGTGCTCTCTGGTCCTGAACAACCCCACCATAGGAAACATCCTCTCCACATCCACACTATGCCCACTGGTCCTAAACAACCCCACCATAGGAAACATCCTCTCCACATCCACTCTGTGCACTCTGGTCCTAGACTCCCCACCATAGGAAACATCCTCTCCACATCCACTCTGTCTGTGCCCTCTGGCCCTAGACTCCCCCACCATAGGAAACATTCTCTCCACATCCACTCTGTGCCCTCTGGTCCTGAACAGCCCACCATAGGAAACATCCTCTCCACATCCACTCTGTGCGCTCTGGTCCTGAACAACCCCACCGTAGGAAACATCCTCTCCACATCCACTATGTGCCCTCTGGTCCTGAACACAACACCACAGGAAACATTCTTTCCACATCCACTCTGTGCCCTCTGGTCCTGAACAACCCACCATAGGAAACATCCTCTCCACATCCACTCTGTGCCCTCTGGTCCTGAACACCCCCACCATAGGAAACATCCTCTCCACATCCACTCTGTGCCCTCTGGACCTGAACACCCCACCATAGGAAACATTCTGTCCACATCCACTCTGTGCCCTCTGGTCCTGAACAACCCCACCATGGAAACATTCTCTCCACATCCACTCTGTGCCCTCGGGTCCTGAACACCCCCACCATAGAAAACATCCTCTCCACATCCGCTCTGTGCCCTCTGGACCTGAACACCCCACCATGGGAAACATTCTCTGCACATCCAATCTGTGCCCTCTGGTCCTGAACACCCCCACCATAGGAAACATCCTCTCCACATCCACTCTGTGCCCTCTGGTCCTAGACTCCCCATCATAGGAAACATCCTCTCCACATCCACTCTGTGCCCTCTGGTCCTGAACAACCCCTCCATAGGAAACATCCTCTCCTCATCCACTCTGTGCCCTCTGGACCTGAACACCCCACCAAAGGGAACATTCTCTCCACATCCACTCTGTGCCCTCTGGTCCTGAACAGCCCACCATAGGAAACATCCTCTCCACATCCACTCTGTGCGCTCTGGTCCTGAACAACCCCACCATAGGAAACATCCTCTCCACATCCACTATGTGCCCTCTGGTCCTGAACACAACACCACAGGAAACATTCTTTCCACATCCACTCTGTGCCCTCTGGTCCTGAACAACCCACCATAGGAAACATCCTCTCCACATCCACTCTGTGCCCTCTGGTCCTGAACAACCCACCATAGGAAACATCCTCTCCACATCCGCTCTGTGCCCTCTGGACCTGAACACCCCACCATGGGAAACATTCTCTGCACATCCAATCTGTGCCCTCTGGTCCTGAACACCCCCACCATAGGAAACATCCTCTCCACATCCACTCTGTGCCCTCTGGTCCTGAACAACCCACCATAGGAAACATCCTCTCCACATCCACTCTGTGCCCTCTGGTCCTGAACAACCCACCATAGGAAACATCCTCTCCACATCCACTCTGTGCACTCTGGTCCTAGACTCCTCACCATAGGAAATATCCTCTCCACATCCACTCTGTGCCCTCTGGACCTGAACACCCCACCATAGGAAACATTCTGTCCACATCCACTCTGTGCCCTCTGGTCCTGAACAACCACACCATGGAAACATTCTCTCCACATCCACTCTGTGCCCTCGGGTCCTGAACACCCCCACCATAGGAAACATCCTCTCCACATCCGCTCTGTGCCCTCTGGACCTGAACACCCCACCATGGGAAACATTCTCTGCACATCCAATCTGTGCCCTCTGGTCCTGAACACCCCCACCATAGGAAACATCCTCTCCACATCCACTCTGTCTGTGCCCTCTGGTCCTAGACTCCCCACCAGAGGAAACATCCTCTCCACATCCACTCTGTGCCCTCTGGTCCTAGACTCCCCACCATAGGAAACAACCTCTCCACATCCACTCTGTCTGTGCTCTCTGGTCCTAGACACCCCCACCATAGGAAACATCCTCTCCACATCCACTCTGTGCCCTCTGGATCTGTACACCCCACCATAGGGAACATCCTCTCCACATCCACTCTGTGCCCTCTGGACCTGAACACCCCTCCATAGGAAACATCCTCTCCTCATCCACTCCGTGCCCTCTGGACCTGAACACCCCACCAAAGGGAACATTCTCTCCACATCCACTCTGTGCCATCTGGTCCTGAACAGCCCACCATAGGAAACATCCTCTCCACATCCACTCTGTGCGCTCTGGTCCTGAACAACCCCACCATAGGAAACATCCTCTCCACATCCACTATGTGCCCTCTGGTCCTGAACACAACACCACAGGAAACATTCTTTCCACATCCACTCTGTGCCCTCTGGTCCTGAACAACCCACCATAGGAAACATCCTCTCCACATCCACTCTGTGCCCTCTGGTCCTGAACAACCCACCATAGGAAACATCCTCTCCACATCCACTCTGTGCACTCTGGTCCTAGACTCCTCACCATAGGAAATATCCTCTCCACATCCACTCTGTGCCCTCTGGACCTGAACACCCCACCATAGGAAACATTCTGTCCACATTCACTCTGTGCCCTCTGGTCCTGAACAACCCCACCATGGAAACATTCTCTCCACATCCACTCTGTGCCCTCGGGTCTTGAACACTCCCACCATAGGAAACATCCTCTCCACATCCGCTCTGTGCCCTCTGGACCTGAACACCCCACCATGGGAAACATTCTCTGCACATCCAATCTGTGCCCTCTGGTCCTGAACACCCCCACCATAGGAAACATCCTCTCCACATCCACTCTGTGCCCTCTGGTCCTAGACTCCCCATCATAGGAAACATCCTCTCCACATCCACTCTGTGCCCTCTGGTCCTGAACAACCCCTCCATAGGAAACATCCTCTCCTCATCCACTCTGTGCCCTCTGGACCTGAACACCCCACCAAAGAGAACATTCTCTCCACATCCACTCTGTGCCCTCTGGTCCTGAACAGCCCACCATAGGAAACAACCTCTCCACATCCACTCTGTCTGTGCAATCTGGTCCTAGACACCCCCACCATAGGAAACATCCTCTCCACATCCACTCTGTGCGCTCTGGTCCTGAACAACCCCACCATAGGAAACATCCTCTCCACATCCACTATGTGCCCTCTGGTCCTGAACACAACACCACAGGAAACATTCTTTCCACATCCACTCTGTGCCCTCTGGTCCTGAACAACCCACCATAGGAAACATCCTCTCCACATCCACTCTGTGCCCTCTGGTCCTGAACAACCCACCATAGGAAACATCCTCTCCACATCCGCTCTGTGCCCTCTGGACCTGAACACCCCACCATGGGAAACATTCTCTGCACATCCAATCTGTGCCCTCTGGTCCTGAACACCCCCACCATAGGAAACATCCTCTCCACATCCACTCTGTGCCCTCTGGTCCTGAACAACCCACCATAGGAAACATCCTCTCCACATCCACTCTGTGCCCTCTGGTCCTGAACAACCCACCATAGGAAACATCCTCTCCACATCCACTCTGTGCACTCTGGTCCTAGACTCCTCACCATAGGAAATATCCTCTCCACATCCACTCTGTGCCCTCTGGACCTGAACACCCCACCATAGGAAACATTCTGTCCACATCCACTCTGTGCCCTCTGGTCCTGAACAACCCCACCATGGAAACATTCTCTCCACATCCACTCTGTGCCCTCGGGTCCTGAACACCCCCACCATAGGAAACATCCTCTCCACATCCGCTCTGTGCCCTCTGGACCTGAACACCCCACCATGGGAAACATTCTCTGCACATCCAATCTGTGCCCTCTGGTCCTGAACACCCCCACCATAGGAAACATCCTCTCCACATCCACTCTGTGCCCTCTGGTCCTAGACTCCCCATCATAGGAAACATCCTCTCCACATCCACTCTGTGCCCTCTGGTCCTGAACAACCCCTCCATAGGAAACATCCTCTCCTCATCCACTCTGTGCCCTCTGGACCTGAACACCCCACCAAAGGGAACATTCTCTCCACATCCACTCTGTGCCCTCTGGTCCTGAACAGCCCACCATAGGAAACATCCTCTCCACATCCACTCTGTGCGCTCTGGTCCTGAACAACCCCACCATAGGAAACATCCTCTCCACATCCACTATGTGCCCTCTGGTCCTGAACACAACACCACAGGAAACATTCTTTCCACATCCACTCTGTGCCCTCTGGTCCTGAACAACCCACCATAGGAAACATCCTCTCCACATCCACTCTGTGCCCTCTGGTCCTGAACAACCCACCATAGGAAACATCCTCTCCACATCCACTCTGTGCCCTCTGGTCCTGAACAACCCACCATAGGAAACATCCTCTCCACATCCACTCTGTGCCCTCTGGTCCTGAACAACCCACCATAGGAAATATCCTCTCCACATCCACTCTGTGCACTCTGGTCCTAGACTCCTCACCATAGGAAATATCCTCTCCACATCCACTCTGTGCCCTCTGGACCTGAACACCCCACCATAGGAAACATTCTGTCCACATCCACTCTGTGCCCTCTGGTCCTGAACAACCCACCATAGGAAACATTCTCTCCACATCCACTCTGTGCCCTCTGGTCCTAGACTCCCCACCATAGGAAACATCCTCTCCACATCCACTCTGTGCCCTCTGGTCCTAGAATCCCCACCAGAGGAAATATCCTCTGCACATCCACTCTGTCTGTGCCCTCTGGCCCTAGACTCCCCCACCATAGGAAATATCCTCTCCACATCCACTCTGTGCCCTCTGGTCCTGAACACCACCACCATAGGAAACATCCTCTCCACATCCACTCTGTGCCCTCTGATCCTAGACTCCCAACCATAGGAAACATTCTCTCCAAATCCACTCTGTCTGTGCCCTCTGGTCCCAGACACCCCCACCATAGGAAACATCCTCTCCACATCCACTCTATGCCCTCTGGTCCCGAACACCCCACCATAGGAAACATCCTCTCCACATCCACTCTGTGCACTCTGGTCCTGATCACTCCTACCATGAGATACATCCTCTCCACATCCACTCTGTGACCTCTTGTCCTGAACACCCCACCATAGGAAACATCCTCTCCACATCCACTCTGTGCCCTCTGGTCCTGAACAACCCACCATAGGAAACATCCTCTCCACATCCACTCTGTGCCCTCTGGACCTGAACACCCCACCATAGGAAACATTCTGTCCACATCCACTCTGTGCCCTCTGGTCCTGAACAACCCCACCATGGAAACATTCTCTCCACATCCACTCTGTGCCCTCGGGTCCTGAACACCCCCACCATAGGAAACATCCTCTCCACATCCGCTCTGTGCCCTCTGGACCTGAACACCCCACCATGGGAAACATTCTCTGCACATCCAATCTGTGCCCTCTGGTCCTGAACACCCCCACCATAGGAAACATCCTCTCCACATCCATTCTGTGCCCTCTGGTCCTAGACTCCCCATCATAGGAAACATCCTCTCCACATCCACTCTGTGCCCTCTGGTCCTGAACAACCCCTCCATAGGAAACATCCTCTCCTCATCCACTCTGTGCCCTCTGGACCTGAACACCCCACCAAAGGGAACATTCTCTCCACATCCACTCTGTGCCCTCTGGTCCTGAACAGCCCACCATAGGAAACATCCTCTCCACATCCACTCTGTGCGCTCTGGTCCTGAACAACCCCACCATAGGAAACATCCTCTCCACATCCACTATGTGCCCTCTGGTCCTGAACACAACACCACAGGAAACATTCTTTCCACATCCACTCTGTGCCCTCTGGTCCTGAACAACCCACCATAGGAAACATCCTCTCCACATCCACTCTGTGCCCTCTGGTCCTGAACAACCCACCATAGGAAACATCCTCTCCACATCCACTCTGTGCCCTCTGGTCCTGAACAACCCACCATAGGAAACATCCTCTCCACATCCACTCTGTGCCCTCTGGTCCTGAACAACCCACCATAGGAAATATCCTCTCCACATCCACTCTGTGCACTCTGGTCCTAGACTCCTCACCATAGGAAATATCCTCTCCACATCCACTCTGTGCCCTCTGGACCTGAACACCCCACCATAGGAAACATTCTGTCCACATCCACTCTGTGCCCTCTGGTCCTGAACAACCCACCATAGGAAACATTCTCTCCACATCCACTCTGTGCCCTCTGGTCCTAGACTCCCCACCATAGGAAACATCCTCTCCACATCCACTCTGTGCCCTCTGGTCCTAGAATCCCCACCAGAGGAAATATCCTCTGCACATCCACTCTGTCTGTGCCCTCTGGCCCTAGACTCCCCCACCATAGGAAATATCCTCTCCACATCCACTCTGTGCCCTCTGGTCCTGAACACCACCACCATAGGAAACATCCTCTCCACATCCACTCTGTGCCCTCTGATCCTAGACTCCCAACCATAGGAAACATTCTCTCCAAATCCACTCTGTCTGTGCCCTCTGGTCCCAGACACCCCCACCATAGGAAACATCCTCTCCACATCCACTCTATGCCCTCTGGTCCCGAACACCCCACCATAGGAAACATCCTCTCCACATCCACTCTGTGCACTCTGGTCCTGATCACTCCTACCATGAGATACATCCTCTCCACATCCACTCTGTGACCTCTTGTCCTGAACACCCCACCATAGGAAACATCCTCTCCACATCCACTCTGTCTGTGCCCTCTGGTCCTGATCACCCCTACCATGAGAAACATCCTCTCCAAATCCACTCTGTGCCCTCTTGTCCTGAACACCCCACCATAGGAAACATCCTCTCCACATCCACTCTGTGCTCTCTGGTCCTAGACTCCCCACCATAGGAAACATTCTCTCCACATCCACTCTGTGCCCTCTGGTCCTAGAGTCCCCACCATAGGTAACATCCTCTCCACATCCACTCTGTGCCCTCTGGACCTGAACACCCCTCCATAGGAAACATCCTCTCCTCATCCACTCCGTGCCCTCTGGACCTGAACACCCCACCAAAGGGAACATTCTCTCCACATCCACTCTGTGCCCTCTGGTCCTGAACAGCCCACCATAGGAAACATCCTCTCCACATCCACTCTGTGCGCTCTGGTCCTGAACAACCCCACCATAGGAAACATCCTCTCCACATCCACTATGTGCCCTCTGGTCCTGAACACAACACCACAGGAAACATTCTTTCCACATCCACTCTGTGCCCTCTGGTCCTGAACAACCCACCATAGGAAACATCCTCTCCACATCCACTCTGTGCCCTCTGGTCCTGAACAACCCACCATAGGAAACATCCTCTCCACATCCACTCTGTGCACTCTGGTCCTAGACTCCTCACCATAGGAAATATCCTCTCCACATCCACTCTGTGCCCTCTGGACCTGAACAACCCACCATAGGAAACATTCTGTCCACATCCACTCTGTGCCCTCTGGTCCTGAACAACCCCACCATGGAAACATTCTCTCCACATCCACTCTGTGCCCTCGGGTCCTGAACACCCCCACCATAGGAAACATCCTCTCCACATCCGCTCTGTGCCCTCTGGACCTGAACACCCCACCATGGGAAACATTCTCTGCACATCCAATCTGTGCCCTCTGGTCCTGAACACCCCCACCATAGGAAACATCCTCTCCACATCCACTCTGTGCCCTCTGGTCCTAGACTCCCCATCATAGGAAACATCCTCTCCACATCCACTCTGTGCCCTCTGGTCCTGAACAACCCCTCCATAGGAAACATCCTCTCCTCATCCACTCTGTGCCCTCTGGACCTGAACACCCCACCAAAGGGAACATTCTCTCCACATCCACTCTGTGCCCTCTGGTCCTGAACAGCCCACCATAGGAAACATCCTCTCCACATCCACTCTGTGCGCTCTGGTCCTGAACAACCCCACCATAGGAAACATCCTCTCCACATCCACTATGTGCCCTCTGGTCCTGAACACAACACCACAGGAAACATTCTTTCCACATCCACTCTGTGCCCTCTGGTCCTGAACAACCCACCATAGGAAACATCCTCTCCACATCCACTCTGTGCCCTCTGGTCCTGAACAACCCACCATAGGAAACATCCTCTCCACATCCGCTCTGTGCCCTCTGGACCTGAACACCCCACCATGGGAAACATTCTCTGCACATCCAATCTGTGCCCTCTGGTCCTGAACACCCCCACCATAGGAAACATCCTCTCCACATCCACTCTGTGCCCTCTGGTCCTGAACAACCCACCATAGGAAACATCCTCTCCACATCCACTCTGTGCCCTCTGGTCCTGAACAACCCACCATAGGAAACATCCTCTCCACATCCACTCTGTGCACTCTGGTCCTAGACTCCTCACCATAGGAAATATCCTCTCCACATCCACTCTGTGCCCTCTGGACCTGAACACCCCACCATAGGAAACATTCTGTCCACATCCACTCTGTGCCCTCTGGTCCTGAACAACCCCACCATGGAAACATTCTCTCCACATCCACTCTGTGCCCTCGGGTCCTGAACACCCCCACCATAGGAAACATCCTCTCCACATCCGCTCTGTGCCCTCTGGACCTGAACACCCCACCATGGGAAACATTCTCTGCACATCCAATCTGTGCCCTCTGGTCCTGAACACCCCCACCATAGGAAACATCCTCTCCACATCCACTCTGTGCCCTCTGGTCCTAGACTCCCCATCATAGGAAACATCCTCTCCACATCCACTCTGTGCCCTCTGGTCCTGAACAACCCCACCATAGGAAACATCCTCTCCACATCCACTCTGTGCTCTCTGGTCCTAGACTCCCCACCATAGGAAACATTCTTTCCACATCCACTCTGTGCCCTCTGGTCCTAGAGTCCCCACCATAGGTAACATCCTCTCCACATCTACTCTGTGCCCTCTGGTCCTGAACACCCCACCATAGGAAACATCCTCTCCACGTCCACACTGTGCTCTCTGGTCCTGAAGAACCCCACCATAGGAAACATCCTCTCCACATCCACACTGTGCCCAGTGGTCCTGAACAACCCCACCATAGGAAACATCCTCTCCACATCCACTCTGTGCCCTCTGGTCCTGAACACCCCACCATAGGAAACATCCTCTCCACATCCACACTGTGCTCTCTGGTCCTGAACAACCCCACCATAGGAAACATCCTCTCCACATCCACACTGTGCCCACTGGTCCTAAACAACCCCACCATAGGAAACATCCTCTCCACATCCACTCTGTGCACTCTGGTCCTAGACTCCCCACCATAGGAAACATCCTCTCCACATCCACTCTGTCTGTGCCCTCTGGCCCTAGACTCCCCCACCATAGGAAACATTCTCTCCACATCCACTCTGAGCCCTCTGGTCCTGAACAGCCCACCATAGGAAACATCCTCTCCACATCCACTCTGTGCGCTCTGGTCCTGAACAACCCCACCATAGGAAACATCCTCTCCACATCCACTATGTGCCCTCTGGTCCTGAACACAACACCACAGGAAACATTCTTTCCACATCCACTCTGTGCCCTCTGGTCCTGAACAACCCACCATAGGAAACATCCTCTCCACATCCACTCTGTGCCCTCTGGTCCAGAACAACCCACCATAGGAAACATCCTCTCCACATCCACTCTGTGCACTCTGGTCCTAGACTCCTCACCATAGGAAATATCCTCTCCACATCCACTCTGTGCCCTCTGGACCTGAACACCCCACCATAGGAAACATTCTGTCCACATCCACTCTGTGCCCTCTGGTCCTGAACAACCCCACCATGGAAACATTCTCTCCACATCCACTCTGTGCCCTCGGGTCCTGAACACCCCCACCATAGAAAACATCCTCTCCACATCCGCTCTGTGCCCTCTGGACCTGAACACCCCACCATGGGAAACATTCTCTGCACATCCAATCTGTGCCCTCTGGTCCTGAACACCCCCACCATAGGAAACATCCTCTCCACATCCACTCTGTGCCCTCTGGTCCTAGACTCCCCATCATAGGAAACATCCTCTCCACATCCACTCTGTGCCCTCTGGTCCTGAACAACCCCTCCATAGGAAACATCCTCTCCTCATCCACTCTGTGCCCTCTGGACCTGAACACCCCACCAAAGGGAACATTCTCTCCACATCCACTCTGTGCCCTCTGGTCCTGAACAGCCCACCATAGGAAACATCCTCTCCACATCCACTCTGTGCGCTCTGGTCCTGAACAACCCCACCATAGGAAACATCCTCTCCACATCCACTATGTGCCCTCTGGTCCTGAACACAACACCACAGGAAACATTCTTTCCACATCCACTCTGTGCCCTCTGGTCCTGAACAACCCACCATAGGAAACATCCTCTCCACATCCACTCTGTGCCCTCTGGTCCTGAACAACCCACCATAGGAAACATCCTCTCCACATCCACTCTGTGCCCTCTGGTCCTAGACTCCCCACCATAGGAAACATCCTCTCCACATCCACTCTGTCTGTGCCCTCTGGTCCTAGACTCCTCACCATAGGAAATATCCTCTCCACATCCACTCTGTGCCCGCTGGTCTTGAACACCACCACCATAGGAAACATTCTCTCCACATCCACTCTGTGCCCTCTGGCCCTAGACTCCCCCACCATAGGAAACATCCTCTCCACATCCACTCGGTGCCCTCTGGTCCTGAACACAACACCACAGGAAACATCCTCTCCACATCCACTCTGTGCCTTCTGGTCCTAGACTCCCCACCATATGAAACATCCTCTCCACATCCACTCTGTGCCCTCCGGTCCTGAACACCCCCACCATGGAAACATTCTCTCCACATCCACTCTCTGCCCTCTGGTCCTAGACTCCCCCACCATAGGAAACATCCTCTCCACATCCACTCTGTCTGTGCCCTCTGGTCCTAGACTCCCCCACCATAGGAAACATTCTCTCCACATCCACTCTGTGCCCTCTGGTCCTGAACAACCCCACCATAGGAAACATCCTCTCCACATCCACTCTGTGCCCTCTGGTCCTGAACAACCCACCATAGGAAACATTCTCTCCACATCCACTCTGTCTGTGCCCTCTGGTCCTAGACACCCCCACCATAGGAAACATCCTCTCCACATCCACTCTGTGCCCTCTGGATCTGAACACCCCACCATAGGGAACATCCTCTCCACATCCACTCTGTGCCCTCTGGACCTGAACACCCCTCCATAGGAAACATCCTCTCCTCATCCACTCCGTGCCCTCTGGACCTGAACACCCCACCAAAGGGAACATTCTCTCCACATCCACTCTGTGCCCTCTGGTCCTGAACAGCCCACCATAGGAAACATCCTCTCCACATCCACTCTGTGCGCTCTGGTCCTGAACAACCCCACCATAGGAAACATCCTCTCCACATCCACTATGTGCCCTCTGGTCCTGAACACAACACCACAGGAAACATTCTTTCCACATCCACTCTGTGCCCTCTGGTCCTGAACAACCCACCATAGGAAACATCCTCTCCACATCCACTCTGTGCCCTCTGGTCCTGAACAACCCACCATAGGAAACATCCTCTCCACATCCACTCTGTGCACTCTGGTCCTAGACTCCTCACCATAGGAAATATCCTCTCCACATCCACTCTGTGCCCTCTGGACCTGAACACCCCACCATAGGAAACATTCTGTCCACATCCACTCTGTGCCCTCTGGTCCTGAACAACCCCACCATGGAAACATTCTCTCCACATCCACTCTGTGCCCTCGGGTCCTGAACACCCCCACCATAGGAAACATCCTCTCCACATCCGCTCTGTGCCCTCTGGACCTGAACACCCCACCATGGGAAACATTCTCTGCACATCCAATCTGTGCCCTCTGGTCCTGAACACCCCCACCATAGGAAACATCCTCTCCACATCCACTCTGTGCCCTCTGGTCCTAGACTCCCCATCATAGGAAACATCCTCTCCACATCCACTCTGTGCCCTCTGGTCCTGAACAACCCCTCCATAGGAAACATCCTCTCCTCATCCACTCTGTGCCCTCTGGACCTGAACACCCCACCAAAGGGAACATTCTCTCCACATCCACTCTGTGCCCTCTGGTCCTGAACAGCCCACCATAGGAAACATCCTCTCCACATCCACTCTGTGCGCTCTGGTCCTGAACAACCCCACCATAGGAAACATCCTCTCCACATCCACTATGTGCCCTCTGGTCCTGAACACAACACCACAGGAAACATTCTTTCCACATCCACTCTGTGCCCTCTGGTCCTGAACAACCCACCATAGGAAACATCCTCTCCACATCCACTCTGTGCCCTCTGGTCCTGAACAACCCACCATAGGAAACATCCTCTCCACATCCACTCTGTGCACTCTGGTCCTAGACTCCTCACCATAGGAAATATCCTCTCCACATCCACTCTGTGCCCTCTGGACCTGAACACCCCACCATAGGAAACATTCTGTCCACATCCACTCTGTGCCCTCTGGTCCTGAACAACCCCACCATGGAAACATTCTCTCCACATCCACTCTGTGCCCTCGGGTCCTGAACACCCCCACCATAGGAAACATCCTCTCCACATCCGCTCTGTGCCCTCTGGACCTGAACACCCCACCATGGGAAACATTCTCTGCACATCCAATCTGTGCCCTCTGGTCCTGAACACCCCCACCATAGGAAACATCCTCTCCACATCCACTCTGTGCCCTCTGGTCCTAGACTCCCCATCATAGGAAACATCCTCTCCACATCCACTCTGTGCCCTCTGGTCCTGAACAACCCCACCATAGGAAACATCCTCTCCACATCCACACTGTGCCCACTGGTCCTAAACAACCCCACCATAGGAAACATCCTCTCCACATCCACTCTGTGCACTCTGGTCCTAGACTCCCCACCATAGGAAACATCCTCTCCACATCCACTCTGTCTGTGCCCTCTGGCCCTAGACTCCCCCACCATAGGAAACATTCTCTCCACATCCACTCTGTCTGTGCCCTCTGGTCCCAGACTCCCCCACCATAAGGAACATCCTCTCCACATCCACTCTGTGCCCGCTGGTCTTGAACACCACCACCATAGGAAACATTCTCTCCACATCCACTCTGTGCCCTCTGGCCCTAGACTCCCCCACCATAGGAAACATCCTCTCCACATCCACTCGGTGCCCTCTGGTCCTGAACACAACACCACAGGAAACATCCTCTCCACATCCACTCTGTGCCTTCTGGTCCTAGACTCCCCACCATAGGAAACATCCTCTCCACATCCACTCTGTGCCCTCCGGTCCTGAACACCCCCACCATGGAAACATTCTCTCCACATCCACTCTCTGCCCTCTGGTCCTAGACTCCCCCACCATAGGAAACATCCTCTCCACATCCACTCTGTCTGTGCCCTCTGGTCCTAGACTCCCCCACCATAGGAAACATTCTCTCCACATCCACTCTGTGCCCTCTGGTCCTGAACAACCCCACCATAGGAAACATCCTCTCCACATCCACTCTGTGCCCTCTGGTCCTGAACAACCCACCATAGGAAACATTCTCTCCACATCCACTCTGTCTGTGCCCTCTGGTCCTAGACACCCCCACCATAGGAAACATCCTCTCCACATCCACTCTGTGCCCTCTGGATCTGAACACCCCACCATAGGGAACATCCTCTCCACATCCACTCTGTGCCCTCTGGACCTGAACACCCCTCCATAGGAAACATCCTCTCCTCATCCACTCCGTGCCCTCTGGACCTGAACACCCCACCAAAGGGAACATTCTCTCCACATCCACTCTGTGCCCTCTGGTCCTGAACAGCCCACCATAGGAAACATCCTCTCCACATCCACTCTGTGCGCTCTGGTCCTGAACAACCCCACCATAGGAAACATCCTCTCCACATCCACTCTGTGCCCTCTGGACCTGAACACCCCACCATAGGAAACATTCTGTCCACATCCACTCTGTGCCCTCTGGTCCTGAACAACCCCACCATGGAAACATTCTCTCCACATCCACTCTGTGCCCTCGGGTCCTGAACACCCCCACCATAGGAAACATCCTCTCCACATCCGCTCTGTGCCCTCTGGACCTGAACACCCCACCATGGGAAACATTCTCTGCACATCCAATCTGTGCCCTCTGGTCCTGAACACCCCCACCATAGGAAACATCCTCTCCACATCCACTCTGTGCCCTCTGGTCCTAGACTCCCCATCATAGGAAACATCCTCTCCACATCCACTCTGTGCCCTCTGGTCCTGAACAACCCCACCATAGGAAACATCCTCTCCACATCCACTCTGTGCTCTCTGGTCCTAGACTCCCCACCATAGGAAACATTCTTTCCACATCCACTCTGTGCCCTCTGGTCCTAGAGTCCCCACCATAGGTAACATCCTCTCCACATCTACTCTGTGCCCTCTGGTCCTGAACACCCCACCATAGGAAACATCCTCTCCACGTCCACACTGTGCTCTCTGGTCCTGAAGAACCCCACCATAGGAAACATCCTCTCCACATCCACACTGTGCCCAGTGGTCCTGAACAACCCCACCATAGGAAACATCCTCTCCACATCCACTCTGTGCCCTCTGGTCCTGAACACCCCACCATAGGAAACATCCTCTCCACATCCACACTGTGCTCTCTGGTCCTGAACAACCCCACCATAGGAAACATCCTCTCCACATCCACACTGTGCCCACTGGTCCTAAACAACCCCACCATAGGAAACATCCTCTCCACATCCACTCTGTGCACTCTGGTCCTAGACTCCCCACCATAGGAAACATCCTCTCCACATCCACTCTGTCTGTGCCCTCTGGCCCTAGACTCCCCCACCATAGGAAACATTCTCTCCACATCCACTCTGTCTGTGCCCTCTGGTCCCAGACTCCCCCACCATAAGGAACATCCTCTCCACATCCACTCTGTGCCCGCTGGTCTTGAACACCACCACCATAGGAAACATTCTCTCCACATCCACTCTGTGCCCTCTGGCCCTAGACTCCCCCACCATAGGAAACATCCTCTCCACATCCACTCGGTGCCCTCTGGTCCTGAACACAACACCACAGGAAACATCCTCTCCACATCCACTCTGTGCCTTCTGGTCCTAGACTCCCCACCATATGAAACATCCTCTCCACATCCACTCTGTGCCCTCCGGTCCTGAACACCCCCACCATGGAAACATTCTCTCCACATCCACTCTCTGCCCTCTGGTCCTAGACTCCCCCACCATAGGAAACATCCTCTCCACATCCACTCTGTCTGTGCCCTCTGGTCCTAGACTCCCCCACCATAGGAAACATTCTCTCCACATCCACTCTGTGCCCTCTGGTCCTGAACAACCCCACCATAGGAAACATCCTCTCCACATCCACTCTGTGCCCTCTGGTCCTGAACAACCCACCATAGGAAACATTCTCTCCACATCCACTCTGTCTGTGCCCTCTGGTCCTAGACACCCCCACCATAGGAAACATCCTCTCCACATCCACTCTGTGCCCTCTGGATCTGAACACCCCACCATAGGGAACATCCTCTCCACATCCACTCTGTGCCCTCTGGACCTGAACACCCCTCCATAGGAAACATCCTCTCCTCATCCACTCCGTGCCCTCTGGACCTGAACACCCCACCAAAGGGAACATTCTCTCCACATCCACTCTGTGCCCTCTGGTCCTGAACAGCCCACCATAGGAAACATCCTCTCCACATCCACTCTGTGCGCTCTGGTCCTGAACAACCCCACCATAGGAAACATCCTCTCCACATCCACTATGTGCCCTCTGGTCCTGAACACAACACCACAGGAAACATTCTTTCCACATCCACTCTGTGCCCTCTGGTCCTGAACAACCCACCATAGGAAACATCCTCTCCACATCCACTCTGTGCCCTCTGGTCCTGAACAACCCACCATAGGAAACATCCTCTCCACATCCACTCTGTGCACTCTGGTCCTAGACTCCTCACCATAGGAAATATCCTCTCCACATCCACTCTGTGCCCTCTGGACCTGAACACCCCACCATAGGAAACATTCTGTCCACATCCACTCTGTGCCCTCTGGTCCTGAACAACCCCACCATGGAAACATTCTCTCCACATCCACTCTGTGCCCTCGGGTCCTGAACACCCCCACCATAGGAAACATCCTCTCCACATCCGCTCTGTGCCCTCTGGACCTGAACACCCCACCATGGGAAACATTCTCTGCACATCCAATCTGTGCCCTCTGGTCCTGAACACCCCCACCATAGGAAACATCCTCTCCACATCCACTCTGTGCCCTCTGGTCCTAGACTCCCCATCATAGGAAACATCCTCTCCACATCCACTCTGTGCCCTCTGGTCCTGAACAACCCCTCCATAGGAAACATCCTCTCCTCATCCACTCCGTGCCCTCTGGACCTGAACACCCCACCAAAGGGAACATTCTCTCCACATCCACTCTGTGCCCTCTGGTCCTGAACAGCCCACCATAGGAAACATCCTCTCCACATCCACTCTGTGCGCTCTGGTCCTGAACAACCCCACCATAGGAAACATCCTCTCCACATCCACTATGTGCCCTCTGGTCCTGAACACAACACCACAGGAAACATTCTTTCCACATCCACTCTGTGCCCTCTGGTCCTGAACAACCCACCATAGGAAACATCCTCTCCACATCCACTCTGTGCCCTCTGGTCCTGAACAACCCACCATAGGAAACATCCTCTCCACATCCGCTCTGTGCCCTCTGGACCTGAACACCCCACCATGGGAAACATTCTCTGCACATCCAATCTGTGCCCTCTGGTCCTGAACACCCCCACCATAGGAAACATCCTCTCCACATCCACTCTGTGCCCTCTGGTCCTGAACAACCCACCATAGGAAACATCCTCTCCACATCCACTCTGTGCCCTCTGGTCCTGAACAACCCACCATAGGAAACATCCTCTCCACATCCACTCTGTGCACTCTGGTCCTAGACTCCTCACCATAGGAAATATCCTCTCCACATCCACTCTGTGCCCTCTGGACCTGAACACCCCACCATAGGAAACATTCTGTCCACATCCACTCTGTGCCCTCTGGTCCTGAACAACCCCACCATGGAAACATTCTCTCCACATCCACTCTGTGCCCTCGGGTCCTGAACACCCCCACCATAGGAAACATCCTCTCCACATCCGCTCTGTGCCCTCTGGACCTGAACACCCCACCATGGGAAACATTCTCTGCACATCCAATCTGTGCCCTCTGGTCCTGAACACCCCCACCATAGGAAACATCCTCTCCACATCCACTCTGTGCCCTCTGGTCCTAGACTCCCCATCATAGGAAACATCCTCTCCACATCCACTCTGTGCCCTCTGGTCCTGAACAACCCCTCCATAGGAAACATCCTCTCCACATCCACTCTGTGCCCTCTGGTCCTGAACACCCCACCATAGGAAACATCCTCTCCACATCCACACTGTGCTCTCTGGTCCTGAACAACCCCACCATAGGAAACATCCTCTCCACATCCACACTGTGCCCACTGGTCCTAAACAACCCCACCATAGGAAACATCCTCTCCACATCCACTCTGTGCACTCTGGTCCTAGACTCCCCACCATAGGAAACATCCTCTCCACATCCACTCTGTCTGTGCCCTCTGGCCCTAGACTCCCCCACCATAGGAAACATTCTCTCCACATCCACTCTGTCTGTGCCCTCTGGTCCCAGACTCCCCCACCATAAGGAACATCCTCTCCACATCCACTCTGTGCCCGCTGGTCTTGAACACCACCACCATAGGAAACATTCTCTCCACATCCACTCTGTGCCCTCTGGCCCTAGACTCCCCCACCATAGGAAACATCCTCTCCACATCCACTCGGTGCCCTCTGGTCCTGAACACAACACCACAGGAAACATCCTCTCCACATCCACTCTGTGCCTTCTGGTCCTAGACTCCCCACCATATGAAACATCCTCTCCACATCCACTCTGTGCCCTCCGGTCCTGAACACCCCCACCATGGAAACATTCTCTCCACATCCACTCTCTGCCCTCTGGTCCTAGACTCCCCCACCATAGGAAACATCCTCTCCACATCCACTCTGTCTGTGCCCTCTGGTCCTAGACTCCCCCACCATAGGAAACATTCTCTCCACATCCACTCTGTGCCCTCTGGTCCTGAACAACCCCACCATAGGAAACATCCTCTCCACATCCACTCTGTGCCCTCTGGTCCTGAACAACCCACCATAGGAAACATTCTCTCCACATCCACTCTGTCTGTGCCCTCTGGTCCTAGACACCCCCACCATAGGAAACATCCTCTCCACATCCACTCTGTGCCCTCTGGATCTGAACACCCCACCATAGGGAACATCCTCTCCACATCCACTCTGTGCCCTCTGGACCTGAACACCCCTCCATAGGAAACATCCTCTCCTCATCCACTCCGTGCCCTCTGGACCTGAACACCCCACCAAAGGGAACATTCTCTCCACATCCACTCTGTGCCCTCTGGTCCTGAACAGCCCACCATAGGAAACATCCTCTCCACATCCACTCTGTGCGCTCTGGTCCTGAACAACCCCACCATAGGAAACATCCTCTCCACATCCACTATGTGCCCTCTGGTCCTGAACACAACACCACAGGAAACATTCTTTCCACATCCACTCTGTGCCCTCTGGTCCTGAACAACCCACCATAGGAAACATCCTCTCCACATCCACTCTGTGCCCTCTGGTCCTGAACAACCCACCATAGGAAACATCCTCTCCACATCCACTCTGTGCACTCTGGTCCTAGACTCCTCACCATAGGAAATATCCTCTCCACATCCACTCTGTGCCCTCTGGACCTGAACACCCCACCATAGGAAACATTCTGTCCACATCCACTCTGTGCCCTCTGGTCCTGAACAACCCCACCATGGAAACATTCTCTCCACATCCACTCTGTGCCCTCGGGTCCTGAACACCCCCACCATAGGAAACATCCTCTCCACATCCGCTCTGTGCCCTCTGGACCTGAACACCCCACCATGGGAAACATTCTCTGCACATCCAATCTGTGCCCTCTGGTCCTGAACACCCCCACCATAGGAAACATCCTCTCCACATCCACTCTGTGCCCTCTGGTCCTAGACTCCCCATCATAGGAAACATCCTCTCCACATCCACTCTGTGCCCTCTGGTCCTGAACAACCCCTCCATAGGAAACATCCTCTCCTCATCCACTCTGTGCCCTCTGGACCTGAACACCCCACCAAAGGGAACATTCTCTCCACATCCACTCTGTGCCCTCTGGTCCTGAACAGCCCACCATAGGAAACATCCTCTCCACATCCACTCTGTGCGCTCTGGTCCTGAACAACCCCACCATAGGAAACATCCTCTCCACATCCACTATGTGCCCTCTGGTCCTGAACACAACACCACAGGAAACATTCTTTCCACATCCACTCTGTGCCCTCTGGTCCTGAACAACCCACCATAGGAAACATCCTCTCCACATCCACTCTGTGCCCTCTGGTCCTGAACAACCCACCATAGGAAACATCCTCTCCACATCCGCTCTGTGCCCTCTGGACCTGAACACCCCACCATGGGAAACATTCTCTGCACATCCAATCTGTGCCCTCTGGTCCTGAACACCCCCACCATAGGAAACATCCTCTCCACATCCACTCTGTGCCCTCTGGTCCTGAACAACCCACCATAGGAAACATCCTCTCCACATCCACTCTGTGCCCTCTGGTCCTGAACAACCCACCATAGGAAACATCCTCTCCACATCCACTCTGTGCACTCTGGTCCTAGACTCCTCACCATAGGAAATATCCTCTCCACATCCACTCTGTGCCCTCTGGACCTGAACACCCCACCATAGGAAACATTCTGTCCACATCCACTCTGTGCCCTCTGGTCCTGAACAACCCCACCATGGAAACATTCTCTCCACATCCACTCTGTGCCCTCGGGTCCTGAACACCCCCACCATAGGAAACATCCTCTCCACATCCGCTCTGTGCCCTCTGGACCTGAACACCCCACCATGGGAAACATTCTCTGCACATCCAATCTGTGCCCTCTGGTCCTGAACACCCCCACCATAGGAAACATCCTCTCCACATCCACTCTGTGCCCTCTGGTCCTAGACTCCCCATCATAGGAAACATCCTCTCCACATCCACTCTGTGCCCTCTGGTCCTGAACAACCCCTCCATAGGAAACATCCTCTCCTCATCCACTCTGTGCCCTCTGGACCTGAACACCCCACCAAAGGGAACATTCTCTCCACATCCACTCTGTGCCCTCTGGTCCTGAACAGCCCACCATAGGAAACATCCTCTCCACATCCACTCTGTGCGCTCTGGTCCTGAACAACCCCACCATAGGAAACATCCTCTCCACATCCACTATGTGCCCTCTGGTCCTGAACACAACACCACAGGAAACATTCTTTCCACATCCACTCTGTGCCCTCTGGTCCTGAACAACCCACCATAGGAAACATCCTCTCCACATCCACTCTGTGCCCTCTGGTCCTGAACAACCCACCATAGGAAACATCCTCTCCACATCCACTCTGTGCACTCTGGTCCTAGACTCCTCACCATAGGAAATATCCTCTCCACATCCACTCTGTGCCCTCTGGACCTGAACACCCCACCATAGGAAACATTCTGTCCACATCCACTCTGTGCCCTCTGGTCCTGAACAACCCCACCATGGAAACATTCTCTCCACATCCACTCTGTGCCCTCGGGTCCTGAACACCCCCACCATAGGAAACATCCTCTCCACATCCGCTCTGTGCCCTCTGGACCTGAACACCCCACCATGGGAAACATTCTCTGCACATCCAATCTGTGCCCTCTGGTCCTGAACACCCCCACCATAGGAAACATCCTCTCCACATCCACTCTGTGCCCTCTGGTCCTAGACTCCCCATCATAGGAAACATCCTCTCCACATCCGCTCTGTGCCCTCTGGACCTGAACACCCCACCATGGGAAACATTCTCTGCACATCCAATCTGTGCCCTCTGGTCCTGAACACCCCCACCATAGGAAACATCCTCTCCACATCCACTCTGTGCCCTCTGGTCCTAGACTCCCCATCATAGGAAACATCCTCTCCACATCCACTCTGTGCCCTCTGGTCCTGAACAACCCCACCATAGGAAACATCCTCTCCACATCCACACTGTGCCCACTGGTCCTAAACAACCCCACCATAGGAAACATCCTCTCCACATCCACTCTGTGCACTCTGGTCCTAGACTCCCCACCATAGGAAACATCCTCTCCACATCCACTCTGTCTGTGCCCTCTGGCCCTAGACTCCCCCACCATAGGAAACATTCTCTCCACATCCACTCTGTCTGTGCCCTCTGGTCCCAGACTCCCCCACCATAAGGAACATCCTCTCCACATCCACTCTGTGCCCGCTGGTCTTGAACACCACCACCATAGGAAACATTCTCTCCACATCCACTCTGTGCCCTCTGGCCCTAGACTCCCCCACCATAGGAAACATCCTCTCCACATCCACTCGGTGCCCTCTGGTCCTGAACACAACACCACAGGAAACATCCTCTCCACATCCACTCTGTGCCTTCTGGTCCTAGACTCCCCACCATAGGAAACATCCTCTCCACATCCACTCTGTGCCCTCCGGTCCTGAACACCCCCACCATGGAAACATTCTCTCCACATCCACTCTCTGCCCTCTGGTCCTAGACTCCCCCACCATAGGAAACATCCTCTCCACATCCACTCTGTCTGTGCCCTCTGGTCCTAGACTCCCCCACCATAGGAAACATTCTCTCCACATCCACTCTGTGCCCTCTGGTCCTGAACAACCCCACCATAGGAAACATCCTCTCCACATCCACTCTGTGCCCTCTGGTCCTGAACAACCCACCATAGGAAACATTCTCTCCACATCCACTCTGTCTGTGCCCTCTGGTCCTAGACACCCCCACCATAGGAAACATCCTCTCCACATCCACTCTGTGCCCTCTGGATCTGAACACCCCACCATAGGGAACATCCTCTCCACATCCACTCTGTGCCCTCTGGACCTGAACACCCCTCCATAGGAAACATCCTCTCCTCATCCACTCCGTGCCCTCTGGACCTGAACACCCCACCAAAGGGAACATTCTCTCCACATCCACTCTGTGCCCTCTGGTCCTGAACAGCCCACCATAGGAAACATCCTCTCCACATCCACTCTGTGCGCTCTGGTCCTGAACAACCCCACCATAGGAAACATCCTCTCCACATCCACTATGTGCCCTCTGGTCCTGAACACCCCACCATAGGAAACATCCTCTCCACGTCCACACTGTGCTCTCTGGTCCTGAAGAACCCCACCATAGGAAACATCCTCTCCACATCCACACTGTGCCCAGTGGTCCTGAACAACCCCACCATAGGAAACATCCTCTCCACATCCACTCTGTGCCCTCTGGTCCTGAACACCCCACCATAGGAAACATCCTCTCCACATCCACACTGTGCTCTCTGGTCCTGAACAACCCCACCATAGGAAACATCCTCTCCACATCCACACTGTGCCCACTGGTCCTAAACAACCCCACCATAGGAAACATCCTCTCCACATCCACTCTGTGCACTCTGGTCCTAGACTCCCCACCATAGGAAACATCCTCTCCACATCCACTCTGTCTGTGCCCTCTGGCCCTAGACTCCCCCACCATAGGAAACATTCTCTCCACATCCACTCTGTCTGTGCCCTCTGGTCCCAGACTCCCCCACCATAAGGAACATCCTCTCCACATCCACTCTGTGCCCGCTGGTCTTGAACACCACCACCATAGGAAACATTCTCTCCACATCCACTCTGTGCCCTCTGGCCCTAGACTCCCCCACCATAGGAAACATCCTCTCCACATCCACTCGGTGCCCTCTGGTCCTGAACACAACACCACAGGAAACATCCTCTCCACATCCACTCTGTGCCTTCTGGTCCTAGACTCCCCACCATATGAAACATCCTCTCCACATCCACTCTGTGCCCTCCGGTCCTGAACACCCCCACCATGGAAACATTCTCTCCACATCCACTCTCTGCCCTCTGGTCCTAGACTCCCCCACCATAGGAAACATCCTCTCCACATCCACTCTGTCTGTGCCCTCTGGTCCTAGACTCCCCCACCATAGGAAACATTCTCTCCACATCCACTCTGTGCCCTCTGGTCCTGAACAACCCCACCATAGGAAACATCCTCTCCACATCCACTCTGTGCCCTCTGGTCCTGAACAACCCACCATAGGAAACATTCTCTCCACATCCACTCTGTCTGTGCCCTCTGGTCCTAGACACCCCCACCATAGGAAACATCCTCTCCACATCCACTCTGTGCCCTCTGGATCTGAACACCCCACCATAGGGAACATCCTCTCCACATCCACTCTGTGCCCTCTGGACCTGAACACCCCTCCATAGGAAACATCCTCTCCTCATCCACTCCGTGCCCTCTGGACCTGAACACCCCACCAAAGGGAACATTCTCTCCACATCCACTCTGTGCCCTCTGGTCCTGAACAGCCCACCATAGGAAACATCCTCTCCACATCCACTCTGTGCGCTCTGGTCCTGAACAACCCCACCATAGGAAACATCCTCTCCACATCCACTATGTGCCCTCTGGTCCTGAACACAACACCACAGGAAACATTCTTTCCACATCCACTCTGTGCCCTCTGGTCCTGAACAACCCACCATAGGAAACATCCTCTCCACATCCACTCTGTGCCCTCTGGTCCTGAACAACCCACCATAGGAAACATCCTCTCCACATCCACTCTGTGCACTCTGGTCCTAGACTCCTCACCATAGGAAATATCCTCTCCACATCCACTCTGTGCCCTCTGGACCTGAACACCCCACCATAGGAAACATTCTGTCCACATCCACTCTGTGCCCTCTGGTCCTGAACAACCCCACCATGGAAACATTCTCTCCACATCCACTCTGTGCCCTCGGGTCCTGAACACCCCCACCATAGGAAACATCCTCTCCACATCCGCTCTGTGCCCTCTGGACCTGAACACCCCACCATGGGAAACATTCTCTGCACATCCAATCTGTGCCCTCTGGTCCTGAACACCCCCACCATAGGAAACATCCTCTCCACATCCACTCTGTGCCCTCTGGTCCTAGACTCCCCATCATAGGAAACATCCTCTCCACATCCACTCTGTGCCCTCTGGTCCTGAACAACCCCTCCATAGGAAACATCCTCTCCTCATCCACTCTGTGCCCTCTGGACCTGAACACCCCACCAAAGGGAAC
The DNA here is from genome assembly GCF_048418815.1 of Hemitrygon akajei. Lineage (NCBI taxonomy): Eukaryota > Metazoa > Chordata > Chondrichthyes > Myliobatiformes > Dasyatidae > Hemitrygon > Hemitrygon akajei. The sequence goes on along the minus strand of NC_133147.1, from coordinate 42,843,161 downwards.
ATTCTCTCCACATCCACTCTGTGCCCTCTGGTCCTGAACAGCCACCATAGGAAACATCCTCTCCACATCCACTCTGTGCGCTCTGGTCCTGAACAACCCCACCATAGGAAACATCCTCTCCACATCCACTATGTGCCCTCTGGTCCTGAACACAACACCACAGGAAACATTCTTTCCACATCCACTCTGTGCCCTCTGGTCCTGAACAACCCACCATAGGAAACATCCTCTCCACATCCACTCTGTGCCCTCTGGTCCTGAACAACCCACCATAGGAAACATCCTCTCCACATCCGCTCTGTGCCCTCTGGACCTGAACACCCCACCATGGGAAACATTCTCTGCACATCCAATCTGTGCCCTCTGGTCCTGAACACCCCCACCATAGGAAACATCCTCTCCACATCCACTCTGTGCCCTCTGGTCCTGAACAACCCACCATAGGAAACATCCTCTCCACATCCACTCTGTGCCCTCTGGTCCTGAACAACCCACCATAGGAAACATCCTCTCCACATCCACTCTGTGCACTCTGGTCCTAGACTCCTCACCATAGGAAATATCCTCTCCACATCCACTCTGTGCCCTCTGGACCTGAACACCCCACCATAGGAAACATTCTGTCCACATCCACTCTGTGCCCTCTGGTCCTGAACAACCCCACCATGGAAACATTCTCTCCACATCCACTCTGTGCCCTCGGGTCCTGAACACCCCCACCATAGGAAACATCCTCTCCACATCCGCTCTGTGCCCTCTGGACCTGAACACCCCACCATGGGAAACATTCTCTGCACATCCAATCTGTGCCCTCTGGTCCTGAACACCCCCACCATAGGAAACATCCTCTCCACATCCACTCTGTGCCCTCTGGTCCTAGACTCCCCATCATAGGAAACATCCTCTCCACATCCACTCTGTGCCCTCTGGTCCTGAACAACCCCTCCATAGGAAACATCCTCTCCACATCCACTCTGTGCCCTCTGGTCCTGAACACCCCACCATAGGAAACATCCTCTCCACATCCACACTGTGCTCTCTGGTCCTGAACAACCCCACCATAGGAAACATCCTCTCCACATCCACACTGTGCCCACTGGTCCTAAACAACCCCACCATAGGAAACATCCTCTCCACATCCACTCTGTGCACTCTGGTCCTAGACTCCCCACCATAGGAAACATCCTCTCCACATCCACTCTGTCTGTGCCCTCTGGCCCTAGACTCCCCCACCATAGGAAACATTCTCTCCACATCCACTCTGTCTGTGCCCTCTGGTCCCAGACTCCCCCACCATAAGGAACATCCTCTCCACATCCACTCTGTGCCCGCTGGTCTTGAACACCACCACCATAGGAAACATTCTCTCCACATCCACTCTGTGCCCTCTGGCCCTAGACTCCCCCACCATAGGAAACATCCTCTCCACATCCACTCGGTGCCCTCTGGTCCTGAACACAACACCACAGGAAACATCCTCTCCACATCCACTCTGTGCCTTCTGGTCCTAGACTCCCCACCATATGAAACATCCTCTCCACATCCACTCTGTGCCCTCCGGTCCTGAACACCCCCACCATGGAAACATTCTCTCCACATCCACTCTCTGCCCTCTGGTCCTAGACTCCCCCACCATAGGAAACATCCTCTCCACATCCACTCTGTCTGTGCCCTCTGGTCCTAGACTCCCCCACCATAGGAAACATTCTCTCCACATCCACTCTGTGCCCTCTGGTCCTGAACAACCCCACCATAGGAAACATCCTCTCCACATCCACTCTGTGCCCTCTGGTCCTGAACAACCCACCATAGGAAACATTCTCTCCACATCCACTCTGTCTGTGCCCTCTGGTCCTAGACACCCCCACCATAGGAAACATCCTCTCCACATCCACTCTGTGCCCTCTGGATCTGAACACCCCACCATAGGGAACATCCTCTCCACATCCACTCTGTGCCCTCTGGACCTGAACACCCCTCCATAGGAAACATCCTCTCCTCATCCACTCCGTGCCCTCTGGACCTGAACACCCCACCAAAGGGAACATTCTCTCCACATCCACTCTGTGCCCTCTGGTCCTGAACAGCCCACCATAGGAAACATCCTCTCCACATCCACTCTGTGCGCTCTGGTCCTGAACAACCCCACCATAGGAAACATCCTCTCCACATCCACTATGTGCCCTCTGGTCCTGAACACAACACCACAGGAAACATTCTTTCCACATCCACTCTGTGCCCTCTGGTCCTGAACAACCCACCATAGGAAACATCCTCTCCACATCCACTCTGTGCCCTCTGGTCCTGAACAACCCACCATAGGAAACATCCTCTCCACATCCACTCTGTGCACTCTGGTCCTAGACTCCTCACCATAGGAAATATCCTCTCCACATCCACTCTGTGCCCTCTGGACCTGAACACCCCACCATAGGAAACATTCTGTCCACATCCACTCTGTGCCCTCTGGTCCTGAACAACCCCACCATGGAAACATTCTCTCCACATCCACTCTGTGCCCTCGGGTCCTGAACACCCCCACCATAGGAAACATCCTCTCCACATCCGCTCTGTGCCCTCTGGACCTGAACACCCCACCATGGGAAACATTCTCTGCACATCCAATCTGTGCCCTCTGGTCCTGAACACCCCCACCATAGGAAACATCCTCTCCACATCCACTCTGTGCCCTCTGGTCCTAGACTCCCCATCATAGGAAACATCCTCTCCACATCCACTCTGTGCCCTCTGGTCCTGAACAACCCCTCCATAGGAAACATCCTCTCCTCATCCACTCTGTGCCCTCTGGACCTGAACACCCCACCAAAGGGAACATTCTCTCCACATCCACTCTGTGCCCTCTGGTCCTGAACAGCCCACCATAGGAAACATCCTCTCCACATCCACTCTGTGCGCTCTGGTCCTGAACAACCCCACCATAGGAAACATCCTCTCCACATCCACTATGTGCCCTCTGGTCCTGAACACAACACCACAGGAAACATTCTTTCCACATCCACTCTGTGCCCTCTGGTCCTGAACAACCCACCATAGGAAACATCCTCTCCACATCCACTCTGTGCCCTCTGGTCCTGAACAACCCACCATAGGAAACATCCTCTCCACATCCGCTCTGTGCCCTCTGGACCTGAACACCCCACCATGGGAAACATTCTCTGCACATCCAATCTGTGCCCTCTGGTCCTGAACACCCCCACCATAGGAAACATCCTCTCCACATCCACTCTGTGCCCTCTGGTCCTGAACAACCCACCATAGGAAACATCCTCTCCACATCCACTCTGTGCCCTCTGGTCCTGAACAACCCACCATAGGAAACATCCTCTCCACATCCACTCTGTGCCCTCTGGTCCTGAACACCCCACCATAGGAAACATCCTCTCCACATCCACACTGTGCTCTCTGGTCCTGAACAACCCCACCATAGGAAACATCCTCTCCACATCCACACTGTGCCCACTGGTCCTAAACAACCCCACCATAGGAAACATCCTCTCCACATCCACTCTGTGCACTCTGGTCCTAGACTCCCCACCATAGGAAACATCCTCTCCACATCCACTCTGTCTGTGCCCTCTGGCCCTAGACTCCCCCACCATAGGAAACATTCTCTCCACATCCACTCTGTCTGTGCCCTCTGGTCCCAGACTCCCCCACCATAAGGAACATCCTCTCCACATCCACTCTGTGCCCGCTGGTCTTGAACACCACCACCATAGGAAACATTCTCTCCACATCCACTCTGTGCCCTCTGGCCCTAGACTCCCCCACCATAGGAAACATCCTCTCCACATCCACTCGGTGCCCTCTGGTCCTGAACACAACACCACAGGAAACATCCTCTCCACATCCACTCTGTGCCTTCTGGTCCTAGACTCCCCACCATATGAAACATCCTCTCCACATCCACTCTGTGCCCTCCGGTCCTGAACACCCCCACCATGGAAACATTCTCTCCACATCCACTCTCTGCCCTCTGGTCCTAGACTCCCCCACCATAGGAAACATCCTCTCCACATCCACTCTGTCTGTGCCCTCTGGTCCTAGACTCCCCCACCATAGGAAACATTCTCTCCACATCCACTCTGTGCCCTCTGGTCCTGAACAACCCCACCATAGGAAACATCCTCTCCACATCCACTCTGTGCCCTCTGGTCCTGAACAACCCACCATAGGAAACATTCTCTCCACATCCACTCTGTCTGTGCCCTCTGGTCCTAGACACCCCCACCATAGGAAACATCCTCTCCACATCCACTCTGTGCCCTCTGGATCTGAACACCCCACCATAGGGAACATCCTCTCCACATCCACTCTGTGCCCTCTGGACCTGAACACCCCTCCATAGGAAACATCCTCTCCTCATCCACTCCGTGCCCTCTGGACCTGAACACCCCACCAAAGGGAACATTCTCTCCACATCCACTCTGTGCCCTCTGGTCCTGAACAGCCCACCATAGGAAACATCCTCTCCACATCCACTCTGTGCGCTCTGGTCCTGAACAACCCCACCATAGGAAACATCCTCTCCACATCCACTATGTGCCCTCTGGTCCTGAACACAACACCACAGGAAACATTCTTTCCACATCCACTCTGTGCCCTCTGGTCCTGAACAACCCACCATAGGAAACATCCTCTCCACATCCACTCTGTGCCCTCTGGTCCTGAACAACCCACCATAGGAAACATCCTCTCCACATCCACTCTGTGCACTCTGGTCCTAGACTCCTCACCATAGGAAATATCCTCTCCACATCCACTCTGTGCCCTCTGGACCTGAACACCCCACCATAGGAAACATTCTGTCCACATCCACTCTGTGCCCTCTGGTCCTGAACAACCCCACCATGGAAACATTCTCTCCACATCCACTCTGTGCCCTCGGGTCCTGAACACCCCCACCATAGGAAACATCCTCTCCACATCCGCTCTGTGCCCTCTGGACCTGAACACCCCACCATGGGAAACATTCTCTGCACATCCAATCTGTGCCCTCTGGTCCTGAACACCCCCACCATAGGAAACATCCTCTCCACATCCACTCTGTGCCCTCTGGTCCTAGACTCCCCATCATAGGAAACATCCTCTCCACATCCACTCTGTGCCCTCTGGTCCTGAACAACCCCTCCATAGGAAACATCCTCTCCTCATCCACTCTGTGCCCTCTGGACCTGAACACCCCACCAAAGGGAACATTCTCTCCACATCCACTCTGTGCCCTCTGGTCCTGAACAGCCCACCATAGGAAACATCCTCTCCACATCCACTCTGTGCGCTCTGGTCCTGAACAACCCCACCATAGGAAACATCCTCTCCACATCCACTATGTGCCCTCTGGTCCTGAACACAACACCACAGGAAACATTCTTTCCACATCCACTCTGTGCCCTCTGGTCCTGAACAACCCACCATAGGAAACATCCTCTCCACATCCACTCTGTGCCCTCTGGTCCTGAACAACCCACCATAGGAAACATCCTCTCCACATCCGCTCTGTGCCCTCTGGACCTGAACACCCCACCATGGGAAACATTCTCTGCACATCCAATCTGTGCCCTCTGGTCCTGAACACCCCCACCATAGGAAACATCCTCTCCACATCCACTCTGTGCCCTCTGGTCCTGAACAACCCACCATAGGAAACATCCTCTCCACATCCACTCTGTGCCCTCTGGTCCTGAACAACCCACCATAGGAAACATCCTCTCCACATCCACTCTGTGCACTCTGGTCCTAGACTCCTCACCATAGGAAATATCCTCTCCACATCCACTCTGTGCCCTCTGGACCTGAACACCCCACCATAGGAAACATTCTGTCCACATCCACTCTGTGCCCTCTGGTCCTGAACAACCCCACCATGGAAACATTCTCTCCACATCCACTCTGTGCCCTCGGGTCCTGAACACCCCCACCATAGGAAACATCCTCTCCACATCCGCTCTGTGCCCTCTGGACCTGAACACCCCACCATGGGAAACATTCTCTGCACATCCAATCTGTGCCCTCTGGTCCTGAACACCCCCACCATAGGAAACATCCTCTCCACATCCACTCTGTGCCCTCTGGTCCTAGACTCCCCATCATAGGAAACATCCTCTCCACATCCACTCTGTGCCCTCTGGTCCTGAACAACCCCTCCATAGGAAACATCCTCTCCTCATCCACTCTGTGCCCTCTGGACCTGAACACCCCACCAAAGGGAACATTCTCTCCACATCCACTCTGTGCCCTCTGGTCCTGAACAGCCCACCATAGGAAACATCCTCTCCACATCCACTCTGTGCGCTCTGGTCCTGAACAACCCCACCATAGGAAACATCCTCTCCACATCCACTATGTGCCCTCTGGTCCTGAACACAACACCACAGGAAACATTCTTTCCACATCCACTCTGTGCCCTCTGGTCCTGAACAACCCACCATAGGAAACATCCTCTCCACATCCACTCTGTGCCCTCTGGTCCTGAACAACCCACCATAGGAAACATCCTCTCCACATCCACTCTGTGCACTCTGGTCCTAGACTCCTCACCATAGGAAATATCCTCTCCACATCCACTCTGTGCCCTCTGGACCTGAACACCCCACCATAGGAAACATTCTGTCCACATCCACTCTGTGCCCTCTGGTCCTGAACAACCCCACCATGGAAACATTCTCTCCACATCCACTCTGTGCCCTCGGGTCCTGAACACCCCCACCATAGGAAACATCCTCTCCACATCCGCTCTGTGCCCTCTGGACCTGAACACCCCACCATGGGAAACATTCTCTGCACATCCAATCTGTGCCCTCTGGTCCTGAACACCCCCACCATAGGAAACATCCTCTCCACATCCACTCTGTGCCCTCTGGTCCTAGACTCCCCATCATAGGAAACATCCTCTCCACATCCACTCTGTGCCCTCTGGTCCTGAACAACCCCACCATAGGAAACATCCTCTCCACATCCACACTGTGCCCACTGGTCCTAAACAACCCCACCATAGGAAACATCCTCTCCACATCCACTCTGTGCACTCTGGTCCTAGACTCCCCACCATAGGAAACATCCTCTCCACATCCACTCTGTCTGTGCCCTCTGGCCCTAGACTCCCCCACCATAGGAAACATTCTCTCCACATCCACTCTGTCTGTGCCCTCTGGTCCCAGACTCCCCCACCATAAGGAACATCCTCTCCACATCCACTCTGTGCCCGCTGGTCTTGAACACCACCACCATAGGAAACATTCTCTCCACATCCACTCTGTGCCCTCTGGCCCTAGACTCCCCCACCATAGGAAACATCCTCTCCACATCCACTCGGTGCCCTCTGGTCCTGAACACAACACCACAGGAAACATCCTCTCCACATCCACTCTGTGCCTTCTGGTCCTAGACTCCCCACCATAGGAAACATCCTCTCCACATCCACTCTGTGCCCTCCGGTCCTGAACACCCCCACCATGGAAACATTCTCTCCACATCCACTCTCTGCCCTCTGGTCCTAGACTCCCCCACCATAGGAAACATCCTCTCCACATCCACTCTGTCTGTGCCCTCTGGTCCTAGACTCCCCCACCATAGGAAACATTCTCTCCACATCCACTCTGTGCCCTCTGGTCCTGAACAACCCCACCATAGGAAACATCCTCTCCACATCCACTCTGTGCCCTCTGGTCCTGAACAACCCACCATAGGAAACATTCTCTCCACATCCACTCTGTCTGTGCCCTCTGGTCCTAGACACCCCCACCATAGGAAACATCCTCTCCACATCCACTCTGTGCCCTCTGGATCTGAACACCCCACCATAGGGAACATCCTCTCCACATCCACTCTGTGCCCTCTGGACCTGAACACCCCTCCATAGGAAACATCCTCTCCTCATCCACTCCGTGCCCTCTGGACCTGAACACCCCACCAAAGGGAACATTCTCTCCACATCCACTCTGTGCCCTCTGGTCCTGAACAGCCCACCATAGGAAACATCCTCTCCACATCCACTCTGTGCGCTCTGGTCCTGAACAACCCCACCATAGGAAACATCCTCTCCACATCCACTATGTGCCCTCTGGTCCTGAACACAACACCACAGGAAACATTCTTTCCACATCCACTCTGTGCCCTCTGGTCCTGAACAACCCACCATAGGAAACATCCTCTCCACATCCACTCTGTGCCCTCTGGTCCTGAACAACCCACCATAGGAAACATCCTCTCCACATCCACTCTGTGCACTCTGGTCCTAGACTCCTCACCATAGGAAATATCCTCTCCACATCCACTCTGTGCCCTCTGGACCTGAACACCCCACCATAGGAAACATTCTGTCCACATCCACTCTGTGCCCTCTGGTCCTGAACAACCCCACCATGGAAACATTCTCTCCACATCCACTCTGTGCCCTCGGGTCCTGAACACCCCCACCATAGGAAACATCCTCTCCACATCCGCTCTGTGCCCTCTGGACCTGAACACCCCACCATGGGAAACATTCTCTGCACATCCAATCTGTGCCCTCTGGTCCTGAACACCCCCACCATAGGAAACATCCTCTCCACATCCACTCTGTGCCCTCTGGTCCTAGACTCCCCATCATAGGAAACATCCTCTCCACATCCACTCTGTGCCCTCTGGTCCTGAACAACCCCTCCATAGGAAACATCCTCTCCTCATCCACTCTGTGCCCTCTGGACCTGAACACCCCACCAAAGGGAACATTCTCTGCACATCCAATCTGTGCCCTCTGGTCCTGAACACCCCCACCATAGGAAACATCCTCTCCACATCCACTCTGTGCCCTCTGGTCCTGAACAACCCACCATAGGAAACATCCTCTCCACATCCACTCTGTGCCCTCTGGTCCTGAACAACCCACCATAGGAAACATCCTCTCCACATCCACTCTGTGCACTCTGGTCCTAGACTCCTCACCATAGGAAACATCCTCTCCACATCCACTCTGTGCCCTCTGGTCCTGAACAACCCACCATAGGAAACATCCTCTCCACATCCACTCTGTGCCCTCTGGACCTGAACACCCCACCATAGGAAACATTCTGTCCACATCCACTCTGTGCCCTCTGGTCCTGAACAACCCCACCATGGAAACATTCTCTCCACATCCACTCTGTGCCCTCGGGTCCTGAACACCCCCACCATAGGAAACATCCTCTCCACATCCGCTCTGTGCCCTCTGGACCTGAACACCCCACCATGGGAAACATTCTCTGCACATCCAATCTGTGCCCTCTGGTCCTGAACACCCCCACCATAGGAAACATCCTCTCCACATCCACTCTGTGCCCTCTGGTCCTAGACTCCCCATCATAGGAAACATCCTCTCCACATCCACTCTGTGCCCTCTGGTCCTGAACAACCCCTCCATAGGAAACATCCTCTCCTCATCCACTCTGTGCCCTCTGGACCTGAACACCCCACCAAAGGGAACATTCTCTCCACATCCACTCTGTGCCCTCTGGTCCTGAACAGCCCACCATAGGAAACATCCTCTCCTCATCCACTCTGTGCCCTCTGGACCTGAACACCCCACCAAAGGGAACATTCTCTCCACATCCACTCTGTGCCCTCTGGTCCTGAACAACCCCACCATAGGAAACATCCTCTCCACATCCACTATGTGCCCTCTGGTCCTGAACACAACACCACAGGAAACATTCTTTCCACATCCACTCTGTGCCCTCTGGTCCTGAACAACCCACCATAGGAAACATCCTCTCCACATCCACTCTGTCTGTGCCCTCTGGTCCCAGACTCCCCCACCATAAGGAACATCCTCTCCACATCCACTCTGTGCCCGCTGGTCTTGAACACCACCACCATAGGAAACATTCTCTCCACATCCACTCTGTGCCCTCTGGCCCTAGACTCCCCCACCATAGGAAACATCCTCTCCACATCCACTCGGTGCCCTCTGGTCCTGAACACAACACCACAGGAAACATCCTCTCCACATCCACTCTGTGCCTTCTGGTCCTAGACTCCCCACCATAGGAAACATCCTCTCCACATCCACTCTGTGCCCTCCGGTCCTGAACACCCCCACCATGGAAACATTCTCTCCACATCCACTCTCTGCCCTCTGGTCCTAGACTCCCCCACCATAGGAAACATCCTCTCCACATCCACTCTGTCTGTGCCCTCTGGTCCTAGACTCCCCCACCATAGGAAACATTCTCTCCACATCCACTCTGTGCCCTCTGGTCCTGAACAACCCCACCATAGGAAACATCCTCTCCTCATCCACTCCGTGCCCTCTGGACCTGAACACCCCACCAAAGGGAACATTCTCTCCACATCCACTCTGTGCCCTCTGGTCCTGAACAGCCCACCATAGGAAACATCCTCTCCACATCCACTCTGTGCGCTCTGGTCCTGAACAACCCCACCATAGGAAACATCCTCTCCACATCCACTATGTGCCCTCTGGTCCTGAACACAACACCACAGGAAACATTCTTTCCACATCCACTCTGTGCCCTCTGGTCCTGAACAACCCACCATAGGAAACATCCTCTCCACATCCACTCTGTGCCCTCTGGTCCTGAACAACCCACCATAGGAAACATCCTCTCCACATCCACTCTGTGCACTCTGGTCCTAGACTCCTCACCATAGGAAATATCCTCTCCACATCCACTCTGTGCCCTCTGGACCTGAACACCCCACCATAGGAAACATTCTGTCCACATCCACTCTGTGCCCTCTGGTCCTGAACAACCCCACCATGGAAACATTCTCTCCACATCCACTCTGTGCCCTCGGGTCCTGAACACCCCCACCATAGGAAACATCCTCTCCACATCCGCTCTGTGCCCTCTGGACCTGAACACCCCACCATGGGAAACATTCTCTGCACATCCAATCTGTGCCCTCTGGTCCTGAACACCCCCACCATAGGAAACATCCTCTCCACATCCACTCTGTGCCCTCTGGTCCTAGACTCCCCATCATAGGAAACATCCTCTCCACATCCACTCTGTGCCCTCTGGTCCTGAACAACCCCTCCATAGGAAACATCCTCTCCTCATCCACTCTGTGCCCTCTGGACCTGAACACCCCACCAAAGGGAACATTCTCTGCACATCCAATCTGTGCCCTCTGGTCCTGAACACCCCCACCATAGGAAACATCCTCTCCACATCCACTCTGTGCCCTCTGGTCCTGAACAACCCACCATAGGAAACATCCTCTCCACATCCACTCTGTGCCCTCTGGTCCTGAACAACCCACCATAGGAAACATCCTCTCCACATCCACTCTGTGCACTCTGGTCCTAGACTCCTCACCATAGGAAACATCCTCTCCACATCCACTCTGTGCCCTCTGGTCCTGAACAACCCACCATAGGAAACATCCTCTCCACATCCACTCTGTGCCCTCTGGACCTGAACACCCCACCATAGGAAACATTCTGTCCACATCCACTCTGTGCCCTCTGGTCCTGAACAACCCCACCATGGAAACATTCTCTCCACATCCACTCTGTGCCCTCGGGTCCTGAACACCCCCACCATAGGAAACATCCTCTCCACATCCGCTCTGTGCCCTCTGGACCTGAACACCCCACCATGGGAAACATTCTCTGCACATCCAATCTGTGCCCTCTGGTCCTGAACACCCCCACCATAGGAAACATCCTCTCCACATCCACTCTGTGCCCTCTGGTCCTAGACTCCCCATCATAGGAAACATCCTCTCCACATCCACTCTGTGCCCTCTGGTCCTGAACAACCCCTCCATAGGAAACATCCTCTCCTCATCCACTCTGTGCCCTCTGGACCTGAACACCCCACCAAAGGGAACATTCTCTCCACATCCACTCTGTGCCCTCTGGTCCTGAACAGCCCACCATAGGAAACATCCTCTCCTCATCCACTCTGTGCCCTCTGGACCTGAACACCCCACCAAAGGGAACATTCTCTCCACATCCACTCTGTGCCCTCTGGTCCTGAACAACCCCACCATAGGAAACATCCTCTCCACATCCACTATGTGCCCTCTGGTCCTGAACACAACACCACAGGAAACATTCTTTCCACATCCACTCTGTGCCCTCTGGTCCTGAACAACCCACCATAGGAAACATCCTCTCCACATCCACTCTGTGCCCTCTGGTCCTGAACAACCCACCATAGGAAACATCCTCTCCACATCCACTCTGTGCACTCTGGTCCTAGACTCCTCACCATAGGAAATATCCTCTCCACATCCACTCTGTGCCCTCTGGACCTGAACACCCCACCATAGGAAACATTCTGTCCACATCCACTCTGTGCCCTCTGGTCCTGAACAACCCCACCATGGAAACATTCTCTCCACATCCACTCTGTGCCCTCGGGTCCTGAACACCCCCACCATAGGAAACATCCTCTCCACATCCGCTCTGTGCCCTCTGGACCTGAACACCCCACCATGGGAAACATTCTCTGCACATCCAATCTGTGCCCTCTGGTCCTGAACACCCCCACCATAGGAAACATCCTCTCCACATCCACTCTGTGCCCTCTGGTCCTAGACTCCCCATCATAGGAAACATCCTCTCCACATCCACTCTGTGCTCTCTGGTCCTGAACAACCCCACCATAGGAAACATCCTCTCCACATCCACTCTGTGCTCTCTGGTCCTAGACTCCCCACCATAGGAAACATTCTTTCCACATCCACTCTGTGCCCTCTGGTCCTAGAGTCCCCACCATAGGTAACATCCTCTCCACATCTACTCTGTGCCCTCTGGTCCTGAACACCCCACCATAGGAAACATCCTCTCCACATCCACACTGTGCTCTCTGGTCCTGAAGAACCCCACCATAGGAAACATCCTCTCCACATCCACACTGTGCCCACTGGTCCTGAACAACCCCACCATAGGAAACATCCTCTCCACATCCACTCTGTGCCCTCTGGTCCTGAACACCCCACCATAGGAAACATCCTCACCACATCCACACTGTGCTCTCTGGTCCTGAACAACCCCACCATAGGAAACATCCTCTCCACATCCACACTGTGCCCACTGGTCCTAAACAACCCCACCATAGGAAACATCCTCTCCACATCCACTCTGTGCACTCTGGTCCTAGACTCCCCACCATAGGAAACATCCTCTCCACATCCACTCTGTCTGTGCCCTCTGGCCCTAGACTCCCCCACCATAGGAAACATTCTCTCCACATCCACTCTGTCTGTGCCCTCTGGTTCCAGACTCCCCCACCATAAGGAAGATCCTCTCCACATCCACTCTGTGCCCGCTGGTCTTGAACACCACCACCATAGGAAACATTCTCTCCACATCCACTCTGTGCCCTCTGGCCCTAGACTCCCCCACCATAGGAAACATCCTCTCCACATCCACTCGGTGCCCTCTGGTCCTGAACACAACACCACAGGAAACATCCTCTCCACATCCACTCTGTGCCTTCTGGTCCTAGACTCCCCACCATAGGAAACATCCTCTCCACATCCACTCTGTGCCCTCTGGTCCTGAACAGCCCACCATAGGAAACATCCTCTCCACATCCACTCTGTGCCCGCTGGTCTTGAACACCACCACCATAGGAAACATTCTCTCCACATCCACTCTGTGCCCTCTGGCCCTAGACTCCCCCACCATAGGAAACATCCTCTCCACATCCACTCGGTGCCCTCTGGTCCTGAACACAACACCACAGGAAACATCCTCTCCACATCCACTCTGTGCCTTCTGGTCCTAGACTCCCCACCATAGGAAACATCCTCTCCACATCCACTCTGTGCCCTCCGGTCCTGAACACCCCCACCATGGAAACATTCTCTCCACATCCACTCTCTGCCCTCTGGTCCTAGACTCCCCCACCATAGGAAACATCCTCTCCACATCCACTCTGTCTGTGCCCTCTGGTCCTAGACTCCCCCACCATAGGAAACATTCTCTCCACATCCACTCTGTGCCCTCTGGTCCTGAACAACCCCACCATAGGAAACATCCTCTCCACATCCACTCTGTGCCCTCTGGTCCTGAACAACCCACCATAGGAAACATTCTCTCCACATCCACTCTGTCTGTGCCCTCTGGTCCTAGACACCCCCACCATAGGAAACATCCTCTCCACATCCACTCTGTGCCCTCTGGATCTGAACACCCCACCATAGGGAACATCCTCTCCACATCCACTCTGTGCCCTCTGGACCTGAACACCCCTCCAAAGGGAACATTCTCTCCACATTCACTCTGTGCCCTCTGGTCCTGAACAGCCCACCATAGGAAACATCCTCTCCACATCCACTCTGTGCGCTCTGGTCCTGAACAACCCCACCATAGGAAACATTCTCTCCACATCCACTCTGTGCACTCTGGTCCTGAACAACCCCACCATAGGAAACATCCTCTCCACATCCACTCTGTGCCCTCTGGTCCTGAACAACCCCACCATAGGAAACATCCTCTCCACATCCGCTCTGTGCCCTCTGGACCTGAACACCCCACCATAGGAAACATTCTGTCCACATCCACTCTGTGCCCTCTGGTCCTGAACAACCCCACCATGGAAACATTCTCTCCACATCCACTCTGTGCCCTCGGGTCCTGAACACCCCCACCATAGGAAACATCCTTTCCACATCCGCTCTGTGCCCTCTGGACCTGAACACCCCACCATGGGAAACATTCTCTGCACATCCAATCTGTGCCCTCTGGTCCTGAACACCCCCACCATAGGAAACATCCTCTCCACATCCACTCTGTGCCCTCTGGTCCTAGACTCCCAATCATAGGAAACATTCTCTCCACATCCACTCTGTGCCCTCTGGTCCTGAACAGCCCACCATAGGAAACATCCTCTCCACATCCACTCTGTGCGCTCTGGTCCTGAACAACCCCACCATAGGAAACATCCTCTCCACATCCACTATGTGCCCTCTGGTCCTGAACACAACACCACAGGAAACATTCTTTCCACATCCACTCTGTGCCCTCTGGTCCTGAACAACCCACCATAGGAAACATCCTCTCCACATCCACTCTGTGCCCTCTGGTCCTGAACAACCCACCATAGGAAACATCCTCTCCACATCCGCTCTGTGCCCTCTGGACCTGAACACCCCACCATGGGAAACATTCTCTGCACATCCAATCTGTGCCCTCTGGTCCTGAACACCCCCACCATAGGAAACATCCTCTCCACATCCACTCTGTGCCCTCTGGTCCTGAACAACCCACCATAGGAAACATCCTCTCCACATCCACTCTGTGCCCTCTGGTCCTGAACAACCCACCATAGGAAACATCCTCTCCACATCCACTCTGTGCCCTCTGGTCCTAGACTCCTCACCATAGGAAATATCCTCTCCACATCCACTCTGTGCCCTCTGGACCTGAACACCCCACCATAGGAAACATTCTGTCCACATCCACTCTGTGCCCTCTGGTCCTGAACATCCCCACCATGGAAACATTCTCTCCACATCCACTCTGTGCCCTCGGGTCCTGAACACCCCCACCATAGGAAACATCCTCTCCACATCCGCTCTGTGCCCTCTGGACCTGAACACCCCACCATGGGAAACATTCTCTGCACATCCAATCTGTGCCCTCTGGTCCTGAACACCCCCACCATAGGAAACATCCTCTCCACATCCACTCTGTGCCCTCTGGTCCTAGACTCCCCATCATAGGAAACATCCTCTCCACATCCACTCTGTGCCCTCTGGTCCTGAACAACCCCTCCATAGGAAACATCCTCTCCTCATCCACTCTGTGCCCTCTAGACCTGAACACCCCACCAAAGGGAACATTCTCTCCACATCCACTCTGTGCCCTCTGGTCCTGAACAGCCCACCATAGGAAACATCCTCTCCACATCCACTCTGTGCGCTCTGGTCCTGAACAACCCCACCATAGGAAACATCCTCTCCACATCCACTATGTGCCCTCTGGTCCTGAACACAACACCACAGGAAACATTCTTTCCACATCCACTCTGTGCCCTCTGGTCCTGAACAACCCACCATAGGAAACATCCTCTCCACATCCACTCTGTGCCCTCTGGTCCTGAACAACCCACCATAGGAAACATCCTCTCCACATCCACTCTGTGCACTCTGGTCCTAGACTCCTCACCATAGGAAATATCCTCTCCACATCCACTCTGTGCCCTCTGGACCTGAACACCCCACCATAGGAAACATTCTGTCCACATCCACTCTGTGCCCTCTGGTCCTGAACAACCCCACCATGGAAACATTCTCTCCACATCCACTCTGTGCCCTCGGGTCCTGAACACCCCCACCATAGGAAACATCCTCTCCACATCCGCTCTGTGCCCTCTGGACCTGAACACCCCACCATGGGAAACATTCTCTGCACATCCAATCTGTGCCCTCTGGTCCTGAACACCCCCACCATAGGAAACATCCTCTCCACATCCACTCTGTGCCCTCTGGTCCTAGACTCCCCATCATAGGAAACATCCTCTCCACATCCACTCTGTGCCCTCTGGTCCTGAACAACCCCACCATAGGAAACCCTCTCCACATCCACTCTGTGCTCTCTGGTCCTAGACTCCCCACCATAGGAAACATTCTTTCCACATCCACTCTGTGCCCTCTGGTCCTAGAGTCCCCACCATAGGTAACATCCTCTCCACATCTACTCTGTGCCCTCTGGTCCTGAACACCCCACCATAGGAAACATCCTCTCCACATCCACACTGTGCTCTCTGGTCCTGAAGAACCCCACCATAGGAAACATCCTCTCCACATCCACACTGTGCCCACTGGTCCTGAACAACCCCACCATAGGAAACATCCTCTCCACATCCACTCTGTGCCCTCTGGTCCTGAACACCCCACCATAGGAAACATCCTCTCCACATCCACACTGTGCTCTCTGGTCCTGAACAACCCCACCATAGGAAACATCCTCTCCACATCCACACTGTGCCCACTGGTCCTAAACAACCCCACCATAGGAAACATCCTCTCCACATCCACTCTGTGCACTCTGGTCCTAGACTCCCCACCATAGGAAACATCCTCTCCACATCCACTCTGTCTGTGCCCTCTGGCCCTAGACTCCCCCACCATAGGAAACATTCTCTCCACATCCACTCTGTCTGTGCCCTCTGGTCCCAGACTCCCCCACCATAAGGAAGATCCTCTCCACATCCACTCTGTGCCCGCTGGTCTTGAACACCACCACCATAGGAAACATTCTCTCCACATCCACTCTGTGCCCTCTGGCCCTAGACTCCCCCACCATAGGAAACATCCTCTCCACATCCACTCGGTGCCCTCTGGTCCTGAACACAACACCACAGGAAACATCCTCTCCACATCCACTCTGTGCCTTCTGGTCCTAGACTCCCCACCATAGGAAACATCCTCTCCACATCCACTCAGTGCCCTCTGGTCCTGAACAGCCCACCATAGGAAACATCCTCTCCACATCCACTCTGTGCGCTCTGGTCCTGAACAACCCCACCATAGGAAACATCCTCTCCACATCCACTATGTGCCCTCTGGTCCTGAACACAACACCACAGGAAACATTCTTTCCACATCCACTCTGTGCCCTCTGGTCCTGAACAACCCACCATAGGAAACATCCTCTCCACATCCACTCTGTGCCCTCTGGTCCTGAACAACCCACCATAGGAAACATCCTCTCCACATCCACTCTGTGCCCTCTGGTCCTGAACAACCCACCATAGGAAACATCCTCTCCACATCCACTCTGTGCACTCTGGTCCTAGACTCCTCACCATAGGAAATATCCTCTCCACATCCACTCTGTGCCCTCTGGACCTGAACACCCCACCATAGGAAACATTCTGTCCACATCCACTCTGTGCCCTCTGGTCCTGAACAACCCCACCATGGAAACATTCTCTCCACATCCACTCTGTGCCCTCGGGTCCTGAACACCCCCACCATAGGAAACATCCTCTCCACATCCGCTCTGTGCCCTCTGGACCTGAACACCCCACCATGGGAAACATTCTCTGCACATCCAATCTGTGCCCTCTGGTCCTGAACACCCCCACCATAGGAAACATCCTCTCCACATCCACTCTGTGCCCTCTGGTCCTAGACTCCCCATCATAGGAAACATCCTCTGCACATCCACTCTGTGCCCTCTGGTCCTGAACACACCCACCATAGGAAACATCCTCTCCACATCCACTCTGTGCTCTCTGGTCCTAGACTCCCCACCATAGGAAACATTCTTTCCACATCCACTCTGTGCCCTCTGGTCCTAGAGTCCCCACCATAGGTAACATCCTCTCCACATCTACTCTGTGCCCTCTGGTCCTGAACACCCCACCATAGGAAACATCCTCTCCACATCCACACTGTGCTCTCTGGTCCTGAAGAACCCCACCATAGGAAACATCCTCTCCACATCCACACTGTGCCCACTGGTCCTGAACAACCCCACCATAGGAAACATCCTCTCCACATCCACTCTGTGCCCTCTGGTCCTGAACACCCCACCATAGGAAACATCCTCTCCACATCCACACTGTGCTCTCTGGTCCTGAACAACCCCACCATAGGAAACATCCTCTCCACATCCACACTGTGCCCACTGGTCCTAAACAACCCCACCATAGGAAACATCCTCTCCACATCCACTCTGTGCACTCTGGTCCTAGACTCCCCACCATAGGAAACATCCTCTCCACATCCACTCTGTCTGTGCCCTCTGGCCCTAGACTCCCCCACCATAGGAAACATTCTCTCCACATCCACTCTGTCTGTGCCCTCTGGTCCCAGACTCCCCCACCATAAGGAAGATCCTCTCCACATCCACTCTGTGCCCGCTGGTCTTGAACACCACCACCATAGGAAACATTCTCTCCACATCCACTCTGTGCCCTCTGGCCCTAGACTCCCCCACCATAGGAAACATCCTCTCCACATCCACTCGGTGCCCTCTGGTCCTGAACACAACACCACAGGAAACATCCTCTCCACATCCACTCTGTGCCTTCTGGTCCTAGACTCCCCACCATAGGAAACATCCTCTCCACATCCACTCTGTGCCCTCTGGTCCTGAACACCCCCACCATGGAAACATTCTCTCCACATCCACTCTCTGCCCTCTGGTCCTAGACTCCCCCACCATAGGAAACATCCTCTCCACATCCACTCTGTCTGTGCCCTCTGGTCCTAGACTCTCCCACCATAGGAAACATTCTCTCCACATCCACTCTGTGCCCTCTGGTCCTGAACAACCCCACCATAGGAAACATCCTCTCCACATCCACTCTGTGCCCTCTGGTCCTGAACAACCCACCATAGGAAACATTCTCTCCACATCCACTCTGTGCCCTCTGGTCCTAGACTCCCCACCATAGGAAACATCCTCTCCACATCCACTCTGTGCCCTCTGGTCCTAGAATCCCCACCAGAGGAAATATCCTCTGCACATCCACTATGTCTGTGCCCTCTGGCCCTAGACTCCCCCACCATAGGAAATATCCTCTCCACATCCACTCTGTGCCCTCTGGTCCTGAACACCACCACCATAGGAAACATCCTCTCCACATCCACTCTGTGCCCTCTGATCCTAGACTCCCAACCATAGGAAACATTCTCTCCAAATCCACTCTGTCTTTGCCCTCTGGTCCCAGACACCCCCACCATAGGAAACATCCTCTCCACATCCACTCTATGCCCTCTGGTCCCGAACACCCCACCATAGGAAACATCCTCTCCACATGAACTCTGTGCACTCTGGTCCTGATCACTCCTACCATGAGATACATCCTCTCCACATCCACTCTGTGACCTCTTGTCCTGAACACCCCACCATAGGAAACATCCTCTCCACATCCACTCTGTCTGTGCCCTCTGGTCCTGATCACCCCTACCATGAGAAACATCCTCTCCAAATCCACTCTGTGCCCTCTTGTCCTGAACACCCCACCATAGGAAACATCCTCTCCACATCCACTCTGTGCTCTCTGGTCCTAGACTCCCCACCATAGGAAACATTCTCTCCACATCCACTCTGTGCCCTCTGGTCCTAGAGTCCCCACCATAGGTAACATCCTCTCCACATCTACTCTGTGCCCTCTGGTCCTGAACACCCCACCATAGGAAACATCCTCTCCACATCCACACTGTGCTCTCTGGTCCTGAACAACCCCACCATAGGAAACATCCTCTCCACATCCACACTGTGCCCACTGGTCCTGAACAAACCCACCATAGGAAACATCCTCTCCACATCCACTCTGTGCCCTCTGGTCCTGAACAACCCCACCATAGGAAACATACTCAACACATCCACTCTGTGCCCTCTGGTCCTGAACAACCCACCATAGGAAACATCCTCTCCACATCCACTCTGTGCCCTCTGGTCCTGAACACCCCACCATAGGAAACATCCTCTCCACATCCACACTGTGCTCTCTGGTCCTGAACAACCCCACCATAGGAAACATCCTCTCCACATCCACACTGTGCCCACTGGTCCTGAACAAACCCACCATAGGAAACATCCTCTCCACATCCACTCTGTGCCCTCTGGTCCTGAACACCCCACCATAGGAAACATCCTCTCCACATCCACACTGTGCTCTCTGGTCCTGAACAACCCCACCATAGGAAACATCCTCTCCACATCCACACTGTGCCCACTGGTCCTAAACAACCCCACCATAGGAAACATCCTCTCCACATCCACTCTGTGCACTCTGGTCCTAGACTCCCCACCATAGGAAACATCCTCTCCACATCCACTCTGTCTGTGCCCTCTGGCCCTAGACTCTCCCACCATAGGAAACATTCTCTCCACATCCACTCTGTCTGTGCCCTCTGGTCCCAGACTCCCCCACCATAAGGAAGATCCTCTCCACATCCACTCTGTGCCCGCTGGTCTTGAACACCACCACCATAGGAAACATTCTCTCCACATCCACTCTGTGCCCTCTGGCCCTAGACTCCCCCACCATAGGAAACATCCTCTCCACATCCACTCGGTGCCCTCTGGTCCTGAACACAACACCACAGGAAACATCCTCTCCACATCCACTCTGTGCCTTCTGGTCCTAGACTCCCCACCATAGGAAACATCCTCTCCACATCCACTCTGTGCCCTCTGGTCCTGAACACCCCCACCATGGAAACATTCTCTCCACATCCACTCTCTGCCCTCTGGTCCTAGACTCCCCCACCATAGGAAACATCCTCTCCACATCCACTCTGTCTGTGCCCTCTGGTCCTAGACTCCCCCACCATAGGAAACATTCTCTCCACATCCACTCTGTGCCCTCTGGTCCTGAACAACCCCACCATAGGAAACATCCTCTCCACATCCACTCTGTGCCCTCTGGTCCTGAACAACCCACCATAGGAAACATTCTCTCCACATCCACTCTGTGCCCTCTGGTCCTAGACTCCCCACCATAGGAAACATCCTCTCCACATCCACTCTGTGCCCTCTGGTCCTAGAATCCCCACCAGAGGAAATATCCTCTGCACATCCACTATGTCTGTGCCCTCTGGCCCTAGACTCCCCCACCATAGGAAATATCCTCTCCACATCCACTCTGTGCCCTCTGGTCCTGAACACCACCACCATAGGAAACATCCTCTCCACATCCACTCTGTGCCCTCTGATCCTAGACTCCCAACCATAGGAAACATTCTCTCCAAATCCACTCTGTCTTTGCCCTCTGGTCCCAGACACCCCCACCATAGGAAACATCCTCTCCACATCCACTCTATGCCCTCTGGTCCCGAACACCCCACCATAGGAAACATCCTCTCCACATGAACTCTGTGCACTCTGGTCCTGATCACTCCTACCATGAGATACATCCTCTCCACATCCACTCTGTGACCTCTTGTCCTGAACACCCCACCATAGGAAACATCCTCTCCACATCCACTCTGTCTGTGCCCTCTGGTCCTGATCACCCCTACCATGAGAAACATCCTCTCCAAATCCACTCTGTGCCCTCTTGTCCTGAACACCCCACCATAGGAAACATCCTCTCCACATCCACTCTGTGCTCTCTGGTCCTAGACTCCCCACCATAGGAAACATTCTCTCCACATCCACTCTGTGCCCTCTGGTCCTAGAGTCCCCACCATAGGTAACATCCTCTCCACATCTACTCTGTGCCCTCTGGTCCTGAACACCCCACCATAGGAAACATCCTCTCCACATCCACACTGTGCTCTCTGGTCCTGAACAACCCCACCATAGGAAACATCCTCTCCACATCCACACTGTGCCCACTGGTCCTGAACAAACCCACCATAGGAAACATCCTCTCCACATCCACTCTGTGCCCTCTGGTCCTGAACAACCCCACCATAGGAAACATACTCAACACATCCACTCTGTGCCCTCTGGTCCTGAACAACCCACCATAGGAAACATCCTCTCCACATCCACTCTGTGCCCTCTGGTCCTGAACAACCCCACCATAGGAAACATCCTTTCCACATCCACTCTGTGCCCTCTGGTCCTGAACAACCCACCATAGGAAACATTCTCTCCACATCCACTCTGTGCCCTCTGGTCCTAGACTCCCCACCATAGGAAACATCCTCTCCACATCCACTCTGTGCCCTCTGGTCCTAGAATCCCCACCAGAGGAAATATCCTCTGCACATCCACTATGTCTGTGCCCTCTGGCCCTAGACTCCCCCACCATAGGAAATATCCTCTCCACATCCACTCTGTGCCCTCTGGTCCTGAACACCACCACCATAGGAAACATCCTCTCCACATCCACTCTGTGCTCTCTGGTCCTAGACTCCCCACCATAGGAAACATTCTCTCCACATCCACTCTGTGCCCTCTGGTCCTAGAGTCCCCACCATAGGTAACATCCTCTCCACATCTACTCTGTGCCCTCTGGTCCTGAACACCCCACCATAGGAAACATCCTCTCCACATCCACACTGTGCTCTCTGGTCCTGAACAACCCCACCATCGGAAACATCCTCTCCACATCCACACTGTGCCCACTGGTCCTGAACAAACCCACCATAGGAAACATCCTCTCCACATCCACTCTGTGCCCTCTGGTCCTGAACAACCCCACCATAGGAAACATACTCAACACATCCACTCTGTGCCCTCTGGTCCTGAACAACCCACCATAGGAAACATCCTCTCCACATCCACTCTGTGCCCTCTGATCCTAGACTCCCCACCATAGGAAACATTCTCTCCAAATCCACTCTGTCTGTGCCCTCTGGTCCCAGACTCCCCCACCATAGGAATCATCCTCTCCACATCCACTCTATGCCCTCTGGTCCTGAACACCCCACCATAGGAAACATCCTCTCCACATCCACTCTGTGCCCTCTGGTCCTGATCACCCCTACCATGAGAAACATCCTCTCCACATCCACTCTGTGACCTCTTGTCCTGAACACCCCACCATAGGAAACATTCTCTCCACATACACTCTGTCTGTGCCCTCTGGTCCTAGAGTCGCCCACCATAGGAAACATTCTCTCCACATCCACTCTGTGCCCTCTGGTCCTGAACACCCCACCACAGGAAATATCCTCTCCACATCCACTCTGTGCACTCTGGTCCTAGACTCCTCACCATAGGAAATATCCTCTCCACATCCACTCTGTGCCTTCTGGTCCTGAACACCCCACCATAGGAAACATTCTCTCCACATCCACTCTGTGCCCTCTGGTCCAGAACAACCTCACCATGGAAACATTCTCTCCACATCCACTCTGTGCCCTCTGGTCCTGAACAACCCCACCATGGAAACATTCTCTCCACATCCACTCTGTGCCCTCGGGTCCTGAACACCCCCACCATAGGAAACATTCTCTCCACATCCACTCTGTGCCCTCGTGTCCTGAACACCCCCACCATAGGAAACATCCTCTCCACATCCACTCTGTGCCCTCTGGTCCTGAACAACCCCACCATAGGAAACATCCTCTCCACATCCACTCTGTGCTCGCTGGTCCTAGACTCCCCACCATAGGAAACATTCTCTCCACATCCACTCTGTGCCCTCTGGTCCTAGAGTCCCCACCATAGGTAACATCCTCTCCACATCTACTCTGTGCCCTCTGGTCCTGAACACCCCACCATAGGAAACATCCTCTCCACATCCACACTGTGCCCACTGGTCCTGAACAACCCCACCATAGGAAACATCCTCTCCACATCCACTCTGTGCCCTCTGGTCCTGAACAACCCCACCATAGGAAACATCCTCTCCACATCCACTCTGTGCCCTCTGGTCCTAGACTCCCCACCATAGGAAACATCCTCTCCACATCCACTCTGTGCCCTCTGGACCTGAACACCCCTCCATAGGAAACATCCTCTCCACATCCACTCTGTGCCCTCTGAACCTGAACACCCCACCAAAGGGAACATTCTCTCCACAACCACTCTGTGCCGTCTGGCCCTGAACAACCCCACCATAGGAAACATTCTCTCCACATCCACTCTGCGCCCTCTGGTCCTGAACGACCCCACCATAGGAAACATTCTCTCCACATACACTCTGTCTGTGCCCTCTGGTCCTAGAGTCGCACACCATAGGAAACATTCTCTCCACATCCACTCTGTGCCCTCTGGTCCTGAACACCCCACCACAGGAAATATCCTCTCCACATCCACTCTGTGCACTCTGGTCCTAGACTCCTCACCATAGGAAATATCCTCTCCACATCCACTCTGTGCCCTCTGGTCCTGAACACCCCACCATAGGAAACATTCTCTCCACATCCACTCTGTGCCCTCTGGTCCAGAACAACCCCACCATGGAAACATTCTCTCCACATCCACTCTGTGCCCTCTGGTCCTGAACAACCCCACCATGGAAACATTCTCTCCACATCCACTCTGTGCCCTCGGGTCCTGAACACGCCCACCATAGGAAACATCCTCTCCACATCCACTCTGTGCCCTCTGGACCTGAACACCCCACCATGGGAAACATTCTCTGCACATCCAATCTGTGCCCTCTGGTCCTGAACACCCCCACCATAGGAAACATCCTCTCCACATCCACTCTGTGCCCTCTGGTCCTAGACTCCCCATCATAGGAAACATCCTCTCCACATCCACTCTGTGCCCTCTGGTCCTGAACAACCCCACCATAGGAAACATCCTCTCCACATCCACTCTGTGCCCTCTGGTCCTGATCACCCCTACCATGAGAAACATCCTCTCCACATCCACTCTGTGCCCTCTTGTCCTGAACACCCCACCATAGGAAACATCCTCTCCACATCCACTCTGTGCCCTCTGGTCCTAGACTCCCCACCATAGGAAACATCCTCTCCACATCCACTCTGTCTGTGCCCTCTGGTCCTAGACTCCCCCACCATAGGAAACATTCTCTCCACATCCACTCTGTGCCCTCTGGTCCTGAACACCACCACCATAGGAAACATTCTCTCCACATCCACTCTGTGCCCTCTGGCCCTAGACTCCCCCACCATAGGAAACATCCTCTCTCCATATCCACTCTGTGCCCTCTGGTCCTGAACACAACACCACAGGAAACATCCTCTCCACATCCACTCTGTGCCCTCTGGACCTGAACACCCCTCCATAGGAAACGTCCTCTCCACATCCACTCTGTGCCCTCTGGACCTGAACACCCCACCAAAGGGAACATTCTCTCCACATCCACTCTGAGCCCTCTGGTCCTGAACAGCCCACCATAGGAAACATCCTCTCCACATCCACTCTGTGCGCTCTGGTCCTGAACAACCCCACCATAGGAAACATCCTCTCCACATCCACTATGTGCCCTCTGGTCCTGAACACAACACCACAGGAAACATTCTTTCCACATCCACTCTGTGCCCTCTGGTCCTGAACAACCCACCATAGGAAACATCCTCTCCACATCCACTCTGTGCCCTCTGGTCCTGAACAACCCACCATAGGAAACATCCTCTCCACATCCACTCTGTTTGTGCCCTCTGGTCCTAGACTCGCCCACCATAGAAAACATCCTCTCCACAACCACTCTGTGCCCTCTGGCCCTGAACAACCCCACCATAGGAAACATTCTCTCCACATCCACTCTGTGCCCTCTGGTCCTGGACTCGCCCACCATAGGAAATATCCTCTCCACATCCACTCTGTGCACTCTGGTCCTAGACTCCTCACCATAGGAAATATCCTCTCCACATCCACTCTGTGCCCTCTGGACCTGAACACCCCACCATAGGAAACATTCTCTCCACATCCACTCTGTGCCCTCTGGTCCTGAACAACCCCACCATGGAAACATTCTCTCCACATCCACTCTGTGCCCTCGGGTCCTGAACACCCCCACCATAGGAAACATCCTCTCCACATCCGCTCTGTGCCCTCTGGACCTGAACACCCCACCATGGGAAACATTCTCTGCACATCCAATCTGTGCCCTCTGGTCCTGAACACCCCCACCATAGGAAACATCCTCTCCACATCCACTCTGTGCCCTCTGGTCCTAGACTCCCCATCATAGGAAACATCCTCTCCACATCCACTCTGTGCCCTCTGGTCCTGAACAACCCCACCATAGGAAACATCCTCTCCACATCCACTCTGTGCTCTCTGGTCCTAGACTCCCCACCATAGGAAACATTCTCTCCACATCCACTCTGTGCCCTCTGGTCCTAGAGTCCCCACCATAGGTAACATCCTCTCCACATCTACTCTGTGCCCTCTGGTCCTGAACACCCCACCATAGGAAACATCCTCTCCACATCCACACTGTGCTCTCTGGTCCTGAAGAACCCCACCATAGGAAACATCCTCTCCACATCCACACTGTGCCCACTGGTCCTGAAAAACCCCACCATAGGAAACATCCTCTCCACATCCACTCTGTGCCCTCTGGTCCTGAACACCCCACCATAGGAAACATCCTCTCCACATCCACACTGTGCTCTCTGGTCCTGAACAACCCCACCATAGGAAACATCCTCTCCACATCCACACTGTGCCCACTGGTCCTAAACAACCCCACCATAGGAAACATCCTCTCCACATCCACTCTGTGCACTCTGGTCCTAGACTCCCCACCATAGGAAACATCCTCTCCACATCCACTCTGTCTGTGCCCTCTGGCCATAGACTCCCCCACCATAGGAAACATTCTCTCCACATCCACTCTGTCTGTGCCCTCTGGTCCCAGACTCCCCCACCATAAGGAACATCCTCTCCACATCCACTATGTGCCCGCTGGTCTTGAACACCACCACCATAGGAAACATTCTCTCCACATCCACTCTGTGCCCTCTGGTCCTGAACACAACACCACAGGAAACATCCTCTCCACATCCACTCTGTCTGTGCCCTCTGGTCCTAGACTCCCCCACCATAGGAAACATTCTCTCCACATCCACTCTGTGCCCTCTGGTCCTGAACAACCCCACCATAGGAAACATCCTCTCCACATCCACTCTGTGCCCTCTGGTCCTGAACAACCCACCATAGGAAACATTCTCTCCACATCCACTCTGTGCCCTCTGGTCCTAGACTCCCCACCATAGGAAACATCCTCTCCACATCCACTCTGTGCCCTCTGGTCCTAGAATCCCCACCAGAGGAAATATCCTCTGCACATCCACTCTGTCTGTGCCCTCTGGCCCTAGACTCCCCCACCATAGGAAATATCCTCTCCACATCCACTCTGTGCCCTCTGGTCCTGAACACCGCCACCATAGGAAACATCCTCTCCACATCCACTCTGTGCCCTCTGATCCTAGACTCCCAACCATAGGAAACATTCTCTCCAAATCCACTCTGTCTGTGCCCTCTGGTCCCAGACACCCCCACCATAGGAAACATCCTCTCCACATCCACTCTATGCCCTCTGGTCCCGAACACCCCACCATAGGAAACATCCTCTCCACATCCACTCTGTGCCCTCTGGTCCTGATCACTCCTACCATGAGATACATCCTCTCCACATCCACTCTGTGACCTCTTGTCCTGAACACCCCACCATAGGAAACATCCTCTCCACATCCACTCTGTCTGTGCCCTCTGGTCCTGATCACCCCTACCATGAGAAACATCCTCTCCAAATCCACTCTGTGCCCTCTTCTCCTGAACACCCCACCATAGGAAACATCCTCTCCACATCCACTCTGTGCTCTCTGGTCCTAGACTCCCCACCATAGGAAACATTTTCTCCACATCCACTCTGTGCCCTCTGGTCCTAGAGT
This sequence comes from Hemitrygon akajei, assembly GCF_048418815.1. NCBI lineage: Eukaryota > Metazoa > Chordata > Chondrichthyes > Myliobatiformes > Dasyatidae > Hemitrygon > Hemitrygon akajei. Next base: position 42,814,967 of record NC_133147.1, on the reverse strand, counting down.
CCCCACCATAGGTAACATCCTCTCCACATCTACTCTGTGCCCTCTGGTCCTGAACACCCCACCATAGGAAACATCCTCTCCACATCCACACTGTGCTCTCTGGTCCTGAACAACCCCACCATAGGAAACATCCTCTCCACATCCACACTGTGCCCACTGGTCCTGAACAACCCCACCATAGGAAACATCCTCTCCACATCCACTCTGTGCCCTCTGGTCCTGAACAACCCCACCATAGGAAACATCCTCTCCACATCCACTCTGTGCCCTCTGGTCCTGAACAACCCCACCATAGGAAACATCCTCAACACATCCACTCTGTGCCCTCTGGTCCTGAACAACCCACCATAGGAAACATACTCTCCACATCCACTCTGTGCCCTCTGATCCTAGACTCCCCACCATAGGAAACATTCTCTCCAAATCCACTCTGTCTGTGCCCTCTGGTCCTAGACTCCCCCACCATAGGAAACATTCTCTCCACATCCACTCTGTGCCCTCTGGTCCTGAACAACCCCACCATAGGAAACATCCTCTCCACATCCACTCTGTGCCCTCTGGTCCTGAACAACCCACCATAGGAAACATTCTCTCCACATCCACTCTGTCTGTGCCCTCTGGTCCTAGACACCCCCACCATAGGAAACATCCTCTCCACATCCACTCTGTGCCCTCTGGATCTGAACACCCCACCATAGGGAACATCCTCTCCACATCCACTCTGTGCCCTCTGGACCTGAACACCCCTCCATAGGAAACATCCTCTCCTCATCCACTCCGTGCCCTCTGGACCTGAACACCCCACCAAAGGGAACATTCTCTCCACATCCACTCTGTGCCCTCTGGTCCTGAACAGCCCACCATAGGAAACATCCTCTCCACATCCACTCTGTGCGCTCTGGTCCTGAACAACCCCACCATAGGAAACATCCTCTCCACATCCACTATGTGCCCTCTGGTCCTGAACACCCCACCATAGGAAACATCCTCTCCACGTCCACACTGTGCTCTCTGGTCCTGAAGAACCCCACCATAGGAAACATCCTCTCCACATCCACACTGTGCCCAGTGGTCCTGAACAACCCCACCATAGGAAACATCCTCTCCACATCCACTCTGTGCCCTCTGGTCCTGAACACCCCACCATAGGAAACATCCTCTCCACATCCACACTGTGCTCTCTGGTCCTGAACAACCCCACCATAGGAAACATCCTCTCCACATCCACACTGTGCCCACTGGTCCTAAACAACCCCACCATAGGAAACATCCTCTCCACATCCACTCTGTGCACTCTGGTCCTAGACTCCCCACCATAGGAAACATCCTCTCCACATCCACTCTGTCTGTGCCCTCTGGCCCTAGACTCCCCCACCATAGGAAACATTCTCTCCACATCCACTCTGTCTGTGCCCTCTGGTCCCAGACTCCCCCACCATAAGGAACATCCTCTCCACATCCACTCTGTGCCCGCTGGTCTTGAACACCACCACCATAGGAAACATTCTCTCCACATCCACTCTGTGCCCTCTGGCCCTAGACTCCCCCACCATAGGAAACATCCTCTCCACATCCACTCGGTGCCCTCTGGTCCTGAACACAACACCACAGGAAACATCCTCTCCACATCCACTCTGTGCCTTCTGGTCCTAGACTCCCCACCATATGAAACATCCTCTCCACATCCACTCTGTGCCCTCCGGTCCTGAACACCCCCACCATGGAAACATTCTCTCCACATCCACTCTCTGCCCTCTGGTCCTAGACTCCCCCACCATAGGAAACATCCTCTCCACATCCACTCTGTCTGTGCCCTCTGGTCCTAGACTCCCCCACCATAGGAAACATTCTCTCCACATCCACTCTGTGCCCTCTGGTCCTGAACAACCCCACCATAGGAAACATCCTCTCCACATCCACTCTGTGCCCTCTGGTCCTGAACAACCCACCATAGGAAACATTCTCTCCACATCCACTCTGTCTGTGCCCTCTGGTCCTAGACACCCCCACCATAGGAAACATCCTCTCCACATCCACTCTGTGCCCTCTGGATCTGAACACCCCACCATAGGGAACATCCTCTCCACATCCACTCTGTGCCCTCTGGACCTGAACACCCCTCCATAGGAAACATCCTCTCCTCATCCACTCCGTGCCCTCTGGACCTGAACACCCCACCAAAGGGAACATTCTCTCCACATCCACTCTGTGCCCTCTGGTCCTGAACAGCCCACCATAGGAAACATCCTCTCCACATCCACTCTGTGCGCTCTGGTCCTGAACAACCCCACCATAGGAAACATCCTCTCCACATCCACTATGTGCCCTCTGGTCCTGAACACAACACCACAGGAAACATTCTTTCCACATCCACTCTGTGCCCTCTGGTCCTGAACAACCCACCATAGGAAACATCCTCTCCACATCCACTCTGTGCCCTCTGGTCCTGAACAACCCACCATAGGAAACATCCTCTCCACATCCACTCTGTGCACTCTGGTCCTAGACTCCTCACCATAGGAAATATCCTCTCCACATCCACTCTGTGCCCTCTGGACCTGAACACCCCACCATAGGAAACATTCTGTCCACATCCACTCTGTGCCCTCTGGTCCTGAACAACCCCACCATGGAAACATTCTCTCCACATCCACTCTGTGCCCTCGGGTCCTGAACACCCCCACCATAGGAAACATCCTCTCCACATCCGCTCTGTGCCCTCTGGACCTGAACACCCCACCATGGGAAACATTCTCTGCACATCCAATCTGTGCCCTCTGGTCCTGAACACCCCCACCATAGGAAACATCCTCTCCACATCCACTCTGTGCCCTCTGGTCCTAGACTCCCCATCATAGGAAACATCCTCTCCACATCCACTCTGTGCCCTCTGGTCCTGAACAACCCCTCCATAGGAAACATCCTCTCCTCATCCACTCTGTGCCCTCTGGACCTGAACACCCCACCAAAGGGAACATTCTCTCCACATCCACTCTGTGCCCTCTGGTCCTGAACAGCCACCATAGGAAACATCCTCTCCACATCCACTCTGTGCGCTCTGGTCCTGAACAACCCCACCATAGGAAACATCCTCTCCACATCCACTATGTGCCCTCTGGTCCTGAACACAACACCACAGGAAACATTCTTTCCACATCCACTCTGTGCCCTCTGGTCCTGAACAACCCACCATAGGAAACATCCTCTCCACATCCACTCTGTGCCCTCTGGTCCTGAACAACCCACCATAGGAAACATCCTCTCCACATCCGCTCTGTGCCCTCTGGACCTGAACACCCCACCATGGGAAACATTCTCTGCACATCCAATCTGTGCCCTCTGGTCCTGAACACCCCCACCATAGGAAACATCCTCTCCACATCCACTCTGTGCCCTCTGGTCCTGAACAACCCACCATAGGAAACATCCTCTCCACATCCACTCTGTGCCCTCTGGTCCTGAACAACCCACCATAGGAAACATCCTCTCCACATCCACTCTGTGCACTCTGGTCCTAGACTCCTCACCATAGGAAATATCCTCTCCACATCCACTCTGTGCCCTCTGGACCTGAACACCCCACCATAGGAAACATTCTGTCCACATCCACTCTGTGCCCTCTGGTCCTGAACAACCCCACCATGGAAACATTCTCTCCACATCCACTCTGTGCCCTCGGGTCCTGAACACCCCCACCATAGGAAACATCCTCTCCACATCCGCTCTGTGCCCTCTGGACCTGAACACCCCACCATGGGAAACATTCTCTGCACATCCAATCTGTGCCCTCTGGTCCTGAACACCCCCACCATAGGAAACATCCTCTCCACATCCACTCTGTGCCCTCTGGTCCTAGACTCCCCATCATAGGAAACATCCTCTCCACATCCACTCTGTGCCCTCTGGTCCTGAACAACCCCTCCATAGGAAACATCCTCTCCACATCCACTCTGTGCCCTCTGGTCCTGAACACCCCACCATAGGAAACATCCTCTCCACATCCACACTGTGCTCTCTGGTCCTGAACAACCCCACCATAGGAAACATCCTCTCCACATCCACACTGTGCCCACTGGTCCTAAACAACCCCACCATAGGAAACATCCTCTCCACATCCACTCTGTGCACTCTGGTCCTAGACTCCCCACCATAGGAAACATCCTCTCCACATCCACTCTGTCTGTGCCCTCTGGCCCTAGACTCCCCCACCATAGGAAACATTCTCTCCACATCCACTCTGTCTGTGCCCTCTGGTCCCAGACTCCCCCACCATAAGGAACATCCTCTCCACATCCACTCTGTGCCCGCTGGTCTTGAACACCACCACCATAGGAAACATTCTCTCCACATCCACTCTGTGCCCTCTGGCCCTAGACTCCCCCACCATAGGAAACATCCTCTCCACATCCACTCGGTGCCCTCTGGTCCTGAACACAACACCACAGGAAACATCCTCTCCACATCCACTCTGTGCCTTCTGGTCCTAGACTCCCCACCATATGAAACATCCTCTCCACATCCACTCTGTGCCCTCCGGTCCTGAACACCCCCACCATGGAAACATTCTCTCCACATCCACTCTCTGCCCTCTGGTCCTAGACTCCCCCACCATAGGAAACATCCTCTCCACATCCACTCTGTCTGTGCCCTCTGGTCCTAGACTCCCCCACCATAGGAAACATTCTCTCCACATCCACTCTGTGCCCTCTGGTCCTGAACAACCCCACCATAGGAAACATCCTCTCCACATCCACTCTGTGCCCTCTGGTCCTGAACAACCCACCATAGGAAACATTCTCTCCACATCCACTCTGTCTGTGCCCTCTGGTCCTAGACACCCCCACCATAGGAAACATCCTCTCCACATCCACTCTGTGCCCTCTGGATCTGAACACCCCACCATAGGGAACATCCTCTCCACATCCACTCTGTGCCCTCTGGACCTGAACACCCCTCCATAGGAAACATCCTCTCCTCATCCACTCCGTGCCCTCTGGACCTGAACACCCCACCAAAGGGAACATTCTCTCCACATCCACTCTGTGCCCTCTGGTCCTGAACAGACCACCATAGGAAACATCCTCTCCACATCCACTCTGTGCGCTCTGGTCCTGAACAACCCCACCATAGGAAACATCCTCTCCACATCCACTATGTGCCCTCTGGTCCTGAACACAACACCACAGGAAACATTCTTTCCACATCCACTCTGTGCCCTCTGGTCCTGAACAACCCACCATAGGAAACATCCTCTCCACATCCACTCTGTGCCCTCTGGTCCTGAACAACCCACCATAGGAAACATCCTCTCCACATCCACTCTGTGCACTCTGGTCCTAGACTCCTCACCATAGGAAATATCCTCTCCACATCCACTCTGTGCCCTCTGGACCTGAACACCCCACCATAGGAAACATTCTGTCCACATCCACTCTGTGCCCTCTGGTCCTGAACAACCCCACCATGGAAACATTCTCTCCACATCCACTCTGTGCCCTCGGGTCCTGAACACCCCCACCATAGGAAACATCCTCTCCACATCCGCTCTGTGCCCTCTGGACCTGAACACCCCACCATGGGAAACATTCTCTGCACATCCAATCTGTGCCCTCTGGTCCTGAACACCCCCACCATAGGAAACATCCTCTCCACATCCACTCTGTGCCCTCTGGTCCTAGACTCCCCATCATAGGAAACATCCTCTCCACATCCACTCTGTGCCCTCTGGTCCTGAACAACCCCTCCATAGGAAACATCCTCTCCTCATCCACTCTGTGCCCTCTGGACCTGAACACCCCACCAAAGGGAACATTCTCTCCACATCCACTCTGTGCCCTCTGGTCCTGAACAGCCCACCATAGGAAACATCCTCTCCACATCCACTCTGTGCGCTCTGGTCCTGAACAACCCCACCATAGGAAACATCCTCTCCACATCCACTATGTGCCCTCTGGTCCTGAACACAACACCACAGGAAACATTCTTTCCACATCCACTCTGTGCCCTCTGGTCCTGAACAACCCACCATAGGAAACATCCTCTCCACATCCACTCTGTGCCCTCTGGTCCTGAACAACCCACCATAGGAAACATCCTCTCCACATCCGCTCTGTGCCCTCTGGACCTGAACACCCCACCATGGGAAACATTCTCTGCACATCCAATCTGTGCCCTCTGGTCCTGAACACCCCCACCATAGGAAACATCCTCTCCACATCCACTCTGTGCCCTCTGGTCCTGAACAACCCACCATAGGAAACATCCTCTCCACATCCACTCTGTGCCCTCTGGTCCTGAACAACCCACCATAGGAAACATCCTCTCCACATCCACTCTGTGCACTCTGGTCCTAGACTCCTCACCATAGGAAATATCCTCTCCACATCCACTCTGTGCCCTCTGGACCTGAACACCCCACCATAGGAAACATTCTGTCCACATCCACTCTGTGCCCTCTGGTCCTGAACAACCCCACCATGGAAACATTCTCTCCACATCCACTCTGTGCCCTCGGGTCCTGAACACCCCCACCATAGGAAACATCCTCTCCACATCCGCTCTGTGCCCTCTGGACCTGAACACCCCACCATGGGAAACATTCTCTGCACATCCAATCTGTGCCCTCTGGTCCTGAACACCCCCACCATAGGAAACATCCTCTCCACATCCACTCTGTGCCCTCTGGTCCTAGACTCCCCATCATAGGAAACATCCTCTCCACATCCACTCTGTGCCCTCTGGTCCTGAACAACCCCTCCATAGGAAACATCCTCTCCTCATCCACTCTGTGCCCTCTGGACCTGAACACCCCACCAAAGGGAACATTCTCTCCACATCCACTCTGTGCCCTCTGGTCCTGAACAGCCCACCATAGGAAACATCCTCTCCACATCCACTCTGTGCGCTCTGGTCCTGAACAACCCCACCATAGGAAACATCCTCTCCACATCCACTATGTGCCCTCTGGTCCTGAACACAACACCACAGGAAACATTCTTTCCACATCCACTCTGTGCCCTCTGGTCCTGAACAACCCACCATAGGAAACATCCTCTCCACATCCACTCTGTGCCCTCTGGTCCTGAACAACCCACCATAGGAAACATCCTCTCCACATCCACTCTGTGCACTCTGGTCCTAGACTCCTCACCATAGGAAATATCCTCTCCACATCCACTCTGTGCCCTCTGGACCTGAACACCCCACCATAGGAAACATTCTGTCCACATCCACTCTGTGCCCTCTGGTCCTGAACAACCCCACCATGGAAACATTCTCTCCACATCCACTCTGTGCCCTCGGGTCCTGAACACCCCCACCATAGGAAACATCCTCTCCACATCCGCTCTGTGCCCTCTGGACCTGAACACCCCACCATGGGAAACATTCTCTGCACATCCAATCTGTGCCCTCTGGTCCTGAACACCCCCACCATAGGAAACATCCTCTCCACATCCACTCTGTGCCCTCTGGTCCTAGACTCCCCATCATAGGAAACATCCTCTCCACATCCACTCTGTGCCCTCTGGTCCTGAACAACCCCACCATAGGAAACATCCTCTCCACATCCACACTGTGCCCACTGGTCCTAAACAACCCCACCATAGGAAACATCCTCTCCACATCCACTCTGTGCACTCTGGTCCTAGACTCCCCACCATAGGAAACATCCTCTCCACATCCACTCTGTCTGTGCCCTCTGGCCCTAGACTCCCCCACCATAGGAAACATTCTCTCCACATCCACTCTGTCTGTGCCCTCTGGTCCCAGACTCCCCCACCATAAGGAACATCCTCTCCACATCCACTCTGTGCCCGCTGGTCTTGAACACCACCACCATAGGAAACATTCTCTCCACATCCACTCTGTGCCCTCTGGCCCTAGACTCCCCCACCATAGGAAACATCCTCTCCACATCCACTCGGTGCCCTCTGGTCCTGAACACAACACCACAGGAAACATCCTCTCCACATCCACTCTGTGCCTTCTGGTCCTAGACTCCCCACCATAGGAAACATCCTCTCCACATCCACTCTGTGCCCTCCGGTCCTGAACACCCCCACCATGGAAACATTCTCTCCACATCCACTCTCTGCCCTCTGGTCCTAGACTCCCCCACCATAGGAAACATCCTCTCCACATCCACTCTGTCTGTGCCCTCTGGTCCTAGACTCCCCCACCATAGGAAACATTCTCTCCACATCCACTCTGTGCCCTCTGGTCCTGAACAACCCCACCATAGGAAACATCCTCTCCACATCCACTCTGTGCCCTCTGGTCCTGAACAACCCACCATAGGAAACATTCTCTCCACATCCACTCTGTCTGTGCCCTCTGGTCCTAGACACCCCCACCATAGGAAACATCCTCTCCACATCCACTCTGTGCCCTCTGGATCTGAACACCCCACCATAGGGAACATCCTCTCCACATCCACTCTGTGCCCTCTGGACCTGAACACCCCTCCATAGGAAACATCCTCTCCTCATCCACTCCGTGCCCTCTGGACCTGAACACCCCACCAAAGGGAACATTCTCTCCACATCCACTCTGTGCCCTCTGGTCCTGAACAGCCCACCATAGGAAACATCCTCTCCACATCCACTCTGTGCGCTCTGGTCCTGAACAACCCCACCATAGGAAACATCCTCTCCACATCCACTATGTGCCCTCTGGTCCTGAACACAACACCACAGGAAACATTCTTTCCACATCCACTCTGTGCCCTCTGGTCCTGAACAACCCACCATAGGAAACATCCTCTCCACATCCACTCTGTGCCCTCTGGTCCTGAACAACCCACCATAGGAAACATCCTCTCCACATCCACTCTGTGCACTCTGGTCCTAGACTCCTCACCATAGGAAATATCCTCTCCACATCCACTCTGTGCCCTCTGGACCTGAACACCCCACCATAGGAAACATTCTGTCCACATCCACTCTGTGCCCTCTGGTCCTGAACAACCCCACCATGGAAACATTCTCTCCACATCCACTCTGTGCCCTCGGGTCCTGAACACCCCCACCATAGGAAACATCCTCTCCACATCCGCTCTGTGCCCTCTGGACCTGAACACCCCACCATGGGAAACATTCTCTGCACATCCAATCTGTGCCCTCTGGTCCTGAACACCCCCACCATAGGAAACATCCTCTCCACATCCACTCTGTGCCCTCTGGTCCTAGACTCCCCATCATAGGAAACATCCTCTCCACATCCACTCTGTGCCCTCTGGTCCTGAACAACCCCTCCATAGGAAACATCCTCTCCTCATCCACTCTGTGCCCTCTGGACCTGAACACCCCACCAAAGGGAACATTCTCTGCACATCCAATCTGTGCCCTCTGGTCCTGAACACCCCCACCATAGGAAACATCCTCTCCACATCCACTCTGTGCCCTCTGGTCCTGAACAACCCACCATAGGAAACATCCTCTCCACATCCACTCTGTGCCCTCTGGTCCTGAACAACCCACCATAGGAAACATCCTCTCCACATCCACTCTGTGCACTCTGGTCCTAGACTCCTCACCATAGGAAACATCCTCTCCACATCCACTCTGTGCCCTCTGGTCCTGAACAACCCACCATAGGAAACATCCTCTCCACATCCACTCTGTGCCCTCTGGACCTGAACACCCCACCATAGGAAACATTCTGTCCACATCCACTCTGTGCCCTCTGGTCCTGAACAACCCCACCATGGAAACATTCTCTCCACATCCACTCTGTGCCCTCGGGTCCTGAACACCCCCACCATAGGAAACATCCTCTCCACATCCGCTCTGTGCCCTCTGGACCTGAACACCCCACCATGGGAAACATTCTCTGCACATCCAATCTGTGCCCTCTGGTCCTGAACACCCCCACCATAGGAAACATCCTCTCCACATCCACTCTGTGCCCTCTGGTCCTAGACTCCCCATCATAGGAAACATCCTCTCCACATCCACTCTGTGCCCTCTGGTCCTGAACAACCCCTCCATAGGAAACATCCTCTCCTCATCCACTCTGTGCCCTCTGGACCTGAACACCCCACCAAAGGGAACATTCTCTCCACATCCACTCTGTGCCCTCTGGTCCTGAACAGCCCACCATAGGAAACATCCTCTCCTCATCCACTCTGTGCCCTCTGGACCTGAACACCCCACCAAAGGGAACATTCTCTCCACATCCACTCTGTGCCCTCTGGTCCTGAACAACCCCACCATAGGAAACATCCTCTCCACATCCACTATGTGCCCTCTGGTCCTGAACACAACACCACAGGAAACATTCTTTCCACATCCACTCTGTGCCCTCTGGTCCTGAACAACCCACCATAGGAAACATCCTCTCCACATCCACTCTGTCTGTGCCCTCTGGTCCCAGACTCCCCCACCATAAGGAACATCCTCTCCACATCCACTCTGTGCCCGCTGGTCTTGAACACCACCACCATAGGAAACATTCTCTCCACATCCACTCTGTGCCCTCTGGCCCTAGACTCCCCCACCATAGGAAACATCCTCTCCACATCCACTCGGTGCCCTCTGGTCCTGAACACAACACCACAGGAAACATCCTCTCCACATCCACTCTGTGCCTTCTGGTCCTAGACTCCCCACCATAGGAAACATCCTCTCCACATCCACTCTGTGCCCTCCGGTCCTGAACACCCCCACCATGGAAACATTCTCTCCACATCCACTCTCTGCCCTCTGGTCCTAGACTCCCCCACCATAGGAAACATCCTCTCCACATCCACTCTGTCTGTGCCCTCTGGTCCTAGACTCCCCCACCATAGGAAACATTCTCTCCACATCCACTCTGTGCCCTCTGGTCCTGAACAACCCCACCATAGGAAACATCCTCTCCACATCCACTCTGTGCCCTCTGGTCCTGAACAACCCACCATAGGAAACATTCTCTCCACATCCACTCTGTCTGTGCCCTCTGGTCCTAGACACCCCCACCATAGGAAACATCCTCTCCACATCCACTCTTTGCCCTCTGGATCTGAACACCCCACCATAGGGAACATCCTCTCCACATCCACTCTGTGCCCTCTGGACCTGAACACCCCTCCATAGGAAACATCCTCTCCTCATCCACTCCGTGCCCTCTGGACCTGAACACCCCACCAAAGGGAACATTCTCTCCACATCCACTCTGTGCCCTCTGGTCCTGAACAGCCCACCATAGGAAACATCCTCTCCACATCCACTCTGTGCGCTCTGGTCCTGAACAACCCCACCATAGGAAACATCCTCTCCACATCCACTATGTGCCCTCTGGTCCTGAACACAACACCACAGGAAACATTCTTTCCACATCCACTCTGTGCCCTCTGGTCCTGAACAACCCACCATAGGAAACATCCTCTCCACATCCACTCTGTGCCCTCTGGTCCTGAACAACCCACCATAGGAAACATCCTCTCCACATCCACTCTGTGCACTCTGGTCCTAGACTCCTCACCATAGGAAATATCCTCTCCACATCCACTCTGTGCCCTCTGGACCTGAACACCCCACCATAGGAAACATTCTGTCCACATCCACTCTGTGCCCTCTGGTCCTGAACAACCCCACCATGGAAACATTCTCTCCACATCCACTCTGTGCCCTCGGGTCCTGAACACCCCCACCATAGGAAACATCCTCTCCACATCCGCTCTGTGCCCTCTGGACCTGAACACCCCACCATGGGAAACATTCTCTGCACATCCAATCTGTGCCCTCTGGTCCTGAACACCCCCACCATAGGAAACATCCTCTCCACATCCACTCTGTGCCCTCTGGTCCTAGACTCCCCATCATAGGAAACATCCTCTCCACATCCACTCTGTGCCCTCTGGTCCTGAACAACCCCTCCATAGGAAACATCCTCTCCTCATCCACTCTGTGCCCTCTGGACCTGAACACCCCACCAAAGGGAACATTCTCTGCACATCCAATCTGTGCCCTCTGGTCCTGAACACCCCCACCATAGGAAACATCCTCTCCACATCCACTCTGTGCCCTCTGGTCCTGAACAACCCACCATAGGAAACATCCTCTCCACATCCACTCTGTGCCCTCTGGTCCTGAACAACCCACCATAGGAAACATCCTCTCCACATCCACTCTGTGCACTCTGGTCCTAGACTCCTCACCATAGGAAACATCCTCTCCACATCCACTCTGTGCCCTCTGGTCCTGAACAACCCACCATAGGAAACATCCTCTCCACATCCACTCTGTGCCCTCTGGACCTGAACACCCCACCATAGGAAACATTCTGTCCACATCCACTCTGTGCCCTCTGGTCCTGAACAACCCCACCATGGAAACATTCTCTCCACATCCACTCTGTGCCCTCGGGTCCTGAACACCCCCACCATAGGAAACATCCTCTCCACATCCGCTCTGTGCCCTCTGGACCTGAACACCCCACCATGGGAAACATTCTCTGCACATCCAATCTGTGCCCTCTGGTCCTGAACACCCCCACCATAGGAAACATCCTCTCCACATCCACTCTGTGCCCTCTGGTCCTAGACTCCCCATCATAGGAAACATCCTCTCCACATCCACTCTGTGCCCTCTGGTCCTGAACAACCCCTCCATAGGAAACATCCTCTCCTCATCCACTCTGTGCCCTCTGGACCTGAACACCCCACCAAAGGGAACATTCTCTCCACATCCACTCTGTGCCCTCTGGTCCTGAACAGCCCACCATAGGAAACATCCTCTCCTCATCCACTCTGTGCCCTCTGGACCTGAACACCCCACCAAAGGGAACATTCTCTCCACATCCACTCTGTGCCCTCTGGTCCTGAACAACCCCACCATAGGAAACATCCTCTCCACATCCACTATGTGCCCTCTGGTCCTGAACACAACACCACAGGAAACATTCTTTCCACATCCACTCTGTGCCCTCTGGTCCTGAACAACCCACCATAGGAAACATCCTCTCCACATCCACTCTGTGCCCTCTGGTCCTGAACAACCCACCATAGGAAACATCCTCTCCACATCCACTCTGTGCACTCTGGTCCTAGACTCCTCACCATAGGAAATATCCTCTCCACATCCACTCTGTGCCCTCTGGACCTGAACACCCCACCATAGGAAACATTCTGTCCACATCCACTCTGTGCCCTCTGGTCCTGAACAACCCCACCATGGAAACATTCTCTCCACATCCACTCTGTGCCCTCGGGTCCTGAACACCCCCACCATAGGAAACATCCTCTCCACATCCGCTCTGTGCCCTCTGGACCTGAACACCCCACCATGGGAAACATTCTCTGCACATCCAATCTGTGCCCTCTGGTCCTGAACACCCCCACCATAGGAAACATCCTCTCCACATCCACTCTGTGCCCTCTGGTCCTAGACTCCCCATCATAGGAAACATCCTCTCCACATCCACTCTGTGCCCTCTGGTCCTGAACAACCCCACCATAGGAAACATCCTCTCCACATCCACTCTGTGCTCTCTGGTCCTAGACTCCCCACCATAGGAAACATTCTTTCCACATCCACTCTGTGCCCTCTGGTCCTAGAGTCCCCACCATAGGTAACATCCTCTCCACATCTACTCTGTGCCCTCTGGTCCTGAACACCCCACCATAGGAAACATCCTCTCCACATCCACACTGTGCTCTCTGGTCCTGAAGAACCCCACCATAGGAAACATCCTCTCCACATCCACACTGTGCCCACTGGTCCTGAACAACCCCACCATAGGAAACATCCTCTCCACATCCACTCTGTGCCCTCTGGTCCTGAACACCCCACCATAGGAAACATCCTCACCACATCCACACTGTGCTCTCTGGTCCTGAACAACCCCACCATAGGAAACATCCTCTCCACATCCACACTGTGCCCACTGGTCCTAAACAACCCCACCATAGGAAACATCCTCTCCACATCCACTCTGTGCACTCTGGTCCTAGACTCCCCACCATAGGAAACATCCTCTCCACATCCACTCTGTCTGTGCCCTCTGGCCCTAGACTCCCCCACCATAGGAAACATTCTCTCCACATCCACTCTGTCTGTGCCCTCTGGTTCCAGACTCCCCCACCATAAGGAAGATCCTCTCCACATCCACTCTGTGCCCGCTGGTCTTGAACACCACCACCATAGGAAACATTCTCTCCACATCCACTCTGTGCCCTCTGGCCCTAGACTCCCCCACCATAGGAAACATCCTCTCCACATCCACTCGGTGCCCTCTGGTCCTGAACACAACACCACAGGAAACATCCTCTCCACATCCACTCTGTGCCTTCTGGTCCTAGACTCCCCACCATAGGAAACATCCTCTCCACATCCACTCTGTGCCCTCTGGTCCTGAACAGCCCACCATAGGAAACATCCTCTCCACATCCACTCTGTGCCCGCTGGTCTTGAACACCACCACCATAGGAAACATTCTCTCCACATCCACTCTGTGCCCTCTGGCCCTAGACTCCCCCACCATAGGAAACATCCTCTCCACATCCACTCGGTGCCCTCTGGTCCTGAACACAACACCACAGGAAACATCCTCTCCACATCCACTCTGTGCCTTCTGGTCCTAGACTCCCCACCATAGGAAACATCCTCTCCACATCCACTCTGTGCCCTCCGGTCCTGAACACCCCCACCATGGAAACATTCTCTCCACATCCACTCTCTGCCCTCTGGTCCTAGACTCCCCCACCATAGGAAACATCCTCTCCACATCCACTCTGTCTGTGCCCTCTGGTCCTAGACTCCCCCACCATAGGAAACATTCTCTCCACATCCACTCTGTGCCCTCTGGTCCTGAACAACCCCACCATAGGAAACATCCTCTCCACATCCACTCTGTGCCCTCTGGTCCTGAACAACCCACCATAGGAAACATTCTCTCCACATCCACTCTGTCTGTGCCCTCTGGTCCTAGACACCCCCACCATAGGAAACATCCTCTCCACATCCACTCTGTGCCCTCTGGATCTGAACACCCCACCATAGGGAACATCCTCTCCACATCCACTCTGTGCCCTCTGGACCTGAACACCCCTCCAAAGGGAACATTCTCTCCACATTCACTCTGTGCCCTCTGGTCCTGAACAGCCCACCATAGGAAACATCCTCTCCACATCCACTCTGTGCGCTCTGGTCCTGAACAACCCCACCATAGGAAACATTCTCTCCACATCCACTCTGTGCACTCTGGTCCTGAACAACCCCACCATAGGAAACATCCTCTCCACATCCACTCTGTGCCCTCTGGTCCTGAACAACCCCACCATAGGAAACATCCTCTCCACATCCGCTCTGTGCCCTCTGGACCTGAACACCCCACCATAGGAAACATTCTGTCCACATCCACTCTGTGCCCTCTGGTCCTGAACAACCCCACCATGGAAACATTCTCTCCACATCCACTCTGTGCCCTCGGGTCCTGAACACCCCCACCATAGGAAACATCCTTTCCACATCCGCTCTGTGCCCTCTGGACCTGAACACCCCACCATGGGAAACATTCTCTGCACATCCAATCTGTGCCCTCTGGTCCTGAACACCCCCACCATAGGAAACATCCTCTCCACATCCACTCTGTGCCCTCTGGTCCTAGACTCCCAATCATAGGAAACATTCTCTCCACATCCACTCTGTGCCCTCTGGTCCTGAACAGCCCACCATAGGAAACATCCTCTCCACATCCACTCTGTGCGCTCTGGTCCTGAACAACCCCACCATAGGAAACATCCTCTCCACATCCACTATGTGCCCTCTGGTCCTGAACACAACACCACAGGAAACATTCTTTCCACATCCACTCTGTGCCCTCTGGTCCTGAACAACCCACCATAGGAAACATCCTCTCCACATCCACTCTGTGCCCTCTGGTCCTGAACAACCCACCATAGGAAACATCCTCTCCACATCCGCTCTGTGCCCTCTGGACCTGAACACCCCACCATGGGAAACATTCTCTGCACATCCAATCTGTGCCCTCTGGTCCTGAACACCCCCACCATAGGAAACATCCTCTCCACATCCACTCTGTGCCCTCTGGTCCTGAACAACCCACCATAGGAAACATCCTCTCCACATCCACTCTGTGCCCTCTGGTCCTGAACAACCCACCATAGGAAACATCCTCTCCACATCCACTCTGTGCCCTCTGGTCCTAGACTCCTCACCATAGGAAATATCCTCTCCACATCCACTCTGTGCCCTCTGGACCTGAACACCCCACCATAGGAAACATTCTGTCCACATCCACTCTGTGCCCTCTGGTCCTGAACATCCCCACCATGGAAACATTCTCTCCACATCCACTCTGTGCCCTCGGGTCCTGAACACCCCCACCATAGGAAACATCCTCTCCACATCCGCTCTGTGCCCTCTGGACCTGAACACCCCACCATGGGAAACATTCTCTGCACATCCAATCTGTGCCCTCTGGTCCTGAACACCCCCACCATAGGAAACATCCTCTCCACATCCACTCTGTGCCCTCTGGTCCTAGACTCCCCATCATAGGAAACATCCTCTCCACATCCACTCTGTGCCCTCTGGTCCTGAACAACCCCTCCATAGGAAACATCCTCTCCTCATCCACTCTGTGCCCTCTAGACCTGAACACCCCACCAAAGGGAACATTCTCTCCACATCCACTCTGTGCCCTCTGGTCCTGAACAGCCCACCATAGGAAACATCCTCTCCACATCCACTCTGTGCGCTCTGGTCCTGAACAACCCCACCATAGGAAACATCCTCTCCACATCCACTATGTGCCCTCTGGTCCTGAACACAACACCACAGGAAACATTCTTTCCACATCCACTCTGTGCCCTCTGGTCCTGAACAACCCACCATAGGAAACATCCTCTCCACATCCACTCTGTGCCCTCTGGTCCTGAACAACCCACCATAGGAAACATCCTCTCCACATCCACTCTGTGCACTCTGGTCCTAGACTCCTCACCATAGGAAATATCCTCTCCACATCCACTCTGTGCCCTCTGGACCTGAACACCCCACCATAGGAAACATTCTGTCCACATCCACTCTGTGCCCTCTGGTCCTGAACAACCCCACCATGGAAACATTCTCTCCACATCCACTCTGTGCCCTCGGGTCCTGAACACCCCCACCATAGGAAACATCCTCTCCACATCCGCTCTGTGCCCTCTGGACCTGAACACCCCACCATGGGAAACATTCTCTGCACATCCAATCTGTGCCCTCTGGTCCTGAACACCCCCACCATAGGAAACATCCTCTCCACATCCACTCTGTGCCCTCTGGTCCTAGACTCCCCATCATAGGAAACATCCTCTCCACATCCACTCTGTGCCCTCTGGTCCTGAACAACCCCACCATAGGAAACCCTCTCCACATCCACTCTGTGCTCTCTGGTCCTAGACTCCCCACCATAGGAAACATTCTTTCCACATCCACTCTGTGCCCTCTGGTCCTAGAGTCCCCACCATAGGTAACATCCTCTCCACATCTACTCTGTGCCCTCTGGTCCTGAACACCCCACCATAGGAAACATCCTCTCCACATCCACACTGTGCTCTCTGGTCCTGAAGAACCCCACCATAGGAAACATCCTCTCCACATCCACACTGTGCCCACTGGTCCTGAACAACCCCACCATAGGAAACATCCTCTCCACATCCACTCTGTGCCCTCTGGTCCTGAACACCCCACCATAGGAAACATCCTCTCCACATCCACACTGTGCTCTCTGGTCCTGAACAACCCCACCATAGGAAACATCCTCTCCACATCCACACTGTGCCCACTGGTCCTAAACAACCCCACCATAGGAAACATCCTCTCCACATCCACTCTGTGCACTCTGGTCCTAGACTCCCCACCATAGGAAACATCCTCTCCACATCCACTCTGTCTGTGCCCTCTGGCCCTAGACTCCCCCACCATAGGAAACATTCTCTCCACATCCACTCTGTCTGTGCCCTCTGGTCCCAGACTCCCCCACCATAAGGAAGATCCTCTCCACATCCACTCTGTGCCCGCTGGTCTTGAACACCACCACCATAGGAAACATTCTCTCCACATCCACTCTGTGCCCTCTGGCCCTAGACTCCCCCACCATAGGAAACATCCTCTCCACATCCACTCGGTACCCTCTGGTCCTGAACACAACACCACAGGAAACATCCTCTCCACATCCACTCTGTGCCTTCTGGTCCTAGACTCCCCACCATAGGAAACATCCTCTCCACATCCACTCAGTGCCCTCTGGTCCTGAACAGCCCACCATAGGAAACATCCTCTCCACATCCACTCTGTGCGCTCTGGTCCTGAACAACCCCACCATAGGAAACATCCTCTCCACATCCACTATGTGCCCTCTGGTCCTGAACACAACACCACAGGAAACATTCTTTCCACATCCACTCTGTGCCCTCTGGTCCTGAACAACCCACCATAGGAAACATCCTCTCCACATCCACTCTGTGCCCTCTGGTCCTGAACAACCCACCATAGGAAACATCCTCTCCACATCCACTCTGTGCCCTCTGGTCCTGAACAACCCACCATAGGAAACATCCTCTCCACATCCACTCTGTGCACTCTGGTCCTAGACTCCTCACCATAGGAAATATCCTCTCCACATCCACTCTGTGCCCTCTGGACCTGAACACCCCACCATAGGAAACATTCTGTCCACATCCACTCTGTGCCCTCTGGTCCTGAACAACCCCACCATGGAAACATTCTCTCCACATCCACTCTGTGCCCTCGGGTCCTGAACACCCCCACCATAGGAAACATCCTCTCCACATCCGCTCTGTGCCCTCTGGACCTGAACACCCCACCATGGGAAACATTCTCTGCACATCCAATCTGTGCCCTCTGGTCCTGAACACCCCCACCATAGGAAACATCCTCTCCACATCCACTCTGTGCCCTCTGGTCCTAGACTCCCCATCATAGGAAACATCCTCTGCACATCCACTCTGTGCCCTCTGGTCCTGAACACACCCACCATAGGAAACATCCTCTCCACATCCACTCTGTGCTCTCTGGTCCTAGACTCCCCACCATAGGAAACATTCTTTCCACATCCACTCTGTGCCCTCTGGTCCTAGAGTCCCCACCATAGGTAACATCCTCTCCACATCTACTCTGTGCCCTCTGGTCCTGAACACCCCACCATAGGAAACATCCTCTCCACATCCACACTGTGCTCTCTGGTCCTGAAGAACCCCACCATAGGAAACATCCTCTCCACATCCACACTGTGCCCACTGGTCCTGAACAACCCCACCATAGGAAACATCCTCTCCACATCCACTCTGTGCCCTCTGGTCCTGAACACCCCACCATAGGAAACATCCTCTCCACATCCACACTGTGCTCTCTGGTCCTGAACAACCCCACCATAGGAAACATCCTCTCCACATCCACACTGTGCCCACTGGTCCTAAACAACCCCACCATAGGAAACATCCTCTCCACATCCACTCTGTGCACTCTGGTCCTAGACTCCCCACCATAGGAAACATCCTCTCCACATCCACTCTGTCTGTGCCCTCTGGCCCTAGACTCCCCCACCATAGGAAACATTCTCTCCACATCCACTCTGTCTGTGCCCTCTGGTCCCAGACTCCCCCACCATAAGGAAGATCCTCTCCACATCCACTCTGTGCCCGCTGGTCTTGAACACCACCACCATAGGAAACATTCTCTCCACATCCACTCTGTGCCCTCTGGCCCTAGACTCCCCCACCATAGGAAACATCCTCTCCACATCCACTCGGTGCCCTCTGGTCCTGAACACAACACCACAGGAAACATCCTCTCCACATCCACTCTGTGCCTTCTGGTCCTAGACTCCCCACCATAGGAAACATCCTCTCCACATCCACTCTGTGCCCTCTGGTCCTGAACACCCCCACCATGGAAACATTCTCTCCACATCCACTCTCTGCCCTCTGGTCCTAGACTCCCCCACCATAGGAAACATCCTCTCCACATCCACTCTGTCTGTGCCCTCTGGTCCTAGACTCTCCCACCATAGGAAACATTCTCTCCACATCCACTCTGTGCCCTCTGGTCCTGAACAACCCCACCATAGGAAACATCCTCTCCACATCCACTCTGTGCCCTCTGGTCCTGAACAACCCACCATAGGAAACATTCTCTCCACATCCACTCTGTGCCCTCTGGTCCTAGACTCCCCACCATAGGAAACATCCTCTCCACATCCACTCTGTGCCCTCTGGACCTAGAATCCCCACCAGAGGAAATATCCTCTGCACATCCACTATGTCTGTGCCCTCTGGCCCTAGACTCCCCCACCATAGGAAATATCCTCTCCACATCCACTCTGTGCCCTCTGGTCCTGAACACCACCACCATAGGAAACATCCTCTCCACATCCACTCTGTGCCCTCTGATCCTAGACTCCCAACCATAGGAAACATTCTCTCCAAATCCACTCTGTCTTTGCCCTCTGGTCCCAGACACCCCCACCATAGGAAACATCCTCTCCACATCCACTCTATGCCCTCTGGTCCCGAACACCCCACCATAGGAAACATCCTCTCCACATGAACTCTGTGCACTCTGGTCCTGATCACTCCTACCATGAGATACATCCTCTCCACATCCACTCTGTGACCTCTTGTCCTGAACACCCCACCATAGGAAACATCCTCTCCACATCCACTCTGTCTGTGCCCTCTGGTCCTGATCACCCCTACCATGAGAAACATCCTCTCCAAATCCACTCTGTGCCCTCTTGTCCTGAACACCCCACCATAGGAAACATCCTCTCCACATCCACTCTGTGCTCTCTGGTCCTAGACTCCCCACCATAGGAAACATTCTCTCCACATCCACTCTGTGCCCTCTGGTCCTAGAGTCCCCACCATAGGTAACATCCTCTCCACATCTACTCTGTGCCCTCTGGTCCTGAACACCCCACCATAGGAAACATCCTCTCCACATCCACACTGTGCTCTCTGGTCCTGAACAACCCCACCATAGGAAACATCCTCTCCACATCCACACTGTGCCCACTGGTCCTGAACAAACCCACCATAGGAAACATCCTCTCCACATCCACTCTGTGCCCTCTGGTCCTGAACAACCCCACCATAGGAAACATACTCAACACATCCACTCTGTGCCCTCTGGTCCTGAACAACCCACCATAGGAAACATCCTCTCCACATCCACTCTGTGCCCTCTGGTCCTGAACACCCCACCATAGGAAACATCCTCTCCACATCCACACTGTGCTCTCTGGTCCTGAACAACCCCACCATAGGAAACATCCTCTCCACATCCACACTGTGCCCACTGGTCCTGAACAAACCCACCATAGGAAACATCCTCTCCACATCCACTCTGTGCCCTCTGGTCCTGAACACCCCACCATAGGAAACATCCTCTCCACATCCACACTGTGCTCTCTGGTCCTGAACAACCCCACCATAGGAAACATCCTCTCCACATCCACACTGTGCCCACTGGTCCTAAACAACCCCACCATAGGAAACATCCTCTCCACATCCACTCTGTGCACTCTGGTCCTAGACTCCCCACCATAGGAAACATCCTCTCCACATCCACTCTGTCTGTGCCCTCTGGCCCTAGACTCTCCCACCATAGGAAACATTCTCTCCACATCCACTCTGTCTGTGCCCTCTGGTCCCAGACTCCCCCACCATAAGGAAGATCCTCTCCACATCCACTCTGTGCCCGCTGGTCTTGAACACCACCACCATAGGAAACATTCTCTCCACATCCACTCTGTGCCCTCTGGCCCTAGACTCCCCCACCATAGGAAACATCCTCTCCACATCCACTCGGTGCCCTCTGGTCCTGAACACAACACCACAGGAAACATCCTCTCCACATCCACTCTGTGCCTTCTGGTCCTAGACTCCCCACCATAGGAAACATCCTCTCCACATCCACTCTGTGCCCTCTGGTCCTGAACACCCCCACCATGGAAACATTCTCTCCACATCCACTCTCTGCCCTCTGGTCCTAGACTCCCCCACCATAGGAAACATCCTCTCCACATCCACTCTGTCTGTGCCCTCTGGTCCTAGACTCCCCCACCATAGGAAACATTCTCTCCACATCCACTCTGTGCCCTCTGGTCCTGAACAACCCCACCATAGGAAACATCCTCTCCACATCCACTCTGTGCCCTCTGGTCCTGAACAACCCACCATAGGAAACATTCTCTCCACATCCACTCTGTGCCCTCTGGTCCTAGACTCCCCACCATAGGAAACATCCTCTCCACATCCACTCTGTGCCCTCTGGTCCTAGAATCCCCACCAGAGGAAATATCCTCTGCACATCCACTATGTCTGTGCCCTCTGGCCCTAGACTCCCCCACCATAGGAAATATCCTCTCCACATCCACTCTGTGCCCTCTGGTCCTGAACACCACCACCATAGGAAACATCCTCTCCACATCCACTCTGTGCCCTCTGATCCTAGACTCCCAACCATAGGAAACATTCTCTCCAAATCCACTCTGTCTTTGCCCTCTGGTCCCAGACACCCCCACCATAGGAAACATCCTCTCCACATCCACTCTATGCCCTCTGGTCCCGAACACCCCACCATAGGAAACATCCTCTCCACATGAACTCTGTGCACTCTGGTCCTGATCACTCCTACCATGAGATACATCCTCTCCACATCCACTCTGTGACCTCTTGTCCTGAACACCCCACCATAGGAAACATCCTCTCCACATCCACTCTGTCTGTGCCCTCTGGTCCTGATCACCCCTACCATGAGAAACATCCTCTCCAAATCCACTCTGTGCCCTCTTGTCCTGAACACCCCACCATAGGAAACATCCTCTCCACATCCACTCTGTGCTCTCTGGTCCTAGACTCCCCACCATAGGAAACATTCTCTCCACATCCACTCTGTGCCCTCTGGTCCTAGAGTCCCCACCATAGGTAACATCCTCTCCACATCTACTCTGTGCCCTCTGGTCCTGAACACCCCACCATAGGAAACATCCTCTCCACATCCACACTGTGCTCTCTGGTCCTGAACAACCCCACCATAGGAAACATCCTCTCCACATCCACACTGTGCCCACTGGTCCTGAACAAACCCACCATAGGAAACATCCTCTCCACATCCACTCTGTGCCCTCTGGTCCTGAACAACCCCACCATAGGAAACATACTCAACACATCCACTCTGTGCCCTCTGGTCCTGAACAACCCACCATAGGAAACATCCTCTCCACATCCACTCTGTGCCCTCTGGTCCTGAACAACCCCACCATAGGAAACATCCTTTCCACATCCACTCTGTGCCCTCTGGTCCTGAACAACCCACCATAGGAAACATTCTCTCCACATCCACTCTGTGCCCTCTGGTCCTAGACTCCCCACCATAGGAAACATCCTCTCCACATCCACTCTGTGCCCTCTGGTCCTAGAATCCCCACCAGAGGAAATATCCTCTGCACATCCACTATGTCTGTGCCCTCTGGCCCTAGACTCCCCCACCATAGGAAATATCCTCTCCACATCCACTCTGTGCCCTCTGGTCCTGAACACCACCACCATAGGAAACATCCTCTCCACATCCACTCTGTGCTCTCTGGTCCTAGACTCCCCACCATAGGAAACATTCTCTCCACATCCACTCTGTGCCCTCTGGTCCTAGAGTCCCCACCATAGGTAACATCCTCTCCACATCTACTCTGTGCCCTCTGGTCCTGAACACCCCACCATAGGAAACATCCTCTCCACATCCACACTGTGCTCTCTGGTCCTGAACAACCCCACCATCGGAAACATCCTCTCCACATCCACACTGTGCCCACTGGTCCTGAACAAACCCACCATAGGAAACATCCTCTCCACATCCACTCTGTGCCCTCTGGTCCTGAACAACCCCACCATAGGAAACATACTCAACACATCCACTCTGTGCCCTCTGGTCCTGAACAACCCACCATAGGAAACATCCTCTCCACATCCACTCTGTGCCCTCTGATCCTAGACTCCCCACCATAGGAAACATTCTCTCCAAATCCACTCTGTCTGTGCCCTCTGGTCCCAGACTCCCCCACCATAGGAATCATCCTCTCCACATCCACTCTATGCCCTCTGGTCCTGAACACCCCACCATAGGAAACATCCTCTCCACATCCACTCTGTGCCCTCTGGTCCTGATCACCCCTACCATGAGAAACATCCTCTCCACATCCACTCTGTGACCTCTTGTCCTGAACACCCCACCATAGGAAACATTCTCTCCACATACACTCTGTCTGTGCCCTCTGGTCCTAGAGTCGCCCACCATAGGAAACATTCTCTCCACATCCACTCTGTGCCCTCTGGTCCTGAACACCCCACCACAGGAAATATCCTCTCCACATCCACTCTGTGCACTCTGGTCCTAGACTCCTCACCATAGGAAATATCCTCTCCACATCCACTCTGTGCCTTCTGGTCCTGAACACCCCACCATAGGAAACATTCTCTCCACATCCACTCTGTGCCCTCTGGTCCAGAACAACCTCACCATGGAAACATCTCTCCACATCCACTCTGTGCCCTCTGGTCCTGAACAACCCCACCATGGAAACATTCTCTCCACATCCACTCTGTGCCCTCGGGTCCTGAACACCCCCACCATAGGAAACATTCTCTCCACATCCACTCTGTGCCCTCGTGTCCTGAACACCCCCACCATAGGAAACATCCTCTCCACATCCACTCTGTGCCCTCTGGTCCTGAACAACCCCACCATAGGAAACATCCTCTCCACATCCACTCTGTGCTCGCTGGTCCTAGACTCCCCACCATAGGAAACATTCTCTCCACATCCACTC
The DNA here is from genome assembly GCF_048418815.1 of Hemitrygon akajei. NCBI lineage: Eukaryota > Metazoa > Chordata > Chondrichthyes > Myliobatiformes > Dasyatidae > Hemitrygon > Hemitrygon akajei. The sequence goes on along the minus strand of NC_133147.1, from coordinate 42,790,133 downwards.
TGTGCCCTCTGGTCCTAGAGTCCCCACCATAGGTAACATCCTCTCCACATCTACTCTGTGCCCTCTGGTCCTGAACACCCCACCATAGGAAACATCCTCTCCACATCCACACTGTGCCCACTGGTCCTGAACAACCCCACCATAGGAAACATCCTCTCCACATCCACTCTGTGCCCTCTGGTCCTGAACAACCCCACCATAGGAAACATCCTCTCCACATCCACTCTGTGCCCTCTGGTCCTAGACTCCCCACCATAGGAAACATCCTCTCCACATCCACTCTGTGCCCTCTGGACCTGAACACCCCTCCATAGGAAACATCCTCTCCACATCCACTCTGTGCCCTCTGAACCTGAACACCCCACCAAAGGGAACATTCTCTCCACAACCACTCTGTGCCGTCTGGCCCTGAACAACCCCACCATAGGAAACATTCTCTCCACATCCACTCTGCGCCCTCTGGTCCTGAACGACCCCACCATAGGAAACATTCTCTCCACATACACTCTGTCTGTGCCCTCTGGTCCTAGAGTCGCACACCATAGGAAACATTCTCTCCACATCCACTCTGTGCCCTCTGGTCCTGAACACCCCACCACAGGAAATATCCTCTCCACATCCACTCTGTGCACTCTGGTCCTAGACTCCTCACCATAGGAAATATCCTCTCCACATCCACTCTGTGCCCTCTGGTCCTGAACACCCCACCATAGGAAACATTCTCTCCACATCCACTCTGTGCCCTCTGGTCCAGAACAACCCCACCATGGAAACATTCTCTCCACATCCACTCTGTGCCCTCTGGTCCTGAACAACCCCACCATGGAAACATTCTCTCCACATCCACTCTGTGCCCTCGGGTCCTGAACACGCCCACCATAGGAAACATCCTCTCCACATCCACTCTGTGCCCTCTGGACCTGAACACCCCACCATGGGAAACATTCTCTGCACATCCAATCTGTGCCCTCTGGTCCTGAACACCCCCACCATAGGAAACATCCTCTCCACATCCACTCTGTGCCCTCTGGTCCTAGACTCCCCATCATAGGAAACATCCTCTCCACATCCACTCTGTGCCCTCTGGTCCTGAACAACCCCACCATAGGAAACATCCTCTCCACATCCACTCTGTGCCCTCTGGTCCTGATCACCCCTACCATGAGAAACATCCTCTCCACATCCACTCTGTGCCCTCTTGTCCTGAACACCCCACCATAGGAAACATCCTCTCCACATCCACTCTGTGCCCTCTGGTCCTAGACTCCCCACCATAGGAAACATCCTCTCCACATCCACTCTGTCTGTGCCCTCTGGTCCTAGACTCCCCCACCATAGGAAACATTCTCTCCACATCCACTCTGTGCCCTCTGGTCCTGAACACCACCACCATAGGAAACATTCTCTCCACATCCACTCTGTGCCCTCTGGCCCTAGACTCCCCCACCATAGGAAACATCCTCTCTCCATATCCACTCTGTGCCCTCTGGTCCTGAACACAACACCACAGGAAACATCCTCTCCACATCCACTCTGTGCCTTCTGGTCCTAGACTCCCCACCATAGGAAACATCCTCTCCACATCCACTCTGTGCCCTCTGGTCCTGAACACCCCCACCATGGAAACATTCTCTCCACATCCACTCTCTGCCCTCTGGTCCTAGACTCCCCCACCATAGGAAACATCCTCTCCACATCCACTCTGTCTGTGCCCTCTGGTCCTAGACTCCCCCACCATAGGAAACATCCTCTCCACATCCACTCTGTGCCCTCTGGTCCTGAACAACCCCACCATAGGAAACATCCTCTCCACATCCACTCTGTCTGTGCCCTCTGGTCCTAGACACCCCCACCATAGGAAACATCCTCTCCACATCCACTCTGTGCCCTCTGGACCTGAACACCCCACCATAGGGAACATCCTCTCCACATCCACTCTGTGCTCTCTGGACCTGAACACCCCACCAAAGGGAACATTCTCTCCACATCCACTCTGTGCCCTCTGGTCCAGAACAGCCCACCATAGGAAACATCCTCTCCACATCCACTCTGTGCGCTCTGGTCCTGAACGACCCCACCATAGGAAACATTCTCTCCACATACACTCTGTCTGTGCCCTCTGGTCCTAGAGTCGCCCACCAAAGGGAACATTCTCTCCACATCCACTCTGTGCCCTCTGGTCCTGATCACCCCTACCATGAGAAACATCCTCTCCACATCCACTCTGTGACCTCTTGTCCTGAACACCCCACCATAGGAAACATTCTCTCCACATACACTCTGTCTGTGCCCTCTGGTCCTAGAGTCGCCCACCATAGGAAACATTCTCTCCACATCCACTCTGTGCCCTCTGGTCCTGAACACCCCACCACAGGAAATATCCTCTCCACATCCACTCTGTGCACTCTGGTCCTAGACTCCTCACCATAGGAAATATCCTCTCCACATCCACTCTGTGCCCTCTGGTCCTGAACACCCCACCATAGGAAACATTCTCTCCACATCCACTCTGTGCCCTCTGGTCCAGAACAACCCCACCATGGAAACATTCTCTCCACATCCACTCTGTGCCCTCTGGTCCTGAACAACCCCACCATGGAAACATTCTCTCCACATCCACTCTGTGCCCTCGGGTCCTGAACACCCCCACCATAGGAAACATTCTCTCCACATCCACTCTGTGCCCTCGTGTCCTGAACACCCCCACCATAGGAAACATCCTCTCCACATCCACTCTGTGCCCTCTGGTCCTGAACAACCCCACCATAGGAAACATCCTCTCCACATCCACTCTGTGCCCTCTGGTCCTGAACACCCCACCACAGGAAATATCCTCTCCACATCCACTCTGTGCACTCTGGTCCTAGACTCCTCACCATAGGAAATATCCTCTCCACATCCACTCTGTGCCTTCTGGTCCTGAACACCCCACCATAGGAAACATTCTCTCCACATCCACTCTGTGCCCTCTGGTCCAGAACAACCCCACCATGGAAACATTCTCTCCACATCCACTCTGTGCCCTCTGGTCCTGAACAACCCCACCATGGAAACATTCTCTCCACATCCACTCTGTGCCCTCGGGTCCTGAACACCCCCACCATAGGAAACATTCTCTCCACATCCACTCTGTGCCCTCGTGTCCTGAACACCCCCACCATAGGAAACATCCTCTCCACATCCACTCTGTGCCCTCTGGTCCTGAACAACCCCACCATAGGAAACATCCTCTCCACATCCACTCTGTGCTCGCTGGTCCTAGACTCCCCACCATAGGAAACATTCTCTCCACATCCACTCTGTGCCCTCTGGTCCTAGAGTCCCCACCATAGGTAACATCCTCTCCACATCTACTCTGTGCCCTCTGGTCCTGAACACCCCACCATAGGAAACATCCTCTCCACATCCACACTGTGCCCACTGGTCCTGAACAACCCCACCATAGGAAACATCCTCTCCACATCCACTCTGTGCCCTCTGGTCCTGAACAACCCCACCATAGGAAACATCCTCTCCACATCCACTCTGTGCCCTCTGGTCCTAGACTCCCCACCATAGGAAACATCCTCTCCACATCCACTCTGTGCCCTCTGGACCTGAACACCCCTCCATAGGAAACATCCTCTCCACATCCACTCTGTGCCCTCTGAACCTGAACACCCCACCAAAGGGAACATTCTCTCCACAACCACTCTGTGCCGTCTGGCCCTGAACAACCCCACCATAGGAAACATTCTCTCCACATCCACTCTGCGCCCTCTGGTCCTGAACGACCCCACCATAGGAAACATTCTCTCCACATACACTCTGTCTGTGCCCTCTGGTCCTAGAGTCGCACACCATAGGAAACATTCTCTCCACATCCACTCTGTGCCCTCTGGTCCTGAACACCCCACCACAGGAAATATCCTCTCCACATCCACTCTGTGCACTCTGGTCCTAGACTCCTCACCATAGGAAATATCCTCTCCACATCCACTCTGTGCCCTCTGGTCCTGAACACCCCACCATAGGAAACATTCTCTCCACATCCACTCTGTGCCCTCTGGTCCAGAACAACCCCACCATGGAAACATTCTCTCCACATCCACTCTGTGCCCTCTGGTCCTGAACAACCCCACCATGGAAACATTCTCTCCACATCCACTCTGTGCCCTCGGGTCCTGAACACGCCCACCATAGGAAACATCCTCTCCACATCCACTCTGTGCCCTCTGGACCTGAACACCCCACCATGGGAAACATTCTCTGCACATCCAATCTGTGCCCTCTGGTCCTGAACACCCCCACCATAGGAAACATCCTCTCCACATCCACTCTGTGCCCTCTGGTCCTAGACTCCCCATCATAGGAAACATCCTCTCCACATCCACTCTGTGCCCTCTGGTCCTGAACAACCCCACCATAGGAAACATCCTCTCCACATCCACTCTGTGCCCTCTGGTCCTGATCACCCCTACCATGAGAAACATCCTCTCCACATCCACTCTGTGCCCTCTTGTCCTGAACACCCCACCATAGGAAACATCCTCTCCACATCCACTCTGTGCCCTCTGGTCCTAGACTCCCCACCATAGGAAACATCCTCTCCACATCCACTCTGTCTGTGCCCTCTGGTCCTAGACTCCCCCACCATAGGAAACATTCTCTCCACATCCACTCTGTGCCCTCTGGTCCTGAACACCACCACCATAGGAAACATTCTCTCCACATCCACTCTGTGCCCTCTGGCCCTAGACTCCCCCACCATAGGAAACATCCTCTCTCCATATCCACTCTGTGCCCTCTGGTCCTGAACACAACACCACAGGAAACATCCTCTCCACATCCACTCTGTGCCTTCTGGTCCTAGACTCCCCACCATAGGAAACATCCTCTCCACATCCACTCTGTGCCCTCTGGTCCTGAACACCCCCACCATGGAAACATTCTCTCCACATCCACTCTCTGCCCTCTGGTCCTAGACTCCCCCACCATAGGAAACATCCTCTCCACATCCACTCTGTCTGTGCCCTCTGGTCCTAGACTCCCCCACCATAGGAAACATCCTCTCCACATCCACTCTGTGCCCTCTGGTCCTGAACAACCCCACCATAGGAAACATCCTCTCCACATCCACTCTGTCTGTGCCCTCTGGTCCTAGACACCCCCACCATAGGAAACATCCTCTCCACATCCACTCTGTGCCCTCTGGACCTGAACACCCCACCATAGGGAACATCCTCTCCACATCCACTCTGTGCTCTCTGGACCTGAACACCCCACCAAAGGGAACATTCTCTCCACATCCACTCTGTGCGCTCTGGTCCTGAACGACCCCACCATAGGAAACATTCTCTCCACATACACTCTGTCTGTGCCCTCTGGTCCTAGAGTCGCCCACCAAAGGGAACATTCTCTCCACATCCACTCTGTGCCCTCTGGTCCTGATCACCCCTACCATGAGAAACATCCTCTCCACATCCACTCTGTGACCTCTTGTCCTGAACACCCCACCATAGGAAACATTCTCTCCACATACACTCTGTCTGTGCCCTCTGGTCCTAGAGTCGCCCACCATAGGAAACATTCTCTCCACATCCACTCTGTGCCCTCTGGTCCTGAACACCCCACCACAGGAAATATCCTCTCCACATCCACTCTGTGCACTCTGGTCCTAGACTCCTCACCATAGGAAATATCCTCTCCACATCCACTCTGTGCCCTCTGGTCCTGAACACCCCACCATAGGAAACATTCTCTCCACATCCACTCTGTGCCCTCTGGTCCAGAACAACCCCACCATGGAAACATTCTCTCCACATCCACTCTGTGCCCTCTGGTCCTGAACAACCCCACCATGGAAACATTCTCTCCACATCCACTCTGTGCCCTCGGGTCCTGAACACCCCCACCATAGGAAACATTCTCTCCACATCCACTCTGTGCCCTCGTGTCCTGAACACCCCCACCATAGGAAACATCCTCTCCACATCCACTCTGTGCCCTCTGGTCCTGAACAACCCCACCATAGGAAACATCCTCTCCACATCCACTCTGTGCTCGCTGGTCCTAGACTCCCCACCATAGGAAACATTCTCTCCACATCCACTCTGTGCCCTCTGGTCCTAGAGTCCCCACCATAGGTAACATCCTCTCCACATCTACTCTGTGCCCTCTGGTCCTGAACACCCCACCATAGGAAACATCCTCTCCACATCCACACTGTGCCCACTGGTCCTGAACAACCCCACCATAGGAAACATCCTCTCCACATCCACTCTGTGCCCTCTGGTCCTGAACAACCCCACCATAGGAAACATCCTCTCCACATCCACTCTGTGCCCTCTGGTCCTAGACTCCCCACCATAGGAAACATCCTCTCCACATCCACTCTGTGCCCTCTGGACCTGAACACCCCTCCATAGGAAACATCCTCTCCACATCCACTCTGTGCCCTCTGAACCTGAACACCCCACCAAAGGGAACATTCTCTCCACAACCACTCTGTGCCGTCTGGCCCTGAACAACCCCACCATAGGAAACATTCTCTCCACATCCACTCTGCGCCCTCTGGTCCTGAACGACCCCACCATAGGAAACATTCTCTCCACATACACTCTGTCTGTGCCCTCTGGTCCTAGAGTCGCCCACCATAGGAAACATTCTCTCCACATCCACTCTGTGCCCTCTGGTCCTGAACACCCCACCACAGGAAATATCCTCTCCACATCCACTCTGTGCCCTCTGGTCCTGAACACCCCACCATAGGAAACATTCTCTCCACATCCACTCTGTGCCCTCTGGTCCAGAACAACCCCACCATGGAAACATTCTCTCCACATCCACTCTGTGCCCTCTGGTCCTGAACAACCCCACCATGGAAACATTCTCTCCACATCCACTCTGTGCCCTCGGGTCCTGAACACCCCACCATAGGAAACATTCTCTCCACATCCACTCTGTGCCCTCTGGTCCAGAACAACCCCACCATGGAAACATTCTCTCCACATCCACTCTGTGCCCTCTGGTCCTGAACAACCCCACCATGGAAACATTCTCTCCACATCCACTCTGTGCCCTCGGGTCCTGAACACCCCCACCATAGGAAACATCCTCTCCACATCCACTCTGTGCCCTCTGGACCTGAACACCCCACCATGGGAAACATTCTCTGCACATCCAATCTGTGCCCTCTGGTCCTGAACACCCCCACCATAGGAAACATCCTCTCCACATCCACTCTGTGCCCTCTGGTCCTGATCACCCCTACCATGAGAAACATCCTCTCCACATCCACTCTGTGCCCTCTTGTCCTGAACACCCCACCATAGGAAACATCCTCTCCACATCCACTCTGTGCCCTCTGGTCCTAGACTCCCCACCATAGGAAACATCCTCTCCACATCCACTCTGTCTGTGCCCTCTGGTCCTAGACTCCCCCACCATAGGAAACATTCTCTCCACATCCACTCTGTGCCCTCTGGTCCTGAACACCACCACCATAGGAAACATTCTCTCCACATCCACTCTGTGCCCTCTGGCCCTAGACTCCCCCACCATAGGAAACATCCTCTCTCCATATCCACTCTGTGCCCTCTGGTCCTGAACACAACACCACAGGAAACATCCTCTCCACATCCACTCTGTGCGCTCTGGTCCTGAACGACCCCACCATAGGAAACATTCTCTCCACATACACTCTGTCTGTGCCCTCTGGTCCTAGAGTCGCCCACCATAGGAAACATTCTCTCCACATCCACTCTGTGCCCTCTGGTCCTGAACACCCCACCACAGGAAATATCCTCTCCACATCCACTCTGTGCACTCTGGTCCTAGACTCCTCACCATAGGAAATATCCTCTCCACATCCACTCTGTGCCCTCTGGTCCTGAACACCCCACCATAGGAAACATTCTCTCCACATCCACTCTGTGCCCTCTGGTCCAGAACAACCCCACCATGGAAACATTCTCTCCACATCCACTCTGTGCCCTCTGGTCCTGAACAACCCCACCATGGAAACATTCTCTCCACATCCACTCTGTGCCCTCGGGTCCTGAACACCCCCACCATAGGAAACATCCTCTCCACATCCACTCTGTGCCCTCTGGACCTGAACACCCCACCATGGGAAACATTCTCTGCACATCCAATCTGTGCCCTCTGGTCCTGAACACCCCCACCATAGGAAACATCCTCTCCACATCCACTCTGTGCCCTCTGGTCCTAGACTCCCCATCATAGGAAACATCCTCTCCACATCCACTCTGTGCCCTCTGGTCCTGAACAACCCCACCATAGGAAACATCCTCTCCACATCCACTCTGTGCCCTCTGGTCCTGATCACCCCTACCATGAGAAACATCCTCTCCACATCCACTCTGTGCCCTCTTGTCCTGAACACCCCACCATAGGAAACATCCTCTCCACATCCACTCTGTGCCCTCTGGTCCTAGACTCCCCACCATAGGAAACATCCTCTCCACATCCACTCTGTCTGTGCCCTCTGGTCCTAGACTGCCCCACCATAGGAAACATTCTCTCCACATCCACTCTGTGCCCTCTGGTCCTGAACACCACCACCATAGGAAACATTCTCTCCACATCCACTCTGTGCCCTCTGGCCCTAGACTCCCCCACCATAGGAAACATCCTCTCTCCATATCCACTCTGTGCCCTCTGGTCCTGAACACAACACCACAGGAAACATCCTCTCCACATCCACTCTGTGCCTTCTGGTCCTAGACTCCCCACCATAGGAAACATCCTCTCCACATCCACTCTGTGCCCTCTGGTCCTGAACACCCCCACCATGGAAACATTCTCTCCACATCCACTCTCTGCCCTCTGGTCCTAGACTCCCCCACCATAGGAAACATCCTCTCCACATCCACTCTGTCTGTGCCCTCTGGTCCTAGACTCCCCCACCATAGGAAACATTCTCTCCACATCCACTCTGTGCCCTCTGGTCCTGAACAACCCCACCATAGGAAACATCCTCTCCACATCCACTCTGTCTGTGCCCTCTGGTCCTAGACACCCCCACCATAGGAAACATCCTCTCCACATCCACTCTGTGCCCTCTGGACCTGAACACCCCACCATAGGAAACATTCTCTCCACATCCACTCTGTGCCCTCTGGTCCAGAACAACCCCACCATGGAAACATTCTCTCCACATCCACTCTGTGCCCTCTGGTCCTGAACAACCCCACCATGGAAACATTCTCTCCACATCCACTCTGTGCCCTCGGGTCCTGAACACCCCCACCATAGGAAACATCCTCTCCACATCCACTCTGTGCCCTCTGGACCTGAACACCCCACCATGGGAAACATTCTCTGCACATCCAATCTGTGCCCTCTGGTCCTGAACACCCCCACCATAGGAAACATCCTCTCCACATCCACTCTGTGCCCTCTGGTCCTAGACTCCCCATCATAGGAAACATCCTCTCCACATCCACTCTGTGCCCTCTGGTCCTGAACAACCCCACCATAGGAAACATCCTCTCCACATCCACTCTGTGCCCTCTGGTCCTGATCACCCCTACCATGAGAAACATCCTCTCCACATCCACTCTGTGCCCTCTTGTCCTGAACACCCCACCATAGGAAACATCCTCTCCACATCCACTCTGTGCCCTCTGGTCCTAGACTCCCCACCATAGGAAACATCCTCTCCACATCCACTCTGTCTGTGCCCTCTGGTCCTAGACTCCCCCACCATAGGAAACATTCTCTCCACATCCACTCTGTGCCCTCTGGTCCTGAACACCACCACCATAGGAAACATTCTCTCCACATCCACTCTGTGCCCTCTGGCCCTAGACTCCCCCACCATAGGAAACATCCTCTCTCCATATCCACTCTGTGCCCTCTGGTCCTGAACACAACACCACAGGAAACATCCTCTCCACATCCACTCTGTGCGCTCTGGTCCTGAACGACCCCACCATAGGAAACATTCTCTCCACATACACTCTGTCTGTGCCCTCTGGTCCTAGAGTCGCCCACCATAGGAAACATTCTCTCCACATCCACTCTGTGCCCTCTGGTCCTGAACACCCCACCACAGGAAATATCCTCTCCACATCCACTCTGTGCACTCTGGTCCTAGACTCCTCACCATAGGAAATATCCTCTCCACATCCACTCTGTGCCCTCTGGTCCTGAACACCCCACCATAGGAAACATTCTCTCCACATCCACTCTGTGCCCTCTGGTCCAGAACAACCCCACCATGGAAACATTCTCTCCACATCCACTCTGTGCCCTCTGGTCCTGAACAACCCCACCATGGAAACATTCTCTCCACATCCACTCTGTGCCCTCGGGTCCTGAACACCCCCACCATAGGAAACATCCTCTCCACATCCACTCTGTGCCCTCTGGACCTGAACACCCCACCATGGGAAACATTCTCTGCACATCCAATCTGTGCCCTCTGGTCCTGAACACCCCCACCATAGGAAACATCCTCTCCACATCCACTCTGTGCCCTCTGGTCCTAGACTCCCCATCATAGGAAACATCCTCTCCACATCCACTCTGTGCCCTCTGGTCCTGAACAACCCCACCATAGGAAACATCCTCTCCACATCCACTCTGTGCCCTCTGGTCCTGATCACCCCTACCATGAGAAACATCCTCTCCACATCCACTCTGTGCCCTCTTGTCCTGAACACCCCACCATAGGAAACATCCTCTCCACATCCACTCTGTGCCCTCTGGTCCTAGACTCCCCACCATAGGAAACATCCTCTCCACATCCACTCTGTCTGTGCCCTCTGGTCCTAGACTGCCCCACCATAGGAAACATTCTCTCCACATCCACTCTGTGCCCTCTGGTCCTGAACACCACCACCATAGGAAACATTCTCTCCACATCCACTCTGTGCCCTCTGGCCCTAGACTCCCCCACCATAGGAAACATCCTCTCTCCATATCCACTCTGTGCCCTCTGGTCCTGAACACAACACCACAGGAAACATCCTCTCCACATCCACTCTGTGCCTTCTGGTCCTAGACTCCCCACCATAGGAAACATCCTCTCCACATCCACTCTGTGCCCTCTGGTCCTGAACACCCCCACCATGGAAACATTCTCTCCACATCCACTCTCTGCCCTCTGGTCCTAGACTCCCCCACCATAGGAAACATCCTCTCCACATCCACTCTGTCTGTGCCCTCTGGTCCTAGACTCCCCCACCATAGGAAACATTCTCTCCACATCCACTCTGTGCCCTCTGGTCCTGAACAACCCCACCATAGGAAACATCCTCTCCACATCCACTCTGTCTGTGCCCTCTGGTCCTAGACACCCCCACCATAGGAAACATCCTCTCCACATCCACTCTGTGCCCTCTGGACCTGAACACCCCACCATAGGGAACATCCTCTCCACATCAACTCTGTGCCCTCTGGACATGAACACCCCTCCATAGGAAACATCCTCTCCACATCCACTCTGTGCTCTCTGGACCTGAACACCCCACCAAAGGGAACATTCTCTCCACATCCACTCTGTGCCCTCTGGTCCAGAACAGCCCACCATAGGAAACATCCTCTCCACATCCACTCTGTGCGCTCCGGTCCTGAACAACCCCACCATAGGAAACATACTCAACACATCCACTCTGTGCCCTCTGGTCCTGAACAACCCACCATAGGAAACATCCTCTCCACATCCACTCTGTGCCCTCTGATCCTAGACTCCCCACCATAGGAAACATTCTCTCCAAATCCACTCTGTCTGTGCCCTCTGGTCCCAGACTCCCCCACCATAGGAATCATCCTCTCCACATCCACTCTATGCCCTCTGGTCCTGAACACCCCACCATAGGAAACAACCTCTCCACATCCACTCTGTGCCCTCTGGTCCTGATCACCCCTACCATGAGAAACATCCTCTCCACATCCACTCTGTGACCTCTTGGCCTGAACACCCCACCATAGGAAACATCCTCTCCACATCCACTCTGTCTGTGCCCTCTGGTCCTGATCACCCCTACCATGAGAAACATCCTCTCCACATCCACTCTGTGCCCTCTTGTCCTGAACACCCCACCAGAGGAATCATCCTCTCCACATCCACTCTGTGCCCTCTGGTCCTAGACTCCCCACCATAGGAAACATCCTCTCCACATCCACTCTGTGCCCTCTGGACCTGAACACCCCTCCATAGGAAATATCCTCTCCACATCCACACTGTGCACTCTGGTCCTAGACTCCTCACCATAGGAAACATCCACTCCACATCCACTCTGTGCACTCTGGTCCTGAACAACCCACCATAGGAAACATTCTCTCCACATCCACTCTGTGCCCTCTGGTCCTGAACACCCCACCATAGGAAACATTCTCTCCACATCCACTCTGTGCCCTCTGGTCCAGAACAACCCCACCATGGAAACATTCTCTCCACATCCACTCTGTGCCCTCTGGTCCTGAACAACCCCACCATGGAAACATTCTCTCCACATCCACTCTGTGCCCTCGGGTCCTGAACACCCCCACCATAGGAAACATCCTCTCCACATCCACTCTGTGCCCTCTGGACCTGAACACCCCACCATGGGAAACATTCTCTGCACATCCAATCTGTGCCCTCTGGTCCTGAACACCCCCACCATAGGAAACATCCTCTCCACATCCACTCTGTGCCCTCTGGTCCTGATCACCCCTACCATGAGAAACATCCTCTCCACATCCACTCTGTGCCCTCTTGTCTTGAACACCCCACCATAGGAAACATCCTCTCCACATCCACTCTGTGCCCTCTGGTCCTAGACTCCCCACCATAGGAAACATCCTCTCCACATCCACTCTGTCTGTGCCCTCTGGTCCTAGACTCCCCCACCATAGGAAACATTCTCTCCACATCCACTCTGTGCCCTCTGGTCCTGAACACCACCACCATAGGAAACATTCTCTCCACATCCACTCTGTGCCCTCTGGCCCTAGACTCCCCCACCATAGGAAACATCCTCTCTCCATATCCACTCTGTGCCCTCTGGTCCTGAACACAACACCACAGGAAACATCCTCTCCACATCCACTCTGTGCCTTCTGGTCCTAGACTCCCCACCATAGGAAACATCCTCTCCACATCCACTCTGTGCCCTCTGGTCCTGAACACCCCCACCATGGAAACATTCTCTCCACATACACTCTCTGCCCTCTGGTCCTAGACTCCCCCACCATAGGAAACATCCTCTCCACATCCACTCTGTCTGTGCCCTCTGGTCCTAGACTCCCCCACCATAGGAAACATTCTCTCCACATCCACTCTGTGCCCTCTGGTCCTGAACAACCCCACCATAGGAAACATCCTCTCCACATCCACTCTGTCTGTGCCCTCTGGTCCTGATCACCCCTACCATGAGAAACATCCTCTCCACATCCACTCTGTGCCCTCTTGTCCTGAACACCCCACCAGAGGAATCATCCTCTCCACATCCACTCTGTGCCCTCTGGTCCTAGACTCCCCACCATAGGAAACATCCTCTCCACATCCACTCTGTGCCCTCTGGACCTGAACACCCCTCCATAGGAAACATCCTCTCTCCATATCCACTCTGTGCCCTCTGGTCCTGAACACAACACCACAGGAAACATCCTCTCCACATCCACTCTGTGCCTTCTGGTCCTAGACTCCCCACCATAGGAAACATCCTCTCCACATCCACTCTGTGCCCTCTGGTCCTGAACACCCCCACCATGGAAACATTCTCTCCACATCCACTCTCTGCCCTCTGGTCCTAGACTCCCCCACCATAGGAAACATCCTCTCCACATCCACTCTGTCTGTGCCCTCTGGTCCTAGACTCCCCCACCATAGGAAACATTCTCTCCACATCCACTCTGTGCCCTCTGGTCCTGAACAACCCCACCATAGGAAACATCCTCTCCACATCCACTCTGTCTGTGCCCTCTGGTCCTAGACACCCCCACCATAGGAAACATCCTCTCCACATCCACTCTGTGCCCTCTGGACCTGAACACCCCACCATAGGGAACATCCTCTCCACATCCACTCTGTGCTCTCTGGACCTGAACACCCCACCAAAGGGAACATTCTCTCCACATCCACTCTGTGCCCTCTGGTCCAGAACAGCCCACCATAGGAAACATCCTCTCCACATCCACTCTGTGCGCTCTGGTCCTGAACGACCCCACCATAGGAAACATTCTCTCCACATACACTCTGTCTGTGCCCTCTGGTCCTAGAGTCGCCCACCATAGGAAACATTCTCTCCACATCCACTCTGTGCCCTCTGGTCCTGAACACCCCACCACAGGAAATATCCTCTCCACATCCACTCTGTGCCCTCTGGTCCTAGACTCCTCACCATAGGAAATATCCTCTCCACATCCACTCTGTGCCCTCTGGTCCTGAACACCCCACCATAGGAAACATTCTCTCCACATCCACTCTGTGCCCTCTGGTCCAGAACAACCCCACCATGAAAACATTCTCTCCACATCCACTCTGTGCCCTCTGGTCCTGAACAACCCCACCATGGAAACATTCTCTCCACATCCACTCTGTGCCCTCGGGTCCTGAACACCCCCACCATGGAAACATTCTCTCCACATCCACTCTGTGCCCTCGGGTCCTGAACACCCCCACCATAGGAAACATCCTCTCCACATCCACTCTGTGCCCTCTGGACCTGAACACCCCACCATGGGAAACATTCTCTGCACATCCAATCTGTGCCCTCTGGTCCTGAACACCCCCACCATAGGAAACATCCTCTCCACATCCACTCTGTGCCCTCTGGTCCTAGACTCCCCATCATAGGAAACATCCTCTCCACATCCACTCTGTGCCCTCTGGTCCTGAACAACCCCACCATAGGAAACATCCTCTCCACATCCACTCTGTGCCCTCTGGTCCTGATCACCCCTACCATGAGAAACATCCTCTCCACATCCACTCTGTGCCCTCTTGTCCTGAACACCCCACCATAGGAAACATTCTCTCCACATCCACTCTGTGCCCTCTGGTCCTAGACTCCCCACCATAGGAAACATCCTCTCCACATCCACTCTGTCTGTGCCCTCTGGTCCTAGACTCCCCCACCATAGGAAACATTCTCTCCACATCCACTCTGTGCCCTCTGGTCCTCAACACCACCACCATAGGAAACATTCTCTCCACATCCACTCTGTGCCCTCTGGCCCTAGACTCCCCCACCATAGGAAACATCCTCTCTCCATATCCACTCTGTGCCCTCTGGTCCTGAACACAACACCACAGGAAACATCCTCTCCACATCCACTCTGTGCCTTCTGGTCCTAGACTCCCCACCATAGGAAACATCCTCTCCACATCCACTCTGTGCCCTCTGGTCCTGAACACCCCCACCATGGAAACATTCTCTCCACATCCACTCTCTGCCCTCTGGTCCTAGACTCCCCCACCATAGGAAACATCCTCTCCACATCCACTCTGTCTGTGCCCTCTGGTCCTAGACTCCCCCACCATAGGAAACATTCTCTCCACATCCACTCTGTGCCCTCTGGTCCTGAACAACCCCACCATAGGAAACATCCTCTCCACATCCACTCTGTCTGTGCCCTCTGGTCCTAGACACCCCCACCATAGGAAACATCCTCTCCACATCCACTCTGTGCCCTCTGGACCTGAACACCCCACCATAGGGAACATCCTCTCCACATCAACTCTGTGCCCTCTGGACATGAACACCCCTCCATAGGAAACATCCTCTCCACATCCACTCTGTGCTCTCTGGACCTGAACACCCCACCAAAGGGAACATTCTCTCCACATCCACTCTGTGCCCTCTGGTCCAGAACAGCCCACCATAGGAAACATCCTCTCCACATCCACTCTGTGCGCTCCGGTCCTGAACAACCCACCATAGGAAACATTCTCTCCAAATCCACTCTGTCTGTGCCCTCTGGTCCCAGACTCCCCCACCATAGGAATCATCCTCTCCACATCCACTCTATGCCCTCTGGTCCTGAACACCCCACCATAGGAAACATCCTCTCCACATCCACTCTGTGCCCTCTGGTCCTGATCACCCCTACCATGAGAAACATCCTCTCCACATCCACTCTGTGACCTCTTGGCCTGAACACCCCACCATAGGAAACATCCTCTCCACATCCACTCTGTCTGTGCCCTCTGGTCCTGATCACCCCTACCATGAGAAACATCCTCTCCACATCCACTCTGTGCACTCTTGTCCTGAACACCCCACCAGAGGAATCATCCTCTCCACATCCACTCTGTGCCCTCTGGTCCTAGACTCCCCACCAAAGGAAACATCCTCTCCACATCCACTCTGTGCCCTCTGGACCTGAACACCCCTCCATAGGAAACATCCTCTCCACATCCACTCTGTGCACTCTGGTCCTAGACTCCTCACCATAGGAAATATCCTCTCCACATCCACTCTGTGCCCTCTGGTCCTGAACACCCCACCATAGGAAACATTCTCTCCACATCCACTCTGTGCCCTCTGGTCCAGAACAACCCCACCATGGAAACATTCTCTCCACATCCACTCTGTGCCCTCTGGTCCTGAACAACCCCACCATGGAAACATTCTCTCCACATCCACTCTGTGCCCTCGGGTCCTGAACACCCCCACCATAGGAAACATCCTCTCCACATCCACTCTGTGCCCTCTGGACCTGAACACCCCACCATGGGAAACATTCTCTGCACATCCAATCTGTGCCCTCTGGTCCTGAACACCCCCACCATAGGAAACATCCTCTCCACATCCACTCTGTGCCCTCTGGTCCTAGACTCCCCATCATAGGAAACATCCTCTCCACATCCACTCTGTGCCCTCTGGTCCTGAACAACCCCACCATAGGAAACATCCTCTCCACATCCACTCTGTGCCCTCTGGTCCTGATCACCCCTACCATGAGAAACATCCTCTCCACACCCACTCTGTGCCCTCTTGTCCTGAACACCCCACCATAGGAAACATCCTCTCCACATCCACTCTGTGCCCTCTGGTCCTAGACTCCCCACCATAGGAAACATCCTCTCCACATCCACTCTGTCTGTGCCCTCTGGTCCTAGACTCCCCCACCATAGGAAACATTCTCTCCACATCCACTCTGTGCCCTCTGGTCCTGAACACCACCACCATAGGAAACATTCTCTCCACATCCACTCTGTGCCCTCTGGCCCTAGACTCCCCCACCATAGGAAACATCCTCTCTCCATATCCACTCTGTGCCCTCTGGTCCTGAACACAACACCACAGGAAACATCCTCTCCACATCCACTCTGTGCCTTCTGGTCCTAGACTCCCCACCATAGGAAACATCCTCTCCACATCCACTCTGTGCCCTCTGGTCCTGAACACCCCCACCATGGAAACATTCTCTCCACATCCACTCTCTGCCCTCTGGTCCTAGACTCCCCCACCATAGGAAACATCCTCTCCACATCAACTCTGTCTGTGCCCTCTGGTCCTAGACTCCCCCACCATAGGAAACATTCTCTCCACATCCACTCTGTGCCCTCTGGTCCTGAACAACCCCACCATAGGAAACATCCTCTCCACATCCACTCTGTGCCCTCTGGACCTGAACACCCCACCATAGGGAACATCCTCTCCACATCAACTCTGTGCCCTCTGGACCTGAACACCCCTCCATAGGAAACATCCTCTCCACATCCACTCTGGGCTCTCTGGACCTGAACACCCCACCAAAGGGAACATTCTCTCCACATCCACTCTGTGCCCTCTGGTCCAGAACAGCCCACCATAGGAAACATCCTCTCCACATCCACTCTGTGCGCTCCGGTCCTGAACAACCCCACCATAGGAAACATACTCAACACATCCACTCTGTGCCCTCTGGTCCTGAACAACCCACCATAGGAAACATCCTCTCCACATCCACTCTGTGCCCTCTGATCCTAGACTCCCCACCATAGGAAACATTCTCTCCAAATCCACTCTGTCTGTGCCCTCTGGTCCCAGACTCCCCCACCATAGGAATCATCCTCTCCACATCCACTCTATGCCCTCTGGTCCTGAACACCCCACCATAGGAAACATCCTCTCCACATCCACTCTGTGCCCTCTGGTCCTGATCACCCCTACCATGAGAAACATCCTCTCCACATCCACTCTGTGACCTCTTGGCCTGAACACCCCACCATAGGAAACATCCTCTCCACATCCACTCTGTCTGTGCCCTCTGGTCCTGATCACCCCTACCATGAGAAACATCCTCTCCACATCCACTCTGTGCCCTCTTGTCCTGAACACCCCACCAGAGGAATCATCCTCTCCACATCCACTCTGTGCCCTCTGGTCCTAGACTCCCCACCATAGGAAACATCCTCTCCACATCCACTCTGTGCCCTCTGGACCTGAACACCCCTCCATAGGAAACATCCTCTCCACATCCACTCTGTGCCCTCTGGACCTGAACACCCCACCAAAGGGAACATTCTCTCCACAACCACTCTGTGCCGTCTGGCCCTGAACAACCCCACCATAGGAAACATTCTCTCCACATCCACTCTGCGCCCTCTGGTCCTGAACGACCCCACCATAGGAAACATTCTCTCCACATACACTCTGTCTGTGCCCTCTGGTCCTAGAGTCGCCCACCATAGGAAACATTCTCTCCACATCCACTCTGTGCCCTCTGGTCCTGAACACCCCACCACAGGAAATATCCTCTCCACATCCACTCTGTGCACTCTGGTCCTAGACTCCTCACCATAGGAAATATCCTCTCCACATCCACTCTGTGCCCTCTGGTCCTGAACACCCCACCATAGGAAACATTCTCTCCACATCCACTCTGTGCCCTCTGGTCCAGAACAACCCCATCATGGAAACATTCTCTCCACATCCACTCTGGGCCCTCTGGTCCTGAACAACCCCACCATGGAAACATTCTCTCCACATCCACTCTGTGCCCTCGGGTCCTGAACACCCCCACCATAGGAAACATCCTCTCCACATCCACTCTGTGCCCTCTGGACCTGAACACCCCACCATGGGAAACATTCTCTGCACATCCAATCTGTGCCCTCTGGTCCTGAACACCCCCACCATAGGAAACATCCTCTCCACATCCACTCTGTGCCCTCTGGTCCTAGACTCCCCATCATAGGAAACATCCTCTCCACATCCACTCTGTGCCCTCTGGTCCTGAACAACCCCACCATAGGAAACATCCTCTCCACATCCACTCTGTGCTCTCTGGTCCTAGACTCCCCACCATAGGAAACATTCTCTCCACATCCACTCTGTGCCCTCTGGTCCTAGAGTCCCCACCATAGGTAACATCCTCTCCACATCTACTCTGTGCCCTCTGGTCCTGAACACACCACCATAGGAAACATCCTCTCCACATCCACACTGTGCCCACTGGTCATGAACAACCCCACCATAGGAAACATCCTCTCCACATCCACTCTGTGCCCTCTGGTCCTGAACAACCCCACCATAGGAAACATCCTCTCCACATCCACTCTGTGCCCTCTGGTCCTGATCACCCCTACCATGAGAAACATCCTCTCCACATCCACTCTGTGCCCTCTTGTCCTGAACACCCCACCATAGGAAACATCCTCTCCACATCCACTCTGTCTGTGCCCTCTGGTCCTAGACTCCCCACCAGAGGAAACATCCTCTCCACATCCACTCTGTGCCCTCTGGTCCTAGACTCCCCAGCATAGGAAACATCCTCTCCACATCCACTCTGTCTGTGCCCTCTGGTCCTAGACACCCCCACCATAGGAAACATCCTCTCCACATCCACTCTGTGCCCTCTGGACCTGAACACCCCACCATAGGGAATATCCTCTCCACATCCACTCTGTGCCCTCTGGACCTGAACACCACCACAATAGGAAACATTCTCTCCACATCCACTCTGTGCCCTCTGGCCCTAGACTCCCCCACCATAGGAAACATCCTCTCTCCATATCCACTCTGTGCCCTCTGGTCCTGAACACAACACCACAGGAAACATCTTCTCCACATCCACTCTGTGCCTTCTGGTCCTAGACTCCCCACCATAGGAAACATCCCCTCCACATCCACTCTGTGCCCTCTGGTCCTGAACACCCCCACCATGGAAACATTCTCTCCACATCCACTCTCTGCCCTCTGGTCCTAGACTCCCCCACCATAGGAAACATCCTCTCCACATCCACTCTGTCTGTGCCCTCTGGTCCTAGACTCCCCCACCATAGGAAACATTCTCTCCACATCCACTCTGTGCTCTCTGGTCCTGAACAACCCCACCATAGGAAACATCCTCTCCACATCCACTCTGTCTGTGCCCTCTGGTCCTGATCACCCCTACCATGAGAAACATCCTCTCCACATCCACTCTGTGCCCTCTTGTCCTGAACACCCCACCAGAGGAAACATCCTCTCCACATCCACTCTGTGCCCTCTGGTCCTAGACTCCCCACCATAGGAAACATCCTCTCCACATCCACTCTGTGCCCTCTGGACCTGAACACCCCTCCATAGGAAACATCCTCTCCACATCCACTCTGTGCCCTCTGGACCTGAACACCCCACCAAAGGGAACATTCTCTCCACAACCACTCTGTGCCGTCTGGCCCTGAACAACCCAACCATAGGAAACATTCTCTCCACATCCACTCTGCGCCCTCTGGTCCTGAACAACCCCACCATAGGAAACATTCTCTCCACATACACTCTGTCTGTGCCCTCTGGTCCTAGAGTCGCCCACCATAGGAAACATTCTCTCCACATCCACTCTGTGCCCTCTGGTCCTGAACACCCCACCACAGGAAATATCCTCTCAACATCCACTCTGTGCCCTCTGGTCCTAGACTCCTCACCATAGGAAATATCCTCTCCACATCCACTCTGTGCCCTCTGGTCCTGAACACCCCACCATAGGAAACATTCTCTCCACATCCACTCTGTGCCCTCTGGTCCAGAACAACCCCACCATGGAAACATTCTCTCCACATCCACTCTGTGCCCTCTGGTCCTGAACAACCCCACCATGGAAACATTCTCTCCACATCCACTCTGTGCCCTCGGGTCCTGAACACCCCCACCATAGGAAACATCCTCTCCACATCCACTCTGTGCCCTCTGGACCTGAACACCCCACCATGGGAAACATTCTCTGCACATCCAATCTGTGCCCTCTGGTCCTGAACACCCCCACCATAGGAAACATCCTCTCCACATCCACTCTGTGCCCTCTGGTCCCAGACTCCCCATCATAGGAAACATCCTCTCCACATCCACTCTGTGCCCTCTGGTCCTGAACAACCCCACCATAGGAAACATCCTCTCCACATCCACTCTGTGCTCTCTGGTCCTAGACTCCCCACCATAGGAAACATTCTCTCCACATCCACTCTGTGCCCTCTGGTCCTAGAGTCCCCACCATAGGTAACATCCTCTCCACATCTACTCTGTGCCCTCTGGTCCTGAACACACCACCATAGGAAACATCCTCTCCACATCCACACTGTGCCCACTGGTCATGAACAACCCCACCATAGGAAACATCCTCTCCACATCCACTCTGTGCCCTCTGGTCCTGAACAACCCCACCATAGGAAACATCCTCTCCACATCCACTCTGTGCCCTCTGGTCCTGATCACCCCTACCATGAGAAACATCCTCTCCACATCCACTCTGTGCCCTCTTGTCCTGAACACCCCACCATAGGAAACATCCTCTCCACATCCACTCTGTCTGTGCCCTCTGGTCCTAGACTCCCCACCAGAGGAAACATCCTCTCCACATCCACTCTGTGCCCTCTGGTCCTAGACTCCCCACCATAGGAAACATCCTCTCCACATCCACTCTGTCTGTGCCCTCTGGTCCTAGACACCCCCACCATAGGAAACATCCCCTCCAAATCCACTCTGTGCCCTCTGGCCCTAGACTCCCCCACCATAGGAAACATCCTCTCTCCATATCCACTCTGTGCCCTCTGGTCCTGAACACAACACCACAGGAAACATCCTCTCCACATCCACTCTGTGCCTTCTGGTCCTAGACTCCCCACCATAGGAAACATCCCCTCCACATCCACTCTGTCTGTGCCCTCTGGTCCTAGACTCCCCCACCATAGGAAACATTCTCTCCACATCCACTCTGTGCCCTCTGGTCCTGAACAACCCCACCATAGGAAACATCCTGTCCACATCCACTCTGTGCCCTCTGGTCCTAGACTCGCACACCATAGGAAACATCCTCTCCACAACCACTCTGTGCCCTCTGGCCCTGAACAACCCCACCATAGGAAACATTCTCTCCACATCCACTCTGTGCCCTCTGGTCCTGAACACCCCACCATAGGAAACATCCGCTCCACATCCACTCTCTGCCATCTGGTCCTGAACAACCCCACCATAGGTAACATCCTCTCCACATCCACTCTCTGCCCTCTGGTCCTAGACTCCCCCACCATAGGAAACATCCTCTCCACATCCACTCTGTCTGTGCCCTCTGGTCCTAGACTCCCCCACCATAGGAAACATTCTCTCCACATCCACTCTGTGCCCTCTGGTCCTGATCAACCCCACCATAGGAAACATCCTCTCCACATCCACTCTGTCTGTGCCCTCTGGTCCTAGACACCCCCACCATAGGAAACATCCTCTCCACATCCACTCTGTGCCCTCTGGACCTGAACACCCCACCATAGGGAACATCCTCTCCACATCAACTCTGTGCCCTCTGGACCTGAACACCCCTCCATAGGAAACATCCTCTCCACATCCACTCTGTGCTCTCTGGACCTGAACACCCCACCAAAGGGAACATTCTCTCCACATCCACTCTGTGCCCTCTGGTCCTGAACAGCCCACCATAGGAAACATCCTCTCCACATCCACTCTGTGCGCTCCGGTCCTGAACAACCCCACCATAGGAAACATCCTCTCCACATCCACTTTGCGCCCTCTGGTCCTGAACACCCCCACCATAGGAAACATTCTCTCCACATCCACTCTGTGCCCTCTGGTCCTGAACACACCCACCATAGGAAACATCCTCTCCACATCCACTCTGTGCCCTCTGGTCCTGAAAACCCCACCATAGGAAACATCCTCTCCACATCCACTCTGTGCCCTCTGGTCCTGAACACCACACCATAGGAAACATCCACTCCACATCCACTCTCTGCCATCTGGTCCTGAACAACCCCACCATAGGAAACATCCTCTCCACATCCACACTGTGCCCTCTGGTCCTGAACAACCCACCATAGGAAACATCCTCTCCACATCCACTCTGTCTGTGCCCTCTGGTCCTAGACTCGCCCACCATAGGAAACATCCTCTCCACAACCACTCTGTGCCCTCTGGCCCTGAACAACCCCACCATAGGAAACATTCTCTCCACATCCACTCTGTGCCCTCTGGTCCTGAACACACCCAGCATAGGAAACATCCTCTCCACATCCACTCTGTGCCCTCTGGTCCTGAACACCCTACCATAGGAAACATCCTCTCCACATCCACTCTGTGCCCTCTGGTCCTGAACACCCCACTATAGGAAACATCCGCTCCACATCCACTCTCTGCCATCTGGTCCTGAACAACCCCACCATAGGTAACATCCTCTCCACATCCACTCTGTCTGTGCCCTCTGGTCCTAGACGCCCCCACCATAGGAAACATCCTCTCCACATCCACTATGTGCCCTCTGGTCCTGAACACAACACCACAGGAAACATTCTCTCCACATTTACTCTGTGCCATCTGGTCCTGAACAACCCACCATAGGAAACATCCTCTCCACATCCACTCTGTGCCCTCTGGTCCTGAACAACCCACCATAGGAAACATCCTCTCCACATCCACTCTGTCTGTGCCCTCTGGTCCTAGACTCGCCCACCATAGGAAACATCCTCTCCACAACCACTCTGTGCCCTCTGGCCCTGAACAACCCCACCATAGGAAACATTCTCTCCACATCCACTCTGTGCCCTCTGGTCCTGAACAACCCCACCATAGGAAACATTCTCTCCACATCCACTCTGTCTGTGCCCTCTGGTCCTAGAGTCGCCCACCATAGGAAACATTCTCTCCACATCCACTCTGTGCCCTCTGGTCCTGAACACCCCACCATAGGAAATATCCTCTCCACATCCACTCTGTGCACTCTGGTCCTAGACTCCTCACCATAGGAAATATCCTCTCCACATCCACTCTGTGCCCTCTGGTCCTGAACACCCCACCATAGGAAACATTCTCTCCACATCCACTCTGTGCACTCTGGTCCTGAACAACCCCACCATGGAAACATTCTCTCCACATCCACTCTGTGCCCTCTGGTCCTGAACAACCCCACCATGGAAACATTCTCTCCACATCCACTCTGTGCCCTCTGGTCCTGAACACCCCCACCATGGAAACATTCTCTCCACATCTACTCTGTGCCCTCTGGTCCTGAACACCCCACCATAGGAAACATCCTCTGCACATCCACACTGTGCTCTCTGGTCCTGAACAACCCCACCATAGGAAACAGCCTCTCCACATCCACACTGTGCCCACTGGTCCTGAACAACCCCACCATAGGAAACATCCTCTCCACATCCACTCTGTTCCCTCTGGTCCTGAACAACCCACCATAGGAAACATCCTCTCCACATCCACTCTGTGCCCTCTGATCCTAGACTCCCCACCATAGGAAACATTCTCTCCAAAACCACTCTGTCTGTGCCCTCTGGTCCCAGACTCCCCCACCATAGGAAACATCCTCTCCACATCCACTCTGTGACCTCTTGTCCTGAACAACCCACCATAGGAAACATCCTCTCCACATCCACTCTGTCTGTGCCCTCTGGTCCTAGACTCCCCACCAGAGGAAACATCCTCTCCACATCCACTCTGTGCCCTCTGGTCCTAGACTCCCCACCATAGGAAACATCCTCTCCACATCCACTCTGTCTGTGACCTCTGGTCCTAGACACCCCCACCATAGGAAACATCCTCTCCACATCCACTCTGTGCCCTCTGGATCTGAACACCCCACCATAGGGAACATCCTCTCCACATCCACTCTGTGCCCTCTGGACCTGAACACCCCTCCATAGGAAACATCCTCTCCTCATCCACTCTGTGCCCTCTGGACCTGAACACCCCACCAAAGGGAACATTCTCTCCACATCCACTCTGAGCCCTCTGGACCTGAACAGCCCACCATAGGAAACATCCTCTCCACATCCACTCTGTGCGCTCTGGTCCTGAACAACCCCACCATAGGAAACATCCTCTCCACATCCACTATGTGCCCTCTGGTCCTGAACACAACACCACAGGAAACATTCTTTCCACATCCACTCTGTGCCCTCTGGTCCTGAACAACCCACCATAGGAAACATCCTCTCCACATCCACTCTGTGCCCTCTGGTCCTGAACAACCCACAATAGGAAACATCCTCTCCACATCCACTCTGTCTGTGCCCTCTGGTCCTAGACTCGCCCACCATAGAAAACATCCTCTCCACAACCACTCTGTGCCCTCTGGCCCTGAACAACCCCACCATAGGAAACATTCTCTCCACATCCACTCTGTGCCCTCTGGTCCTGGACTCGCCCACCATAGGAAATATCCTCTCCACACCCACTCTGTGCACTCTGGTCCTAGACTCCTCACCATAGGAAATATCCTCTCCACATCCACTCTGTGCCCTCTGGACCTGAACACCCCACCATAGGAAACATTCTCTCCACATCCACTCTGTGCCCTCTGGTCCTGAACAACCCCACCATGGAAACATTCTCTCCACATCCACTCTGTGCCCTCGGGTCCTGAACACCCCCACCATAGGAAACATCCTCTCCACATCCGCTCTGTGCCCTCTGGACCTGAACAACCCACCATGGGAAACATTCTCTGCACATCCAATCTGTGCCCTCTGGTCCTGAACACCCCCACCATAGGAAACATCCTCTGCACATCCACTCTGTGCCCTCTGGTCCTAGACCCCCCATCATAGGAAACATCCTCTCCACATCCACTCTGTGCCCTCTGGTCCTGAACAACCCCACCATAGGAAACATCCTCTCCACATCCACACTGTGCTCTCTGGTCCTGAACAACCCCACCATAGGAAACATCCTCTCCACATCCACACTGTGCCCACTGGTCCTAAACAACCCCACCATAGGAAACATCCTCTCCACATCCACTCTGTGCACTCTGGTCCTAGACTCCCCACCATAGGAAACATCCTCTCCACATCCACTCTGTCTGTGCCCTCTGGCCCTAGACTCCCCCACCATAGGAAACATTCTCTCCACATCCACTCTGTCTGTGCCCTCTGGTCCCAGACTCCCCCACCATAAGGAACATCCTCTCCACATCCACTCTGTGCCCGCTGGTCTTGAACACCACCACCATAGGAAACATTCTCTCCACATCCACTCTGTGCCCTCTGGCCCTAGACTCCCCCACCATAGGAAACATCCTCTCCACATCCACTCTGTGCCCTCTGGTCCTGAACACAACACCACAGGAAACATCCTCTCCACATCCACTCTGTGTCTTCTGGTCCTAGACTCCCCACGATAGGAAACATCCTCTCCACATCCACTCTGTGCCCTCTGGTCCTGAACACCCCCACCATGGAAACATTCTCTCCACATCCACTCTCTGCCCTCTGGTCCTAGACTCCCCCACCATAGGAAACATCCTCTCCACATCCACTCTGTCTGTGCCCTCTGGTCCTAGACTCCCCCACCATAGGAAACATTCTCTCCACATCCACTCTGTGCCCTCTGGTCCTGAACAACCCCACCATAGGAAACATCCTCTCCACATCCACTCTGTGCCCTCTGGTCCTGAACAACCCACCATAGGAAACATTCTCTCCACATCCACTCTGTGCCCTCTGGTCCTAGACTCCCCACCATAGGAAACATCCTCTCCACATCCACTCTGTGCCCTCTGGTCCTAGAATCCCCACCAGAGGAAATATCCTCTGCACATCCACTCTGTCTGTGCCCTCTGGCCCTAGACTCCCCCACCATAGGAAATATCCTCTCCACATCCACTCTGTGCCCTCTGGTCCTGAACACCACCACCATAGGAAACAGCCTCTCCACATCCACTCTGTGCCCTCTGATCCTAGACTCCCAACCATAGGAAACATTCTCTCCAAATCCACTCTGTCTGTGCTCTCTGGTCCCAGACACCCCCACCATAGGAAACATCCTCTCCACATCCACTCTATGCCCTCTGGTCCCGAACACCCCACCATAGGAAACATCCACTCCACATCCACTCTGTGCCCTCTGGTCCTGAACACTCCTACCATGAGATACATCCTCTCCACATACACTCTGTGACCTCTTGTCCTGAACACCCCACCATAGGAAACATCCTCTCCACATCCACTCTGTCTGTGCCCTCTGCTCCTGATCACCCCTACCATGAGAAACATCCTCTCCACATCCACTCTGTGCCCTCTGGTCCTAGAGTCCCCACCATAGGTAACATCCTCTCCACATCTACTCTGTGCCCTCTGGTCCTGAACACCCCACCATAGGAAACATCCTCTCCACATCCACACTGTGCTCTCTGGTCCTGAACAACCCCACCATAGGAAACATCCTCTCCACATCCACACTGTGCCCACTGGTCCTGAACAACCCCACCATAGGAAACATCCTCTCCACATCCACTCTGTGCCCTCTGGTCCTGAACAACCCCACCATAGGAAACATACTCAACACATCCACTCTGTGCCCTCTGGTCCTGAACAACCCACCATAGGAAACATCCTCTCCACATCCACTCTGTGCCCTCTGATCCTAGACTCCCCACCATAGGAAACATTCTCTCCAAATCCACTCTGTCTGTGCCCTCTGGTCCCAGACTCCCCCACCATAGGAATCATCCTCTCCACATCCACTCTATGCCCTCTGGTCCTGAACACCCCACCATAGGAAACATACTCAACACATCCACTCTGTGCCCTCTGGTCCTGATCACCCCTACCATGAGAAACATCCTCTCCACATCCACTCTGTGACCTCTTGTCCTGAACACCCCACCATAGGAAACATCCTCTCCACATCCACTCTGTCTGTGCCCTCTGGTCCTGATCACCCCTACCATGAGAAACATCCTCTCCACATCCACTCTGTGCCCTCTTGTCCTGAACACCCCACCAGAGGAAACATCCTCTCCACATCCACTCTGTGCCCTCTGGTCCTAGACTCCCCACCATAGGAAACATCCTCTCCACATCCACTCTGTGCCCTCTGGACCTGAACACCCCTCCATAGGAAACATCCTCTCCACATCCACTCTGTGCCCTCTGGACCTGAACACCCCACCAAAGGGAACATTCTCTCCACAACCACTCTGTGCCGTCTGGCCCTGAACAACCCCACCATAGGAAACATTCTCTCCACATCCACTCTGCGCCCTCTGGTCCTGAACAACCCCACCATAGGAAACATTCTCTCCACATACACTCTGTCTGTGCCCTCTGGTCCTAGAGTGGCCCACCATAGGAAACATTCTCTCCACATCCACTCTGTGCCCTCTGGTCCTGAACACCCCACCACAGGAAATATCCTCTCCACATCCACTCTGTGCCCTCTGGTCCTAGACTCCTCACCATAGGAAACATCCTCTCCACATCCACTCTGTGCCCTCTGGTCCTGAACACCCCACCATAGGAAACATTCTCTCCACATCCACTCTGTGCCCTCTGGTCCAGAACAACCCCACCATGGAAACATTCTCTCCACATCCACTCTGTGCCCTCTGGTCCTGAACAACCCAACCATGGAAACATTCTCTCCACATCCACTCTGTGCCCTCGGGTCCTGAACACCCCCACCATAGGAAACATCCTCTCCACATCCACTCTGTGCCCTCTGGACCTGAACACCCCACCATGGGAAACATTTTCTGCACATCCAATCTGTGCCCTCTGGTCCTGAACACCCACACCATAGGAAACATCCTCTCCACATCCACTCTGTGCCCTCTGGTCCTAGACTCCCCATCATAGGAAACATTCTCTCCACATCCACTCTGTGCCCTCTGGTCCTAGAGTCCCCACCATAGGTAACATCCTCTCCACATCTACTCTGTGCCCTCTGGTCCTGAACACCCCACCATAGGAAACATCCTCTCCACATCCACACTGTGCCCACTGGTCCTGAACAACCCCACCATAGGAAACATCCTCTCCACATCCACTCTGTGCTCTCTGGTCCTAGACTCCCCACCATAGGAAACATTCTCTCCACATCCACTCTGTGCCCTCTGGTCCTAGAGTCCCCACCATAGGTAACATCCTCTCCACATCTACTCTGTGCCCTCTGGTCCTGAACACCCCACCATAGGAAACATCCTCTCCACATCCACACTGTGCCCACTGGTCCTGAACAACCCCACCATAGGAAACATCCTCTCCACATCCACTCTGTGCCCTCTGGTCCTGATCACCCCTACCATGAGAAACATCCTCTCCACATCCACTCTGTGCCCTCTTGTCCTGAACACCCCACCATAGGAAACATCCTCTCCACATCCACTCTGTCTGTGCCCTCTGCTCCTAGACTCCCCACCAGAGGAAACATCCTCTCCACATCCACTCTGTGCCCTCTGGTCCTAGACTCCCCACCATAGGAAACATCCTCTCCACATCCACTCTGTCTGTGCCCTCTGGTCCTAGACACCCCCACCATAGGAAACATCCTCTCCACGTCCACTCTGTGCCCTCTGGACCTGAACACCCAAACCATAGGGAACATCCTCTCCACATCCACTCTGTGCCCTCTGGACCTGAACAACACCACCATAGGAAACATTCTCTCCACATCCACTCTGTGCCCTCTGGCCCTAGACTCCCCCACCATAGGAAACATCCTCTCTCCATATCCACTCTGTGCCCTCTGGTCTTGAACACAACACTACAGGAAACATCCTCTCCACATCCACTCTGTGCCTTCTGGTCCTAGACTCCCCACCATAGGAAACATCCCCTCCACATCCACTCTGTGCCCTCTGGTCCTGAACACCACCACCATGGAAACATTCTCTCCACATCCACTCTCTGCCCTCTGGTCCTAGACTCCCCCACCATAGGAAACATCCTCTCCACATCCACTCTGTCTGTGCCCTCTGGTCCTAGACTCCCCCACCATAGGAAACATTCTCTCCACATCCACTCTGTGCCCTCTTGTCCTGAACAACCCCACCATAGGAAACATCCTCTCCACATCCACTCTGTCTGTGCCCTCTGGTCCTAGACACCCCCACCATAGGAAACATCCTCTCCACATCCACTCTGTGCCCTCTGGACCTGAACACCCCACCATAGGGAACATCCTCTCCACATCAACTCTGTGCCCTCTGGACCTGAACACCCCACCAAAGGGAACATTCTCTCCACATCCACTCTGTGCCCTCTGGTCCTGAACAGCCCACCATAGGAAACATCCTCTCCACATCCACTCTGTGCGCTCCGGTCCTGAACAACCCCACCATAGGAAACATCCTCTCCACATCCACTTTGCGCCCTCTGGTCCTGAACACCCCCACCATAGGAAACATTCTCTCCACATCCACTCTGTGCCCTCTGGTCCTGAACACACCCACCATAGGAAACATCTTCTCCACATCCACTCTGTGCCCTCTGGTCCTGAACACCCCACCATAGGAAACATCCTCTCCACATCCACTCTGTGCCCTCTGGTCCTGAACACCACACCATAGGAAACATCCACTCCACATCCACTCTCTGCCATCTGGTCCTGAACAACCCCACCATAGGAAACATCCTCTCCACATCCACTCTGTCTGTGCCCTCTGGTCCTAGACGCCCCCACCATAGGAAACATCCTTCTCACATCCACTATGTGCCCTCTGGTCCTGAACACAACACCACAGGAAACATTCTTTCCACATCCACTCTGTGCCCTCTGGTCCTGAACAACCCACCATAGGAAACATCCTCTCCACATCCACTCTGTGCCCTCTGGTCCTGAACAACCCACCATAGGAAACATCCTCTCCACATCCACTCTGTCTGTGCCCTCTGGTCCTAGACTCGCCCACCATAGGAAACATCCTCTCCACAACCACTCTGTGCCCTCTGGCCCTGAACAACCCCACCATAGGAAACATTCTCTCCACATCCACTCTGTGCCCTCTGGTCCTGAACACACCCAGCATAGGAAACATCCTCTCCACATCCACTCTGTGCCCTCTGGTCCTGAACACCCTACCATAGGAAACATCCTCTCCACATCCACTCTGTGCCCTCTGGTCCTGAACACCCCACCATAGGAAACATCCGCTCCACATCCACTCTCTGCCATCTGGTCCTGAACAACCCCACCATAGGTAACATCCTCTCCACATCCACTCTGTCTGTGCCCTCTGGTCCTAGACGCCCCCACCATAGGAAACATCCTCTCCACATCCACTATGTGCCCTCTGGTCCTGAACACAACACCACAGGAAACATTCTCTCCACATTTACTCTGTGCCATCTGGTCCTGAACAACCCACCATAGGAAACATCCTCTCCACATCCACTCTGTGCCCTCTGGTCCTGAACAACCCACCATAGGAAACATCCTCTCCACATCCACTCTGTCCGTGCCCTCTGGTCCTAGACTCGCCCACCATAGGAAACATCCTCTCCACAACCACTCTGTGCCCTCTGGCCCTGAACAACCCCACCATAGGAAACATCCTCTCCACATCCACTCTGTGCCCTCTGGTCCTGAACAACCCACCATAGGAAACATTCTCTCCACTTCCACTCTGTGCCCTCTGGTCCTGAACAACCCCACCATAGGAAACATTCTCTCCACATCCACTCTGTCTGTGCCCTCTGGTCCTAGAGTCGCCCACCATAGGAAACATTCTCTCCACATCCACTCTGTGCCCTCTGGTCCTGAACACCCCACCACAGGAAATATCCTCTCCACATCCACTCTGTGCACTCTGGTCCTAGACTCCTCACCATAGGAAATATCCTCTCCACATCCACTCTGTGCCCTCTGGTCCTGAACACCCCACCATAGGAAACATTCTCTCCACATCCACTCTGTGCCCTCTGGTCCTGAACAACCCCACCATGGAAACATTCTCTCCACATCCACTCTGTGCCCTCGGGTCCTGAACACCCCCACCATGGAAACATTCTCTCCACATCTACTCTGTGCCCTCTGGTCCTGAACACCCCACCATAGGAAACATCCTCTGCACATCCACACTGTGCTCTCTGGTCCTGAACAACCCCACCATAGGAAACAGCCTCTCCACATCCACACTGTGCCCACTGGTCCTGAACAACCCCACCATAGGAAACATCCTCTCCACATCCACTCTGTTCCCTCTGGTCCTGAACAACCCACCATAGGAAACATCCTCTCCACATCCACTCTGTGCCCTCTGATCCTAGACTCCCCACCATAGGAAACATTCTCTCCAAATCCACTCTGTCTGTGCCCTCTGGTCCCAGACTCCCCCACCATAGGAAACATCCTCTCCACATCCACTCTGTGACCTCTTGTCCTGAACAACCCACCATAGGAAACATCCTCTCCACATCCACTCTGTCTGTGCCCTCTGGTCCTGATCACCCCTACCATGAGAAACATCCTCTCCACATCCACTCTGTGCCCTCTTGTCCTGAACACCCCACCATAGGAAACATCCTCTCCACATCCACTCTGTCTGTGCCCTCTGGTCCTAGACTCCCCACCAGAGGAAACATCCTCTCCACATCCACTCTGTGCCCTCTGGTCCTAGACTCCCCACCATAGGAAACATCCTCTCCACATCCACTCTGTCTGTGCCCTCTGGTCCTAGACACCCCCACCATAGGAAACATCCTCTCCACATCTACTCTGTGCCCTCTGGACCTGAACACCCCACCATAGGGAACATCCTCTCCACATCCACTCTGTGCCCTCTGGACCTGAACACCCCTCCATAGGAAACGTCCTCTCCACATCCACTCTGTGCCCTCTGGACCTGAACACCCCACCAAAGGGAACATTCTCTCCACATCCACTCTGAGCCCTCTGGTCCTGAACAGCCCACCATAGGAAACATCCTCTCCACATCCACTCTGTGCGCTCTGGTCCTGAACAACCCCACCATAGGAAACATCCTCTCCACATCCACTATGTGCCCTCTGGTCCTGAACACAACACCACAGGAAACATTCTTTCCACATCCACTCTGTGCCCTCTGGTCCTGAACAACCCACCATAGGAAACATCCTCTCCACATCCACTCTGTGCCCTCTGGTCCTGAACAACCCACCATAGGAAACATCCTCTCCACATCCACTCTGTTTGTGCCCTCTGGTCCTAGACTCGCCCACCATAGAAAACATCCTCTCCACAACCACTCTGTGCCCTCTGGCCCTGAACAACCCCACCATAGGAAACATTCTCTCCACATCCACTCTGTGCCCTCTGGTCCTGGACTCGCCCACCATAGGAAATATCCTCTCCACATCCACTCTGTGCACTCTGGTCCTAGACTCCTCACCATAGGAAATATCCTCTCCACATCCACTCTGTGCCCTCTGGACCTGAACACCCCACCATAGGAAACATTCTCTCCACATCCACTCTGTGCCCTCTGGTCCTGAACAACCCCACCATGGAAACATTCTCTCCACATCCACTCTGTGCCCTCGGGTCCTGAACACCCCCACCATAGGAAACATCCTCTCCACATCCGCTCTGTGCCCTCTGGACCTGAACACCCCACCATGGGAAACATTCTCTGCACATCCAATCTGTGCCCTCTGGTCCTGAACACCCCCACCATAGGAAACATCCTCTCCACATCCACTCTGTGCCCTCTGGTCCTAGACTCCCCATCATAGGAAACATCCTCTCCACATCCACTCTGTGCCCTCTGGTCCTGAACAACCCCACCATAGGAAACATCCTCTCCACATCCACTCTGTGCTCTCTGGTCCTAGACTCCCCACCATAGGAAACATTCTCTCCACATCCACTCTGTGCCCTCTGGTCCTAGAGTCCCCACCATAGGTAACATCCTCTCCACATCTACTCTGTGCCCTCTGGTCCTGAACACCCCACCATAGGAAACATCCTCTCCACATCCACACTGTGCTCTCTGGTCCTGAAGAACCCCACCATAGGAAACATCCTCTCCACATCCACACTGTGCCCACTGGTCCTGAAAAACCCCACCATAGGAAACATCCTCTCCACATCCACTCTGTGCCCTCTGGTCCTGAACACCCCACCATAGGAAACATCCTCTCCACATCCACACTGTGCTCTCTGGTCCTGAACAACCCCACCATAGGAAACATCCTCTCCACATCCACACTGTGCCCACTGGTCCTAAACAACCCCACCATAGGAAACATCCTCTCCACATCCACTCTGTGCACTCTGGTCCTAGACTCCCCACCATAGGAAACATCCTCTCCACATCCACTCTGTCTGTGCCCTCTGGCCATAGACTCCCCCACCATAGGAAACATTCTCTCCACATCCACTCTGTCTGTGCCCTCTGGTCCCAGACTCCCCCACCATAAGGAACATCCTCTCCACATCCACTATGTGCCCGCTGGTCTTGAACACCACCACCATAGGAAACATTCTCTCCACATCCACTCTGTGCCCTCTGGTCCTGAACACAACACCACAGGAAACATCCTCTCCACATCCACTCTGTCTGTGCCCTCTGGTCCTAGACTCCCCCACCATAGGAAACATTCTCTCCACATCCACTCTGTGCCCTCTGGTCCTGAACAACCCCACCATAGGAAACATCCTCTCCACATCCACTCTGTGCCCTCTGGTCCTGAACAACCCACCATAGGAAACATTCTCTCCACATCCACTCTGTGCCCTCTGGTCCTAGACTCCCCACCATAGGAAACATCCTCTCCACATCCACTCTGTGCCCTCTGGTCCTAGAATCCCCACCAGAGGAAATATCCTCTGCACATCCACTCTGTCTGTGCCCTCTGGCCCTAGACTCCCCCACCATAGGAAATATCCTCTCCACATCCACTCTGTGCCCTCTGGTCCTGAACACCGCCACCATAGGAAACATCCTCTCCACATCCACTCTGTGCCCTCTGATCCTAGACTCCCAACCATAGGAAACATTCTCTCCAAATCCACTCTGTCTGTGCCCTCTGGTCCCAGACACCCCCACCATAGGAAACATCCTCTCCACATCCACTCTATGCCCTCTGGTCCCGAACACCCCACCATAGGAAACATCCTCTCCACATCCACTCTGTGCCCTCTGGTCCTGATCACTCCTACCATGAGATACATCCTCTCCACATCCACTCTGTGACCTCTTGTCCTGAACACCCCACCATAGGAAACATCCTCTCCACATCCACTCTGTCTGTGCCCTCTGGTCCTGATCACCCCTACCATGAGAAACATCCTCTCCAAATCCACTCTGTGCCCTCTTCTCCTGAACACCCCACCATAGGAAACATCCTCTCCACATCCACTCTGTGCTCTCTGGTCCTAGACTCCCCACCATAGGAAACATTTTCTCCACATCCACTCTGTGCCCTCTGGTCCTAGAGTCCCCACCATAGGTAACATCCTCTCCACATCTACTCTGTGCCCTCTGGTCCTGAACACCCCACCATAGGAAACATCCTCTCCACATCCACACTGTGCTCTCTGGTCCTGAACAACCCCACCATAGGAAACATCCTCTCCACATCCACACTGTGCCCACTGGTCCTGAACAACCCCACCATAGGAAACATCCTCTCCACATCCACTCTGTGCCCTCTGGTCCTGAACAACCCCACCATAGGAAACATCCTCTCCACATCCACTCTGTGCCCTCTGGTCCTGAACAACCCCACCATAGGAAACATCCTCAACACATCCACTCTGTGCCCTCTGGTCCTGAACAACCCACCATAGGAAACATACTCTCCACATCCACTCTGTGCCCTCTGATCCTAGACTCCCCACCATAGGAAACATTCTCTCCAAATCCACTCTGTCTGTGCCCTCTGGTCCCAGACTCCCCCACCATAGGAATCATCCTCTCCACATCCACTCTATGCCCTCTGGTCCTGAACACCCCACCATAGGAAACATCCTCTCCACATCCACTCTGTGCCCTCTGGTCCTGATCACCCCTACCATGAGAAACATCCTCTCCACATCCACTCTGTGACCTCTTGTCCTGAACACCCCACCATAGGAAACATCCTCTCCACATCCACTCTGTCTGTGCCCTCTGGTCCTGATCACCCCTACCATGAGAAACATCCTCTCCACATCCACTCTGTGCCCTCTTGTCCTGAACACCCCACCATAGGAAACATCCTCTCCACATCCACTCTGTCTGTGCCCTCTGGTCCTAGACTCCCCACCAGAGGAAACATCCTCTCCACATCCACTCTGTGCCCTCTGGTCCTAGACTCCCCACCATAGGAAACATCCTCTCCACATCCACTCTGTGCCCTCTGGACCTGAACACCCCTCCATAGGAAACATCCTCTCCACATCCACTCTGTGCCCTCTGGACCTGAACACCCCACCAAAGGGAACATTCTCTCCACATCCACTCTGTGCCCTCTGGTCCTGAACAGCCCACCATAGGAAACATCCTCTCCACATCCACTCTGTCTGTGCCCTCTGGTCCTGATCACCCCTACCATGAGAAACATCCTCTCCACATCCACTCTGTGCCCTCTTGTCCTGAACACCCCACCATAGGAAACATCCTCTCCACATCCACTCTGTCTGTGCCCTCTGGTCCTAGACTCCCCACCAGAGGAAACATCCTCTCCACATCCACTCTGTGCCCTCTGGTCCTAGACTCCCCACCATAGGAAACATTCTCTCCACATCCACTCTGTGCCCTCTGGTCCTAGAGTCCCCACCATAGGTAACATCCTCTCCACATCTACTCTGTGCCCTCTGGTCCTGAACACCCCACCATAGGAAACATCCTCTCCACATCCACACTGTGCTCTCTGGTCCTGAAGAACCCCACCATAGGAAACATCCTCTCCACATCCACACTGTGCCCACTGGTCCTGAACAACCCCACCATAGGAAACATCCTCTCCACATCCACTCTGTGCCCTCTGGTCCTGAACACCCCACCATAGGAAACATCCTCTCCACATCCACACTGTGCTCTCTGGTCCTGAACAACCCCACGATAGGAAACATCCTCTCCACATCCACGCTGTGCCCACTGGTCCTAAACAACCCCACCATAGGAAACATCCTCTCCACATCCACTCTGTGCACTCTGGTCCTAGACTCCTCACCATAGGAAACATCCTCTCCACATCCACTCTGTCTGTGCCCTCTGGCCCTAGACTCCCCCACCATAGGAAACATTCTCTCCACATCCACTCTGTCTGTGCCCTCTGGTCACAGACTCCCCCACCATAAGGAACATCCTCTCCACATCCACTCTGTGCCCGCTGGTCTTGAACACCACCACCATAGGAAACATTCTCTCCACATCCACTCTGTGCCCTCTGGCCCTAGACTCCCCCACCATAGGAAACATCCTCTCCACATCCACTCTGTGCCCTCTGGTCCTGAACACAACACCACAGGAAACATCCTCTCCACATCCACTCTGTGCCTTCTGGTCCTAGACTCCCCACCATAGGAAACATCCTCTCCACATCCACTCCGTGCCCTCTGGTCCTGAACACCCCCACCATGGAAACATTCTCTAAACATCCACTCTCTGCCCTCTGGTCCTAGACTCCCCCACCATAGGAAACATCCTCTCCACATCCACTCTGTGCCCTCTGGTCCTGAACAACCCCACCATAGGAAACATCCTCTCCACATCCACTCTGTGCCCTCTGGTCCTGAACAACCCACCATAGGAAACATTCTCTCCACATCCACTCTGTGCCCTCTGGTCCTAGACTCCCCACCATAGGAAACATCCTCTCCACATCCACTCTGTGCCCTCTGGTCCTAGAATCCCCACCAGAGGAAATATCCTCTGCACATCCACTCTGTCTGTGCCCTCTGGCCCTAGACTCCCCCACCATAGGAAATATCCTCTCCACATCCACTCTGTGCCCTCTGGTCCTGAACACCGCCACCATAGGAAACATCCTCTCCACATCCACTCTGTGCCCTCTGATCCTAGACTCCCAACCATAGGAAACATTCTCTCCACATCCACTCTGTGCCCTCTGGTCCTGATCACTCCTACCATGAGATACATCCTCTCCACATCCACTCTGTGACCTCTTGTCCTGAACACCCCACCATAGGAAACATCCTCTCCACATCCACTCTGTCTGTGCCCTCTGGTCCTGATCACCCCTACCATGAGAAACATCCTCTCCAAATCCACTCTGTGCCCTCTTGTCCTGAACACCCCACCATAGGAAACATCCTCTCCACATCCACACTGTGCTCTCTGGTCCTAGACTCCCCACCATAGGAAACATTCTCTCCACATCCACTCTGTGCCCTCTGGTCCTAGAGTCCCCACCATAGGTAACATCCTCTCCACATCTACTCTGTGCCCTCTGGTCCTGAACACCCCACCATAGGAAACATTCTCTCCACATCCACTCTGTGCCCTCTGGTCCTAGAGTCCCCACCATAGGTAACATCCTCTCCACATCTACTCTGTGCCCTCTGGTCCTGAACACCCCACCATAGGAAACATCCTCTCCACATCCACACTGTGCTCTCTGGTCCTGAAGAACCCCACCATAGGAAACATCCTCTCCACATCCACACTGTGCCCACTGGTCCTGAACAACCCCACCATAGGAAACATCCTCTCCACATCCACTCTGTGCCCTCTGGTCCTGAACACCCCACCATAGGAAACATCCTCTCCACATCCACACAGTGCTCTCTGGTCCTGAACAACCCCACGATAGGAAACATCCTCTCCACATCCACTCTGTCTGTGCCCTCTGGTCCTGATCACCCCTACCATGAGAAACATCCTCTCCACATCCACTCTGTGCCCTCTTGTCCTGAACACCCCACCATAGGAAACATCCTCTCCACATCCACTCTGTCTGTGCCCTCTGGTCCTAGACT
Source organism: Hemitrygon akajei (assembly GCF_048418815.1). Classification (NCBI taxonomy): domain Eukaryota; kingdom Metazoa; phylum Chordata; class Chondrichthyes; order Myliobatiformes; family Dasyatidae; genus Hemitrygon; species Hemitrygon akajei. The sequence goes on along the minus strand of NC_133147.1, from coordinate 42,751,083 downwards.
CCCCACCAGAGGAAACATCCTCTCCACATCCACTCTGTGCCCTCTGGTCCTAGACTCCCCACCATAGGAAACATCCTCTCCACATCCACTCTGTGCCCTCTGGACCTGAACACCCCTCCATAGGAAACATCCTCTCCACATCCACTCTGTGCCCTCTGGACCTGAACACCCCACCAAAGGGAACATTCTCTCCACATCCACTCTGTGCCCTCTGGTCCTGAACAGCCCACCATAGGAAACATCCTCTCCACATCCACTCTGTCTGTGCCCTCTGGTCCTGATCACCCCTACCATGAGAAACATCCTCTCCACATCCACTCTGTGCCCTCTTGTCCTGAACACCCCACCATAGGAAACATCCTCTCCACATCCACTCTGTCTGTGCCCTCTGGTCCTAGACTCCCCACCAGAGGAAACATTCTCTCCAAATCCACTCTGTCTGTGCCCTCTGGTCCCAGACACCCCCACCATAGGAAACATCCTCTCCACATCCACTCTATGCCCTCTGGTCCCGAACACCCCACCATAGGAAACATCCTCTCCACATCCACTCTGTGCCCTCTGGTCCTGATCACTCCTACCATGAGATACATCCTCTCCACATCCACTCTGTGACCTCTTGTCCTGAACACCCCACCATAGGAAACATCCTCTCCACATCCACTCTGTCTGTGCCCTCTGGTCCTGATCACCCCTACCATGAGAAACATCCTCTCCAAATCCACTCTGTGCCCTCTTCTCCTGAACACCCCACCATAGGAAACATCCTCTCCACATCCACTCTGTGCTCTCTGGTCCTAGACTCCCCACCATAGGAAACATTTTCTCCACATCCACTCTGTGCCCTCTGGTCCTAGAGTCCCCACCATAGGTAACATCCTCTCCACATCTACTCTGTGCCCTCTGGTCCTGAACACCCCACCATAGGAAACATCCTCTCCACATCCACACTGTGCTCTCTGGTCCTGAACAACCCCACCATAGGAAACATCCTCTCCACATCCACACTGTGCCCACTGGTCCTGAACAACCCCACCATAGGAAACATCCTCTCCACATCCACTCTGTGCCCTCTGGTCCTGAACAACCCCACCATAGGAAACATCCTCTCCACATCCACTCTGTGCCCTCTGGTCCTGAACAACCCCACCATAGGAAACATCCTCAACACATCCACTCTGTGCCCTCTGGTCCTGAACAACCCACCATAGGAAACATACTCTCCACATCCACTCTGTGCCCTCTGATCCTAGACTCCCCACCATAGGAAACATTCTCTCCAAATCCACTCTGTCTGTGCCCTCTGGTCCCAGACTCCCCCACCATAGGAATCATCCTCTCCACATCCACTCTATGCCCTCTGGTCCTGAACACCCCACCATAGGAAACATCCTCTCCACATCCACTCTGTGCCCTCTGGTCCTGATCACCCCTACCATGAGAAACATCCTCTCCACATCCACTCTGTGACCTCTTGTCCTGAACACCCCACCATAGGAAACATCCTCTCCACATCCACTCTGTCTGTGCCCTCTGGTCCTGATCACCCCTACCATGAGAAACATCCTCTCCACATCCACTCTGTGCCCTCTTGTCCTGAACACCCCACCATAGGAAACATCCTCTCCACATCCACTCTGTCTGTGCCCTCTGGTCCTAGACTCCCCACCAGAGGAAACATCCTCTCCACATCCACTCTGTGCCCTCTGGTCCTAGACTCCCCACCATAGGAAACATCCTCTCCACATCCACTCTGTGCCCTCTGGACCTGAACACCCCTCCATAGGAAACATCCTCTCCACATCCACTCTGTGCCCTCTGGACCTGAACACCCCACCAAAGGGAACATTCTCTCCACATCCACTCTGTGCCCTCTGGTCCTGAACAGCCCACCATAGGAAACATCCTCTCCACATCCACTCTGTCTGTGCCCTCTGGTCCTGATCACCCCTACCATGAGAAACATCCTCTCCACATCCACTCTGTGCCCTCTTGTCCTGAACACCCCACCATAGGAAACATCCTCTCCACATCCACTCTGTCTGTGCCCTCTGGTCCTAGACTCCCCACCAGAGGAAACATCCTCTCCACATCCACTCTGTGCCCTCTGGTCCTAGACTCCCCACCATAGGAAACATTCTCTCCACATCCACTCTGTGCCCTCTGGTCCTAGAGTCCCCACCATAGGTAACATCCTCTCCACATCTACTCTGTGCCCTCTGGTCCTGAACACCCCACCATAGGAAACATCCTCTCCACATCCACACTGTGCTCTCTGGTCCTGAAGAACCCCACCATAGGAAACATCCTCTCCACATCCACACTGTGCCCACTGGTCCTGAACAACCCCACCATAGGAAACATCCTCTCCACATCCACTCTGTGCCCTCTGGTCCTGAACACCCCACCATAGGAAACATCCTCTCCACATCCACACTGTGCTCTCTGGTCCTGAACAACCCCACGATAGGAAACATCCTCTCCACATCCACGCTGTGCCCACTGGTCCTAAACAACCCCACCATAGGAAACATCCTCTCCACATCCACTCTGTGCACTCTGGTCCTAGACTCCTCACCATAGGAAACATCCTCTCCACATCCACTCTGTCTGTGCCCTCTGGCCCTAGACTCCCCCACCATAGGAAACATTCTCTCCACATCCACTCTGTCTGTGCCCTCTGGTCACAGACTCCCCCACCATAAGGAACATCCTCTCCACATCCACTCTGTGCCCGCTGGTCTTGAACACCACCACCATAGGAAACATTCTCTCCACATCCACTCTGTGCCCTCTGGCCCTAGACTCCCCCACCATAGGAAACATCCTCTCCACATCCACTCTGTGCCCTCTGGTCCTGAACACAACACCACAGGAAACATCCTCTCCACATCCACTCTGTGCCTTCTGGTCCTAGACTCCCCACCATAGGAAACATCCTCTCCACATCCACTCCGTGCCCTCTGGTCCTGAACACCCCCACCATGGAAACATTCTCTAAACATCCACTCTCTGCCCTCTGGTCCTAGACTCCCCCACCATAGGAAACATCCTCTCCACATCCACTCTGTGCCCTCTGGTCCTGAACAACCCCACCATAGGAAACATCCTCTCCACATCCACTCTGTGCCCTCTGGTCCTGAACAACCCACCATAGGAAACATTCTCTCCACATCCACTCTGTGCCCTCTGGTCCTAGACTCCCCACCATAGGAAACATCCTCTCCACATCCACTCTGTGCCCTCTGGTCCTAGAATCCCCACCAGAGGAAATATCCTCTGCACATCCACTCTGTCTGTGCCCTCTGGCCCTAGACTCCCCCACCATAGGAAATATCCTCTCCACATCCACTCTGTGCCCTCTGGTCCTGAACACCGCCACCATAGGAAACATCCTCTCCACATCCACTCTGTGCCCTCTGATCCTAGACTCCCAACCATAGGAAACATTCTCTCCACATCCACTCTGTGCCCTCTGGTCCTGATCACTCCTACCATGAGATACATCCTCTCCACATCCACTCTGTGACCTCTTGTCCTGAACACCCCACCATAGGAAACATCCTCTCCACATCCACTCTGTCTGTGCCCTCTGGTCCTGATCACCCCTACCATGAGAAACATCCTCTCCAAATCCACTCTGTGCCCTCTTGTCCTGAACACCCCACCATAGGAAACATCCTCTCCACATCCACACTGTGCTCTCTGGTCCTAGACTCCCCACCATAGGAAACATTCTCTCCACATCCACTCTGTGCCCTCTGGTCCTAGAGTCCCCACCATAGGTAACATCCTCTCCACATCTACTCTGTGCCCTCTGGTCCTGAACACCCCACCATAGGAAACATTCTCTCCACATCCACTCTGTGCCCTCTGGTCCTAGAGTCCCCACCATAGGTAACATCCTCTCCACATCTACTCTGTGCCCTCTGGTCCTGAACACCCCACCATAGGAAACATCCTCTCCACATCCACACTGTGCTCTCTGGTCCTGAAGAACCCCACCATAGGAAACATCCTCTCCACATCCACACTGTGCCCACTGGTCCTGAACAACCCCACCATAGGAAACATCCTCTCCACATCCACTCTGTGCCCTCTGGTCCTGAACACCCCACCATAGGAAACATCCTCTCCACATCCACACAGTGCTCTCTGGTCCTGAACAACCCCACGATAGGAAACATCCTCTCCACATCCACTCTGTCTGTGCCCTCTGGTCCTGATCACCCCTACCATGAGAAACATCCTCTCCACATCCACTCTGTGCCCTCTTGTCCTGAACACCCCACCATAGGAAACATCCTCTCCACATCCACTCTGTCTGTGCCCTCTGGTCCTAGACTCCCCACCAGAGGAAACATCCTCTCCACATCCACTCTGTGCCCTCTGGTCCTAGACTCCCCACCATAGGAAACATCCTCTCCACATCCACTCTGTGCCCTCTGGACCTGAACACCCCTCCATAGGAAACATCCTCTCCACATCCACTCTGTGCCCTCTGGACCTGAACACCCCACCAAAGGGAACATTCTCTCCACATCCACTCTGTGCCCTCTGGTCCTGAACAGCCCACCATAGGAAACATCCTCTCCACATCCACTCTGTCTGTGCCCTCTGGTCCTGATCACCCCTACCATGAGAAACATCCTCTCCACATCCACTCTGTGCCCTCTTGTCCTGAACACCCCACCATAGGAAACATCCTCTCCACATCCACTCTGTCTGTGCCCTCTGGTCCTAGACTCCCCACCAGAGGAAACATCCTCTCCAAATCCACTCTGTGCCCTCTGGTCCTAGACTCCCCACCATAGGAAACATTCTCTCCACATCCACTCTGTGCCCTCTGGTCCTAGAGTCCCCACCATAGGTAACATCCTCTCCACATCTACTCTGTGCCCTCTGGTCCTGAACACCCCACCATAGGAAACATCCTCTCCACATCCACACTGTGCTCTCTGGTCCTGAAGAACCCCACCATAGGAAACATCCTCTCCACATCCACACTGTGCCCACTGGTCCTGAACAACCCCACCATAGGAAACATCCTCTCCACATCCACTCTGTGCCCTCTGGTCCTGAACACCCCACCATAGGAAACATCCTCTCCACATCCACACTGTGCTCTCTGGTCCTGAACAACCCCACGATAGGAAACATCCTCTCCACATCCACACTGTGCCCACTGGTCCTAAACAACCCCACCATAGGAAACATCCTCTCCACATCCACTCTGTGCACTCTGGTCCTAGACTCCCCACCATAGGAAACATCCTCTCCACATCCACTCTGTCTGTGCCCTCTGGCCCTAGACTCCCCCACCATAGGAAACATTCTCTCCACATCCACTCTGTCTGTGCCCTCTGGTCACAGACTCCCCCACCATAAGGAACATCCTCTCCACATCCACTCTGTGCCCGCTGGTCTTGAACACCACCACCATAGGAAACATTCTCTCCACATCCACTCTGTGCCCTCTGGCCCTAGACTCCCCCACCATAGGAAACATCCTCTCCACATCCACTCTGTGCCCTCTGGTCCTGAACACAACACCACAGGAAACATCCTCTCCACATCCACTCTGTGCCTTCTGGTCCTAGACTCCCCACCATAGGAAACATCCTCTCCACATCCACTCCGTGCCCTCTGGTCCTGAACACCCCCACCATGGAAACATTCTCTAAACATCCACTCTCTGCCCTCTGGTCCTAGACTCCCCCACCATAGGAAACATCCTCTCCACATCCACTCTGTGCCCTCTGGTCCTGAACAACCCCACCATAGGAAACATCCTCTCCACATCCACTCTGTGCCCTCTGGTCCTGAACAACCCACCATAGGAAACATTCTCTCCACATCCACTCTGTGCCCTCTGGTCCTAGACTCCCCACCATAGGAAACATCCTCTCCACATCCACTCTGTGCCCTCTGGTCCTAGAATCCCCACCAGAGGAAATATCCTCTGCACATCCACTCTGTCTGTGCCCTCTGGCCCTAGACTCCCCCACCATAGGAAATATCCTCTCCACATCCACTCTGTGCCCTCTGGTCCTGAACACCGCCACCATAGGAAACATCCTCTCCACATCCACTCTGTGCCCTCTGATCCTAGACTCCCAACCATAGGAAACATTCTCTCCAAATCCACTCTGTCTGTGCCCTCTGGTCCCAGACACCCCCACCATAGGAAACATCCTCTCCACATCCATTCTATGCCCTCTGGTCCCGAACACCCCACCATAGGAAACATCCTCTCCACATCCACTCTGTGCCCTCTGGTCCTGATCACTCCTACCATGAGATACATCCTCTCCACATCCACTCTGTGACCTCTTGTCCTGAACACCCCACCATAGGAAACATCCTCTCCACATCCACTCTGTCTGTGCCCTCTGGTCCTGATCACCCCTACCATGAGAAACATCCTCTCCAAATCCACTCTGTGCCCTCTTGTCCTGAACACCCCACCATAGGAAACATCCTCTCCACATCCACACTGTGCTCTCTGGTCCTAGACTCCCCACCATAGGAAACATTCTCTCCACATCCACTCTGTGCCCTCTGGTCCTAGAGTCCCCACCATAGGTAACATCCTCTCCACATCTACTCTGTGCCCTCTGGTCCTGAACACCCCACCATAGGAAACATTCTCTCCACATCCACTCTGTGCCCTCTGGTCCTAGAGTCCCCACCATAGGTAACATCCTCTCCACATCTACTCTGTGCCCTCTGGTCCTGAACACCCCACCATAGGAAACATCCTCTCCACATCCACACTGTGCTCTCTGGTCCTGAAGAACCCCACCATAGGAAACATCCTCTCCACATCCACACTGTGCCCACTGGTCCTGAACAACCCCACCATAGGAAACATCCTCTCCACATCCACTCTGTGCCCTCTGGTCCTGAACACCCCACCATAGGAAACATCCTCTCCACATCCACACTGTGCTCTCTGGTCCTGAACAACCCCACGATAGGAAACATCCTCTCCACATCCACACTGTGCCCACTGGTCCTAAACAACCCCACCATAGGAAACATCCTCTCCACATCCACTCTGTGCACTCTGGTCCTAGACTCCCCACCATAGGAAACATCCTCTCCACATCCACTCTGTCTGTGCCCTCTGGCCCTAGACTCCCCCACCATAGGAAACATTCTCTCCACATCCACTCTGTCTGTGCCCTCTGGTCCCAGACTCCCCCACCATAAGGAACATCCTCTCCACATCCACTCTGTGCCCGCTGGTCTTGAACACCACCACCATAGGAAACATTCTCTCCACATCCACTCTGTGCCCTCTGGCCCTAGACTCCCCCACCATAGGAAACATCCTCTCCACATCCACTCTGTGCCCTCTGGTCCTGAACACAACACCACAGGAAACATCCTCTCCACATCCACTCTGTGCCTTCTGGTCCTAGACTCCCCACCATAGGAAACATCCTCTCCACATCCACTCCGTGCCCTCTGGTCCTGAACACCCCCACCATGGAAACATTCTCTAAACATCCACTCTCTGCCCTCTGGTCCTAGACTCCCCCACCATAGGAAACATCCTCTCCACATCCACTCTGTGCCCTCTGGTCCTGAACAACCCCACCATAGGAAACATCCTCTCCACATCCACTCTGTGCCCTCTGGTCCTGAACAACCCACCATAGGAAACATTCTCTCCACATCCACTCTGTGCCCTCTGGTCCTAGACTCCCCACCATAGGAAACATCCTCTCCACATCCACTCTGTGCCCTCTGGTCCTAGAATCCCCACCAGAGGAAATATCCTCTGCACATCCACTCTGTCTGTGCCCTCTGGCCCTAGACTCCCCCACCATAGGAAATATCCTCTCCACATCCACTCTGTGCCCTCTGGTCCTGAACACCGCCACCATAGGAAACATCCTCTCCACATCCACTCTGTGCCCTCTGATCCTAGACTCCCAACCATAGGAAACATTCTCTCCAAATCCACTCTGTCTGTGCCCTCTGGTCCCAGACACCCCCACCATAGGAAACATCCTCTCCACATCCACTCTATGCCCTCTGGTCCCGAACACCCCACCATAGGAAACATCCTGTCCACATCCACTCTGTGCCCTCTGGTCCTGATCACTCCTACCATGAGATACATCCTCTCCACATCCACTCTGTGACCTCTTGTCCTGAACACCCCACCATAGGAAACATCCTCTCCACATCCACTCTGTCTGTGCCCTCTGGTCCTGATCACCCCTACCATGAGAAACATCCTCTCCAAATCCACTCTGTGCCCTCTTGTCCTGAACACCCCACCATAGGAAACATCCTCTCCACATCCACTCTGTGCTCTCTGGTCCTAGACTCCCCACCATAGGAAACATTCTCTCCACATCCACTCTGTGCCCTCTGGTCCTAGAGTCCCCACCATAGGTAACATCCTCTCCACATCTACTCTGTGCCCTCTGGTCCTGAACACCCCACCATAGGAAACATCCTCTCCACATCCACACTGTGCTCTCTGGTCCTGAACAACCCCACCATAGGAAACATCCTCTCCACATCCACACTGTGCCCACTGGTCCTGAACAACCCCACCATAGGAAACATCCTCTCCACATCCACTCTGTGCCCTCTGGTCCTGAACAACCCACCATAGGAAACATCCTCTCCACATCCACTCTGTGCCCTCTGATCCTAGACTCCCCACCATAGGAAACATTCTCTCCAAATCCACTCTGTCTGTGCCCTCTGGTCACAGACTCCCCCACCATAGGAATCATCCTCTCCACATCCACTCTATGCCCTCTGGTCCTGAACACCCCACCATAGGAAACATCCTCTCCACATCCACTCTGTGCCCTCTGGTCCTGATCACCCCTACCATGAGAAACATCCTCTCCACATCCACTCTGTGACCTCTTGTCCTGAACACCCCACCATAGGAAACATCCTCTCGACATCCACTCTGTCTGTGCCCTCTGGTCCTGATCACCCCTACCATGAGAAACATCCTCTCCACATCCACTCTGTGCCCTCTTGTCCTGAACACCCCACCATAGGAAACATCCTCTCCACATCCACTCTGTCTGTGCCCTCTGGTCCTAGACTCCCCACCAGAGGAAACATCCTCTCCACATCCACTCTGTGCCCTCTGGTCCTAGAGTCCCCACCATAGGTAACATCCTCTCCACATCTACTCTGTGCCCTCTGGTCCTGAACACCCCACCATAGGAAACATCCTCTCCACATCCACACTGTGCTCTCTGGTCCTGAAGAACCCCACCATAGGAAACATCCTCTCCACATCCACACTGTGCCCACTGGTCCTGAACAACCCCACCATAGGAAACATCCTCTCCACATCCACTCTGTGCCCTCTGCTCCTGAACACCCCACCATAGGAAACATCCTCTCCACATCCACACTGTGCTCTCTGCTCCTGAACAACCCCACGATAGGAAACATCCTCTCCACATCCACACTGTGCCCACTGGTCCTAAACAACCCCACCATAGGAAACATCCTCTCCACATCCACTCTGTGCACTCTGGTCCTAGACTCCCCACCATAGGAAACATCCTCTCCACATCCACTCTGTCTGTGCCCTCTGGCCCTAGACTCCCCCACCATAGGAAACATTCTCTCCACATCCACTCTGTCTGTGCCCTCTGGTCCCAGACTCCCCCACCATAAGGAACATCCTCTCTACATCCACTCTGTGCCCGCTGGTCTTGAACACCACCACCATAGGAAACATTCTCTCCACATCCACTCTGTGCCCTCTGGCCCTAGACTCCCCCACCATAGGAAACATCCTCTCCACATCCACTCTGTGCCCTCTGGTCCTGAACACAACACCACAGGAAACATCCTCTCCACATCCACTCTGTGCCTTCTGGTCCTAGACTCCCCACCATAGGAAACATCCTCTCCACATCCACTCTGTGCCCTCTGGTCCTGAACACCCCCACCATGGAAACATTCTCTAAACATCCACTCTCTGCCCTCTGGTCCTAGACTCCCCCACCATAGGAAACATCCTCTCCACATCCACTCTGTGCCCTCTGGTCCTGAACAACCCCACCATAGGAAACATCCTCTCCACATCCACTCTGTGCCCTCTGGTCCTGAACAAACCACCATAGGAAACATTCTCTCCACATCCACTCTGTGCCCTCTGGTCCTAGACTCCCCACCATAGGAAACATCCTCTCCACATCCACTCTGTGCCCTCTGGTCCTAGAATCCCCACCAGAGGAAATATCCTCTGCACATCCACTCTGTCTGTGCCCTCTGGCCCTAGACTCCCCCACCATAGGAAATATCCTCTCCACATCCACTCTGTGCCCTCTGGTCCTGAACAACACCACCATAGGAAACATCCTCTCCACATCCACTAGTGCCCTCTGATCCTAGACTCCCAACCATAGGAAACATTCTCTCCAAATCCACTCTGTCTGTGCCCTCTGGTCCCAGACACCCCCACCATAGGAAACATCCTCTCCACATCCACTCTATGCCCTCTGGTCCCGAACACCCCACCATAGGAAACATCCTCTCCACATCCACTCTGTGCCCTCTGGTCCTGATCACTCCTACCATGAGATACATCCTCTCCACATCCACTCTGTGACCTCTTGTCCTGAACACCCCACCATAGGAAACATCCTCTCCGCATCCACTCTGTCTGTGCCCTCTGGTCCTGATCACCCCTACCATGAGAAACATCCTCTCCAAATCTACTCTGTGCCCTCTTGTCCTGAACACCCCACCATAGGAAACATCCTCTCCACATCCACTCTGTGCTCTCTGGTCCTAGACTCCCCACCATAGGAAACATTCTCTCCACATCCACTCTGTGCCCTCTGATCCTAGAGTCTCCACCATAGGTAACATCCTCTCCACATCTACTCTGTGCCCTCTGGTCCTGAACACCCCACCATAGGAAACATCCTCTCCACATCCACACTGTGCTCTCTGGTCCTGAACAACCCCACCATAGGAAACATCCTCTCCACATCCACACTGTGCCCACTGGTCCTGAACAACCCCACCATAGGAAACATCCTCTCCACATCCACTCTGTGCCCTCTGGTCCTGAACAACCCCACCATAGGAAACATCCTCTCCACATCCACTCTGTGCCCTCTGGTCCTGAACAACCCACCATAGGAAACATCCTCTCCACATCCACTCTGTGCCCTCTGATCCTAGACTCCCCACCATAGGAAACATTCTCTCCAAATCCACTCTGTCTGTGCCCTCTGGTCCCAGACTCCCCCACCATAGGAATCATCCTCTCCACATCCACTCTATGCCCTCTGGTCCTGAACACCCCACCATAGGAAACATCCTCTCCACATCCACTCTGTGCCCTCTGGTCCTGATCACCCCTACCATGAGAAACATCCTCTCCACATCCACTCTGTGACCTCTTGTCCTGAACACCCCACCATAGGAAACATCCTCTCCACATCCACTCTGTCTGTGCCCTCTGGTCCTGATCACCCCTACCATGAGAAACATCCTCTCCACATCCACTCTGTGCCCTCTTGTCCTGAACACCCCACCATAGGAAACATCCTCTCCACATCCACTCTGTCTGTGCCCTCTGGTCCTAGACTCCCCACCAGAGGAAACATCCTCTCCACATCCACTCTGTGCCCTCTGGTCCTAGACTCCCCACCATAGGAAACATCCTCTCCACATCCACTCTGTGCCCTCTGGACCTGAACACCCCTCCATAGGAAACATCCTCTCCACATCCACTCTGTGCCCTCTGGACCTGAACACCCCACCAAAGGGAACATTCTCTCCACATCCACTCTGTGCCCTCTGGTCCTGAACAGCCCACCATAGGAAACATCCTCTCCACATCGACTCTGTGCGCTCTGGTCCTGAACAACCCCACCATATGAAACATCCTCTCCACATCCACTCTGTGCCCTCTGGTCCTGAACACCCCCACCATAGGAAACATTCTCTCCACATCCACTCTGTGCCCTCTGGTCCTGAACACACCCACCATAGGAAACATCCTCTCCACATCCACTCTGTGCCCTCTGGTCCTGAACACCCCACCATAGGAAACATCCTCTCCACATCCACTCTGTGCCCTCTGGTCCTGAACACCCCACCATAGGAAACATCCTCTCCACATCCACTCTGTGCCCTCTGGTCCTGAACAACCCCACCATAGGAAACATCCTCAACACATCCACTCTGTGCCCTCTGGTCCTGAACAACCCACCATAGGAAACATCCTCTCCACATCCACTCTGTGCCCTCTGATCCTAGACTCCCCACCATAGGAAACATTCTCTCCAAATCCACTCTGTCTGTGCCCTCTGGTCCCAGACTCCCCCACCATAGGAATCATCCTCTCCACATCCACTCTATGCCCTCTGGTCCTGAACACCCCACCATAGGAAACATCCTCTCCACATCCACTCTGTGCCCTCTGGTCCTGATCACCCCTACCATGAGAAACATCCTCTCCACATCCACTCTGTGACCTCTTGTCCTGAACACCCCACCATAGGAAACATCCTCTCCACATCCACTCTGTCTGTGCCCTCTGGTCCTGATCACCCCTACCATGAGAAACATCCTCTCCACATCCACTCTGTGCCCTCTTGTCCTGAACACCCCACCATAGGAAACATCCTCTCCACATCCACTCTGTCTGTGCCCTCTGGTCCTAGACTCCCCACCAGAGGAAACATCCTCTCCACATCCACTCTGTGCCCTCTGGTCCTAGACTCCCCACCATAGGAAACATCCTCTCCACATCCACTCTGTGCCCTCTGGACCTGAACACCCCTCCATAGGAAACTTCCTCTCCACATCCACTCTATGCCCTCTGGACCTGAACACCCCACCAAAGGGAACATTCTCTCCACATCCACTCTGTGCCCTCTGGTCCTGAACAGCCCACCATAGGAAACATCCTCTCCACATCCACTCTGTCTGTGCCCTCTGGTCCTGATCACCCCTACCATGAGAAACATCCTCTCCACATCCACTCTGTGCCCTCTTATCCTGAACACCCCACCATAGGAAACATCCTCTCCACATCCACTCTGTCTGTGCCCTCTGGTCCTAGACTCCCCACCAGAGGAAACATCCTCTCCACATCCACTCTGTGCCCTCTGGTCCTAGACTCCCCACCATAGGAAACATTCTCTCCACATCCACTCTGTGCCCTCTGGTCCTAGAGTCCCCACCATAGGTAACATCCTCTCCACATCTACTCTGTGCCCTCTGGTCCTGAACACCCCACCATAGGAAACATCCTCTCCACATCCACACTGTGCTCTCTGGTCCTGAAGAACCCCACCATAGGAAACATCCTCTCCACATCCACACTGTGCCCACTGGTCCTGAACAACCCCACCATAGGAAACATCCTCTCCACATCCACTCTGTGCCCTCTGCTCCTGAACACCCCACCATAGGAAACATCCTCTCCACATCCACACTGTGCTCTCTGCTCCTGAACAACCCCACGATAGGAAACATCCTCTCCACATCCACACTGTGCCCACTGGTCCTAAACAACCCCACCATAGGAAACATCCTCTCCACATCCACTCTGTGCACTCTGGTCCTAGACTCCCCACCATAGGAAACATCCTCTCCACATCCACTCTGTCTGTGCCCTCTGGCCCTAGACTCCCCCACCATAGGAAACATTCTCTCCACATCCACTCTGTCTGTGCCCTCTGGTCCCAGACTCCCCAACCATAAGGAACATCCTCTCCACATCCACTCTGTGCCCGCTGGTCTTGAACACCACCACCATAGGAAACATTCTCTCCACATCCACTCTGTGCCCTCTGGCCCTAGACTCCCCCACCATAGGAAACATCCTCTCCACATCCACTCTGTGCCCTCTGGTCCTGAACACAACACCACAGGAAACATCCTCTCCACATCCACTCTGTGCCTTCTGGTCCTAGACTCCCCACCATAGGAAACATCCTCTCCACATCCACTCCGTGCCCTCTGGTCCTGAACACCCCCACCATGGAAACATTCTCTAAACATCCACTCTCTGCCCTCTGGTCCTAGACTCCCCCACCATAGGAAACATCCTCTCCACATCCACTCTGTGCCCTCTGGTCCTGAACAACCCCACCATAGGAAACATCCTCTCCACATCCACTCTGTGCCCTCTGGTCCTGAACAACCCACCATAGGAAACATTCTCTCCACATCCACTCTGTGCCCTCTGATCCTAGAGTCTCCACCATAGGTAACATCCTCTCCACATCTACTCTGTGCCCTCTGGTCCTGAACACCCCACCATAGGAAACATCCTCTCCACATCCACACTGTGCTCTCTGGTCCTGAACAACCCCACCATAGGAAACATCCTCTCCACATCCACACTGTGCCCACTGGTCCTGAACAACCCCACCATAGGAAACATCCTCTCCACATCCACTCTGTGCCCTCTGGTCCTGAACAACCCCACCATAGGAAACATCCTCTCCACATCCACTCTGTGCCCTCTGGTCCTGAACAACCCACCATAGGAAACATCCTCTCCACATCCACTCTGTGCCCTCTGATCCTAGACTCCCCACCATAGGAAACATTCTCTCCAAATCCACTCTGTCTGTGCCCTCTGGTCCCAGACTCCCCCACCATAGGAATCATCCTCTCCACATCCACTCTATGCCCTCTGGTCCTGAACACCCCACCATAGGAAACATCCTCTCCACATCCACTCTGTGCCCTCTGGTCCTGATCACCCCTACCATGAGAAACATCCTCTCCACATCCACTCTGTGACCTCTTGTCCTGAACACCCCACCATAGGAAACATCCTCTCCACATCCACTCTGTCTGTGCCCTCTGGTCCTGATCACCCCTACCATGAGAAACATCCTCTCCACATCCACTCTGTGCCCTCTTGTCCTGAAAACCCCACCATAGGAAACATCCTCTCCACATCCACTCTGTCTGTGCCCTCTGGTCCTAGACTCGCCACCAGAGGAAACATCCTCTCCACATCCACTCTGTGCCCTCTGGTCCTAGACTCCCCACCATAGGAAACATCCTCTCCACATCCACTCTGTGCCCTCTGGACCTGAACACCCCTCCATAGGAAACATCCTCTCCACATCCACTCTGTGCCCTCTGGACCTGAACACCCCACCAAAGGGAACATTCTCTCCACATCCACTCTGTGCCCTCTGGTCCTGAACAGCCCACCATAGGAAACATCCTCTCCACATCCACTCTGTGCGCTCTGGTCCTGAACAACCCCACCATAGGAAACATCCTCTCCACATCCACTCTGTGCCCTCTGGTCCTGAACACCCCCACCATAGGAAACATTCTCTCCACATCCACTCTGTGCCCTCTGGTCCTGAACACACCCACCATAGGAAACATCCTCTCCACATCCACTCTGTGCCCTCTGGTCCTGAACACCCCACCATAGGAAACATCCTCTCCACATCCACTCTGTGCCCTCTGGTCCTGAACACCCCACCATAGGAAACATCCTCTCCACATCCACTCTGTGCCCTCTGGTCCTGAACAACCCCACCATAGGAAACATCCTCAACATATCCACTCTGTGCCCTCTGGTCCTGAACAACCCACCATAGGAAACATCCTCTCCACATCCACTCTGTGCCCTCTGATCCTAGACTCCCCACCATAGGAAACATTCTCTCCAAATCCACTCTGTCTGTGCCCTCTGGTCCCAGACTCCCCCACCATAGGAATCATCCTCTCCACATCCACTCTATGCCCTCTGGTCCTGAACACCCCACCATAGGAAACATCCTCTCCACATCCACTCTGTGCCCTCTGGTCCTGATCACCCCTACCATGAGAAACATCCTCTCCACATCCACTCTGTGACCTCTTGTCCTGAACACCCCACCATAGGAAACATCCTCTCCACATCCACTCTGTCTGTGCCCTCTGGTCCTGATCACCCCTACCATGAGAAACATCCTCTCCACATCCACTCTGTGCCCTCTTATCCTGAACACCCCACCATAGGAAACATCCTCTCCACATCCACTCTGTCTGTGCCCTCTGGTCCTAGACTCCCCACCAGAGGAAACATCCTCTCCACATCCACTCTGTGCCCTCTGGTCCTAGACTCCCCACCATAGGAAACATTCTCTCCACATCCACTCTGTGCCCTCTGGTCCTAGAGTCCCCACCATAGGTAACATCCTCTCCACATCTACTCTGTGCCCTCTGGTCCTGAACACCCCACCATAGGAAACATCCTCTCCACATCCACACTGTGCTCTCTGGTCCTGAAGAACCCCACCATAGGAAACATCCTCTCCACATCCACACTGTGCCCACTGGTCCTGAACAACCCCACCATAGGAAACATCCTCTCCACATCCACTCTGTGCCCTCTGCTCCTGAACACCCCACCATAGGAAACATCCTCTCCACATCCACACTGTGCTCTCTGCTCCTGAACAACCCCACGATAGGAAACATCCTCTCCACATCCACACTGTGCCCACTGGTCCTAAACAACCCCACCATAGGAAACATCCTCTCCACATCCACTCTGTGCACTCTGGTCCTAGACTCCCCACCATAGGAAACATCCTCTCCACATCCACTCTGTCTGTGCCCTCTGGCCCTAGACTCCCCCACCATAGGAAACATTCTCTCCACATCCACTCTGTCTGTGCCCTCTGGTCCCAGACTCCCCAACCATAAGGAACATCCTCTCCACATCCACTCTGTGCCCGCTGGTCTTGAACACCACCACCATAGGAAACATTCTCTCCACATCCACTCTGTGCCCTCTGGTCCTGAACACAACACCACAGGAAACATCCTCTCCACATCCACTCTGTGCCTTCTGGTCCTAGACTCCCCACCATAGGAAACATCCTCTCCACATCCACTCCGTGCCCTCTGGTCCTGAACACCCCCACCATGGAAACATTCTCTAAACATCCACTCTCTGCCCTCTGGTCCTAGACTCCCCCACCATAGGAAACATCCTCTCCACATCCACTCTGTGCCCTCTGGTCCTGAACAACCCCACCATAGGAAACATCCTCTCCACATCCACTCTGTGCCCTCTGGTCCTGAACAACCCACCATAGGAAACATTCTCTCCACATCCACTCTGTGCCCTCTGATCCTAGAGTCTCCACCATAGGTAACATCCTCTCCACATCTACTCTGTGCCCTCTGGTCCTGAACACCCCACCATAGGAAACATCCTCTCCACATCCACACTGTGCTCTCTGGTCCTGAACAACCCCACCATAGGAAACATCCTCTCCACATCCACACTGTGCCCACTGGTCCTGAACAACCCCACCATAGGAAACATCCTCTCCACATCCACTCTGTGCCCTCTGGTCCTGAACAACCCCACCATAGGAAACATCCTCTCCACATCCACTCTGTGCCCTCTGGTCCTGAACAACCCACCATAGGAAACATCCTCTCCACATCCACTCTGTGCCCTCTGATCCTAGACTCCCCACCATAGGAAACATTCTCTCCAAATCCACTCTGTCTGTGCCCTCTGGTCCCAGACTCCCCCACCATAGGAATCATCCTCTCCACATCCACTCTATGCCCTCTGGTCCTGAACACCCCACCATAGGAAACATCCTCTCCACATCCACTCTGTGCCCTCTGGTCCTGATCACCCCTACCATGAGAAACATCCTCTCCACATCCACTCTGTGACCTCTTGTCCTGAACACCCCACCATAGGAAACATCCTCTCCACATCCACTCTGTCTGTGCCCTCTGGTCCTGATCACCCCTACCATGAGAAACATCCTCTCCACATCCACTCTGTGCCCTCTTGTCCTGAAAACCCCACCATAGGAAACATCCTCTCCACATCCACTCTGTCTGTGCCCTCTGGTCCTAGACTCGCCACCAGAGGAAACATCCTCTCCACATCCACTCTGTGCCCTCTGGTCCTAGACTCCCCACCATAGGAAACATCCTCTCCACATCCACTCTGTGCCCTCTGGACCTGAACACCCCTCCATAGGAAACATCCTCTCCACATCCACTCTGTGCCCTCTGGACCTGAACACCCCACCAAAGGGAACATTCTCTCCACATCCACTCTGTGCCCTCTGGTCCTGAACAGCCCACCATAGGAAACATCCTCTCCACATCCACTCTGTGCGCTCTGGTCCTGAACAACCCCACCATAGGAAACATCCTCTCCACATCCACTCTGTGCCCTCTGGTCCTGAACACCCCCACCATAGGAAACATTCTCTCCACATCCACTCTGTGCCCTCTGGTCCTGAACACACCCACCATAGGAAACATCCTCTCCACATCCACTCTGTGCCCTCTGGTCCTGAACACCCCACCATAGGAAACATCCTCTCCACATCCACTCTGTGCCCTCTGGTCCTGAACACCCCACCATAGGAAACATCCTCTCCACATCCACTCTGTGCCCTCTGGTCCTGAACAACCCCACCATAGGAAACATCCTCAACATATCCACTCTGTGCCCTCTGGTCCTGAACAACCCACCATAGGAAACATCCTCTCCACATCCACTCTGTGCCCTCTGATCCTAGACTCCCCACCATAGGAAACATTCTCTCCAAATCCACTCAGTCTGTGCCCTCTGGTCCCAGACTCCCCCACCATAGGAATCATCCTCTCCACATCCACTCTATGCCCTCTGGTCCTGAACACCCCACCATAGGAAACATCCTCTCCACATCCACTCTGTGCCCTCTGGTCCTGATCACCCCTACCATGAGAAACATCCTCTCCACATCCACTCTGTGACCTCTTGTCCTGAACACCCCACCATAGGAAACATCCTCTCCACATCCACTCTGTCTGTGCCCTCTGGTCCTGATCACCCCTAACATGAGAAACATCCTCTCCACATCCACTCTGTGCCCTCTTGTCCTGAACACCCCACCATAGGAAACATCCTCTCCACATCCACTCTGTCTGTGCCCTCTGGTCCTAGACTCCCCACCAGAGGAAACATCCTCTCCACATCCACTCTGTGCCCTCTGGTCCTAGACTCCCCACCATAGGAAACATCCTCTCCACATCCACTCTGTGCCCTCTGGACCTGAACACCCCTCCATAGGAAACTTCCTCTCCACATCCACTCTGTGCCCTCTGGACCTGAACACCCCACCAAAGGGAACATTCTCTCCACATCCACTCTGTGCCCTCTGGTCCTGAACAGCCCACCATAGGAAACATCCTCTCCACATCCACTCTGTCTGTGCCCTCTGGTCCTGATCACCCCTACCATGAGAAACATCCTCTCCACATCCACTCTGTGCCCTCTTATCCTGAACACCCCACCATAGGAAACATCCTCTCCACATCCACTCTGTCTGTGCCCTCTGGTCCTAGACTCCCCACCAGAGGAAACATCCTCTCCACATCCACTCTGTGCCCTCTGGTCCTAGACTCCCCACCATAGGAAACATTCTCTCCACATCCACTCTGTGCCCTCTGGTCCTAGAGTCCCCACCATAGGTAACATCCTCTCCACATCTACTCTGTGCCCTCTGGTCCTGAACACCCCACCATAGGAAACATCCTCTCCACATCCACACTGTGCTCTCTGGTCCTGAAGAACCCCACCATAGGAAACATCCTCTCCACATCCACACTGTGCCCACTGGTCCTGAACAACCCCACCATAGGAAACATCCTCTCCACATCCACTCTGTGCCCTCTGCTCCTGAACACCCCACCATAGGAAACATCCTCTCCACATCCACACTGTGCTCTCTGCTCCTGAACAACCCCACGATAGGAAACATCCTCTCCACATCCACACTGTGCCCACTGGTCCTAAACAACCCCACCATAGGAAACATCCTCTCCACATCCACTCTGTGCACTCTGGTCCTAGACTCCCCACCATAGGAAACATCCTCTCCACATCCACTCTGTCTGTGCCCTCTGGCCCTAGACTCCCCCACCATAGGAAACATTCTCTCCACATCCACTCTGTCTGTGCCCTCTGGTCCCAGACTCCCCCACCATAAGGAACATCCTCTCCACATCCACTCTGTGCCCTCTTGTCCTGAACACCCCACCATAGGAAACATCCTCTCCACATCCACTCTGTCTGTGCCCTCTGGTCCTAGACTCCCCACCAGAGGAAACATCCTCTCCACATCCACTCTGTGCCCTCTGGTCCTAGACTCCCCACCATAGGAAACATCCTCTCCACATCCACTCTGTGCCCTCTGGACCTGAACACCCCTCCATAGGAAACTTCCTCTCCACATCCACTCTGTGCCCTCTGGACCTAGACTCCCCACCATAGGAAACATCCTCTCCACATCCACTCTGTGCCCTCTGGACCTGAACACCCCTCCATAGGAAACTTCCTCTCCACATCCACTCTGTGCCCTCTGGACCTGAACACCCCACCAAAGGGAACATTCTCTCCACATCCACTCTGTGCCCTCTGGTCCTGAACAGCCCACCATAGGAAACATCCTCTCCACATCCACTCTGTCTGTGCCCTCTGGTCCTGATCACCCCTACCATGAGAAACATCCTCTCCACATCCACTCTGTGCCCTCTTATCCTGAACACCCCACCATAGGAAACATCCTCTCCACATCCACTCTGTCTGTGCCCTCTGGTCCTAGACTCCCCACCAGAGGAAACATCCTCTCCACATCCACTCTGTGCCCTCTGGTCCTAGACTCCCCACCATAGGAAACATCCTCTCCACATCCACTCTATGCCCTCTGGTCCTGAACACCCCACCATAGGAAACATCCTCTCCACATCCACTCTGTGCCCTCTGGTCCTGATCACCCCTACCATGAGAAACATCCTCTCCACATCCACTCTGTGACCTCTTGTCCTGAACACCCCACCATAGGAAACATCCTCTCCACATCCACTCTGTCTGTGCCCTCTGGTCCTGATCACCCCTACCATGAGAAACATCCTCTCCACATCCACTCTGTGCCCTCTTGTCCTGAAAACCCCACCATAGGAAACATCCTCTCCACATCCACTCTGTCTGTGCCCTCTGGTCCTAGACTCGCCACCAGAGGAAACATCCTCTCCACATCCACTCTGTGCCCTCTGGTCCTAGACTCCCCACCATAGGAAACATCCTCTCCACATCCACTCTGTGCCCTCTGGACCTGAACACCCCTCCATAGGAAACATCCTCTCCACATCCACTCTGTGCCCTCTGGACCTGAACACCCCACCAAAGGGAACATTCTCTCCACATCCACTCTGTGCCCTCTGGTCCTGAACAGCCCACCATAGGAAACATCCTCTCCACATCCACTCTGTGCGCTCTGGTCCTGAACAACCCCACCATAGGAAACATCCTCTCCACATCCACTCTGTGCCCTCTGGTCCTGAACACCCCCACCATAGGAAACATTCTCTCCACATCCACTCTGTGCCCTCTGGTCCTGAACACACCCACCATAGGAAACATCCTCTCCACATCCACTCTGTGCCCTCTGGTCCTGAACACCCCACCATAGGAAACATCCTCTCCACATCCACTCTGTGCCCTCTGGTCCTGAACACCCCACCATAGGAAACATCCTCTCCACATCCACTCTGTGCCCTCTGGTCCTGAACAACCCCACCATAGGAAACATCCTCAACATATCCACTCTGTGCCCTCTGGTCCTGAACAACCCACCATAGGAAACATCCTCTCCACATCCACTCTGTGCCCTCTGATCCTAGACTCCCCACCATAGGAAACATTCTCTCCAAATCCACTCTGTCTGTGCCCTCTGGTCCCAGACTCCCCCACCATAGGAATCATCCTCTCCACATCCACTCTATGCCCTCTGGTCCTGAACACCCCACCATAGGAAACATCCTCTCCACATCCACTCTGTGCCCTCTGGTCCTGATCACCCCTACCATGAGAAACATCCTCTCCACATCCACTCTGTGACCTCTTGTCCTGAACACCCCACCATAGGAAACATCCTCTCCACATCCACTCTGTCTGTGCCCTCTGGTCCTGATCACCCCTACCATGAGAAACATCCTCTCCACATCCACTCTGTGCCCTCTTGTCCTGAACACCCCACCATAGGAAACATCCTCTCCACATCCACTCTGTCTGTGCCCTCTGGTCCTAGACTCCCCACCAGAGGAAACATCCTCTCCACATCCACTCTGTGCCCTCTGGTCCTAGACTCCCCACCATAGGAAACATCCTCTCCACATCCACTCTGTGCCCTCTGGACCTGAACACCCCTCCATAGGAAACTTCCTCTCCACATCCACTCTGTGCCCTCTGGACCTGAACACCCCACCAAAGGGAACATTCTCTCCACATCCACTCTGTGCCCTCTGGTCCTGAACAGCCCACCATAGGAAACATCCTCTCCACATCCACTCTGTCTGTGCCCTCTGGTCCTGATCACCCCTACCATGAGAAACATCCTCTCCACATCCACTCTGTGCCCTCTTATCCTGAACACCCCACCATAGGAAACATCCTCTCCACATCCACTCTGTCTGTGCCCTCTGGTCCTAGACTCCCCACCAGAGGAAACATCCTCTCCACATCCACTCTGTGCCCTCTGGTCCTAGACTCCCCACCATAGGAAACATTCTCTCCACATCCACTCTGTGCCCTCTGGTCCTAGAGTCCCCACCATAGGTAACATCCTCTCCACATCTACTCTGTGCCCTCTGGTCCTGAACACCCCACCATAGGAAACATCCTCTCCACATCCACACTGTGCTCTCTGGTCCTGAAGAACCCCACCATAGGAAACATCCTCTCCACATCCACACTGTGCCCACTGGTCCTGAACAACCCCACCATAGGAAACATCCTCTCCACATCCACTCTGTGCCCTCTGCTCCTGAACACCCCACCATAGGAAACATCCTCTCCACATCCACACTGTGCTCTCTGCTCCTGAACAACCCCACGATAGGAAACATCCTCTCCACATCCACACTGTGCCCACTGGTCCTAAACAACCCCACCATAGGAAACATCCTCTCCACATCCACTCTGTGCACTCTGGTCCTAGACTCCCCACCATAGGAAACATCCTCTCCACATCCACTCTGTCTGTGCCCTCTGGCCCTAGACTCCCCCACCATAGGAAACATTCTCTCCACATCCACTCTGTCTGTGCCCTCTGGTCCCAGACTCCCCCACCATAAGGAACATCCTCTCCACATCCACTCTGTGCCCTCTTGTCCTGAACACCCCACCATAGGAAACATCCTCTCCACATCCACTCTGTCTGTGCCCTCTGGTCCTAGACTCCCCACCAGAGGAAACATCCTCTCCACATCCACTCTGTGCCCTCTGGTCCTAGACTCCCCACCATAGGAAACATCCTCTCCACATCCACTCTGTGCCCTCTGGACCTGAACACCCCTCCATAGGAAACTTCCTCTCCACATCCACTCTGTGCCCTCTGGACCTAGACTCCCCACCATAGGAAACATCCTCTCCACATCCACTCTGTGCCCTCTGGACCTGAACACCCCTCCATAGGAAACTTCCTCTCCACATCCACTCTGTGCCCTCTGGACCTGAACACCCCACCAAAGGGAACATTCTCTCCACATCCACTCTGTGCCCTCTGGTCCTGAACAGCCCACCATAGGAAACATCCTCTCCACATCCACTCTGTCTGTGCCCTCTGGTCCTGATCACCCCTACCATGAGAAACATCCTCTCCACATCCACTCTGTGCCCTCTTATCCTGAACACCCCACCATAGGAAACATCCTCTCCACATCCACTCTGTCTGTGCCCTCTGGTCCTAGACTCCCCACCAGAGGAAACATCCTCTCCACATCCACTCTGTGCCCTCTGGTCCTAGACTCCCCACCATAGGAAACATTCTCTCCACATCCACTCTGTGCCCTCTGGTCCTAGAGTCCCCACCATAGGTAACATCCTCTCCACATCTACTCTGTGCCCTCTGGTCCTGAACACCCCACCATAGGAAACATCCTCTCCACATCCACACTGTGCTCTCTGGTCCTGAAGAACCCCACCATAGGAAACATCCTCTCCACATCCACACTGTGCCCACTGGTCCTGAACAACCCCACCATAGGAAACATCCTCTCCACATCCACTCTGTGCCCTCTGCTCCTGAACACCCCACCATAGGAAACATCCTCTCCACATCCACACTGTGCTCTCTGCTCCTGAACAACCCCACGATAGGAAACATCCTCTCCACATCCACACTGTGCCCACTGGTCCTAAACAACCCCACCATAGGAAACATCCTCTCCACATCCACTCTGTGCACTCTGGTCCTAGACTCCCCACCATAGGAAACATCCTCTCCACATCCACTCTGTCTGTGCCCTCTGGCCCTAGACTCCCCCACCATAGGAAACATTCTCTCCACATCCACTCTGTCTGTGCCCTCTGGTCCCAGACTCCCCCACCATAAGGAACATCCTCTCCACATCCACTCTGTGCCCGCTGGTCTTGAACACCACCACCATAGGAAACATTCTCTCCACATCCACTCTGTGCCCTCTGGCCCTAGACTCCCCCACCATAGGAAACATCCTCTCCACATCCACTCTGTGCCCTCTGGTCCTGAACACAACACCACAGGAAACATCCTCTCCACATCCACTCTGTGCCTTCTGGTCCTAGACTCCCCACCATAGGAAACATCCTCTCCACATCCACTCCGTGCCCTCTGGTCCTGAACACCCCCACCATGGAAACATTCTCTAAACATCCACTCTCTGCCCTCTGGTCCTAGACTCCCCCACCATAGGAAACATCCTCTCCACATCCACTCTGTGCCCTCTGGTCCTGAACAACCCCACCATAGGAAACATCCTCTCCACATCCACTCTGTGCCCTTTGGTCCTGAACAACCCACCATAGGAAACATTCTCTCCACATCCACTCTGTGCCCTCTGGTCCTAGACTCCCCACCATAGGAAACATCCTCTCCACATCCACTCTGTGCCCTCTGGTCCTAGAATCCCCACCAGAGGAAATATCCTCTGCACATCCACTCTGTCTGTGCCCTCTGGCCCTAGACTCCCCCACCATAGGAAATATCCTCTCCACATCCACTCTGTGCCCTCTGGTCCTGAACACCACCACCATAGGAAACATCCTCTCCACATCCACTAGTGCCCTCTGATCCTAGACTCCCAACCATAGGAAACATTCTCTCCAAATCCACTCTGTCTGTGCCCTCTGGTCCCAGACACCCCCACCATAGGAAACATCCTCTCCACATCCACTCTATGCCCTCTGGTCCCGAACACCCCACCATAGGAAACATCCTCTCCACATCCACTCTGTGCCCTCTGGTCCTGATCACTCCTACCATGAGATACATCCTCTCCACATCCACTCTGTGACCTCTTGTCCTGAACACCCCACCATAGGAAACATCCTCTCCACATCCACTCTGTCTGTGCCCTCTGGTCCTGATCACCCCTACCATGAGAAACATCCTCTCCAAATCCACTCTGTGCCCTCTTGTCCTGAACACCCCACCATAGGAAACATCCTCTCCACATCCACTCTGTGCTCTCTGGTCCTAGACTCCCCACCATAGGAAACATTCTCTCCACATCCACTCTGTGCCCTCTGATCCTAGAGTCTCCACCATAGGTAACATCCTCTCCACATCTACTCTGTGCCCTCTGGTCCTGAACACCCCACCATAGGAAACATCCTCTCCACATCCACACTGTGCTCTCTGGTCCGGAACAACCCCACGATAGGAAACATCCTCTCCACATCCACACTGTGCCCACTGGTCCTGAACAACCCCACCATAGGAAACATCCTCTCCACATCCACTCTGTGCCCTCTGGTCCTGAACAACCCCACCATAGGAAACATCCTCTCCACATCCACTCTGTGCCCTCTGGTCCTGAACAACCCACCATAGGAAACATCCTCTCCACATCCACTCTGTGCCCTCTGATCCTAGACTCCCCACCATAGGAAACATTCTCTCCAAATCCACTCTGTCTGTGCCCTCTGGTCCCAGACTCCCCCACCATAGGAATCATCCTCTCCACATCCACTCTATGCCCTCTGGTCCTGAACACCCCACCATAGGAAACATCCTCTCCACATCCACTCTGTGCCCTCTGGTCCTGATCACCCCTACCATGAGAAACATCCTCTCCACATCCACTCTGTGACCTCTTGTCCTGAACACCCCACCATAGGAAACATCCTCTCCACATCCACTCTGTCTGTGCCCTCTGGTCCTGATCACCCCTACCATGAGAAACATCCTCTCCACATCCACTCTGTGCCCTCTTGTCCTGAACACACCACCATAGGAAACATCCTCTCCACATCCACTCTGTCTGTGCCCTCTGGTCCTAGACTCCCCACCAGAGGAAACATCCTCTCCACATCCACTCTGTGCCCTCTGGTCCTAGACTCCCCACCATAGGAAACATCCTCTCCACATCCACTCTGTGCCCTCTGGACCTGAACACCCCTCCATAGGAAACATCCTCTCCACATCCACTCTGTGCCCTCTGGACCTGAACACCCCACCAAAGGGAACATTCTCTCCACATCCACTCTGTGCCCTCCGGTCCTGAACAGCCCACCATAGGAAACATCCTCTCCACATCCACTCTGTGCGCTCTGGTCCTGAACAACCCCACCATAGGAAACATCCTCTCCACATCCACTCTGTGCCCTCTGGTCCTGAACACCCCCACCATAGGAAACATTCTCTCCACATCCACTCTGTGCCCTCTGGTCCTGAACACACCCACCATAGGAAACATCCTCTCCACATCCACTCTGTGCCCTCTGGTCCTGAACACCCCACCATAGGAAACATCCTCTCCACATCCACTCTGTGCCCTCTGGTCCTGAACACCCCACCATAGGAAACATCCGCTCCACATCCACTCTCTGCCATCTGGTCCTGAACAACCCCACCATAGGAAACATCCTCTCCACATCCACTCTGTCTGTGCCCTCTGGTCCTAGATGCCCCCACCATAGGAAACATCCTCTCCACATCCACTCTGTCTGTGCCCTCTGGTTCTAGACTCGCCCACCATAGGAAACATCCTCTCCACATCCACTCTGTGCCCTCTGGTCCTGAACAACCCACCATAGGAAACATCCTCTCCACATCCACTCTGTGCCCTCTGGTACTGAACAACCCACCATAGGAAACATCCTCTCCACATCCACTCTGTGCCCTCTGGTCCTGAACAACCCACCATAGGAAACATCCTCTCCACATCCACTCTGTGCCCTCTGGTACTGAACAACCCACCATAGGAAACATCCTCTCCACATCCACTCTGTGCCCTCTGGTACTGAACAACCCACCATAGGAAATATCCTCTCCACATCCACTCTGGTCCTAGACTCCTCACCATAGGAAATATCCTCTCCACATCCACTCTGTGCACTCTGATCCTAGACTCCTCACCATAGGAAATATCCTCTCCACATCCACTCTGTGCCCTCTGGTCCTGAACACCCCACCATAGGAAACATTCTCTCCACATCCACTCTGTGCCCTCTGGTCCTGAACAACCCCACCATGGAAACATTCTCTCCACATCCACTCTGTGCCCTCGGGTCCTGAACACCCCCACCATAGGAAACATCCTCTCCACATCCACTCTGTGCCCTCTGGACCTGAACACCCCACCATGGGAAACATTCTCTGCACATCCACTCTGTGCCCTCTGGTCCTAGAGTCCCCACCATAGGTAACATCCTCTCCACATCTACTCTGTGCCCTCTGGTCCTGAACACCCCACCATAGGAAACATACTCTCCACATCCACTCTGTGCCCTCTGGTACTGAACAACCCACCATAGGAAACATCCTCTCCACATCCACTCTGTCTGTGCCCTCTGGTCCTAGATGCCCCCACCATAGGAAACATCCTCTCCACATCCACTCTGTCTGTGCCCTCTGGTTCTAGACTCGCCCACCATAGGAAACATCCTCTCCACATCCACTCTGTGCCCTCTGGTCCTGAACACCCCACCATAGGAAACATCCTCTCCACATCCACTCTGTGCCCTCTGGTCCTAGAATCCCCACCATAGGAAACATCCTCTCCACATCCACTCTGTGCCCTCTGGTCCTGAACAACCCCACCATAGGAAACATCCTCTCCACATCCACTCTGTGCCCTCTGGTCCTGAACAACCCACCATAGGAAACATTCTCTCCACATCCACTCTGTGCCCTCTGGTCCTAGACTCCCCACCATAGGAAACATCCTCTCCACATCCACTCTGTGCCCTCTGGTCCTAGAATCCCCACCAGAGGAAATATCCTCTGCACATCCACTCTGTCTGTGCCCTCTGGCCCTAGACTCCCCCACCATAGGAAATATCCTCTCCACATCCACTCTGTGCCCTCTGGTCCTGAACACCACCACCATAGGAAACATCCTCTCCACATCCACTCTGTGCCCTCTGATCCTAGACTCCCAACCATAGGAAACATTCTCTCCAAATCCACTCTGTCTGTGCCCTCTGGTCCCAGACACCCCCACCATAGGAAACATCCTCTCCACATCCACTCTATGCCCTCTGGTCCCGAACACCCCACCATAGGAAACATCCTCTCCACATCCACTCTGTGCCCTCTGGTCCTGATCACTCCTACCATGAGATACATCCTCTCCACATCCACTCTGTGACCTCTTGTCCTGAACACCCCACCATAGGAAACATCCTCTCCACATCCACTCTGTCTGTGCCCTCTGGTCCTGATCACCCCTACCATGAGAAACATCCTCTCCAAATCCACTCTGTGCCCTCTTGTCCTGCACACCCCACCATAGGAAACATCCTCTCCACATCCACTCTGTGCTCTCTGGTCCTAGACTCCCCACCATAGGAAACATTCTCTCCACATCCACTCTGTGCCCTCTGATCCTAGAGTCTCCACCATAGGTAACATCCTCTCCACATCTACTCTGTGCCCTCTGGTCCTGAACACCCCACCATAGGAAACATCCTCTCCACATCCACACTGTGCTCTCTGGTCCTGAACAACCCCACCATAGGAAACATCCTCTCCACATCCACACTGTGCCCACTGGTCCTGAACAACCCCACCATAGGAAACATCCTCTCCACATCCACTCTGTGCCCTCTGGTCCTGAACAACCCCACCATAGGAAACATCCTCTCCACATCCACTCTGTGCCCTCTGGTCCTGAACAACCCACCATAGGAAACATCCTCTCCACATCCACTCTGTGCCCTCTGATCCTAGACTCCCCACCATAGGAAACATTCTCTCCAAATCCACTCTGTCTGTGCCCTCTGGTCCCAGACTCCCCCACCATAGGAATCATCCTCTCCACATCCACTCTATGCCCTCTGGTCCTGAACACCCCACCATAGGAAACATCCTCTCCACATCCACTCTGTGCCCTCTGGTCCTGATCACCCCTACCATGAGAAACATCCTCTCCACATCCACTCTGTGACCTCTTGTCCTGAACACCCCACCATAGGAAACATCCTCTCCACATCCACTCTGTCTGTGCCCTCTGGTCCCAGACTCCCCCACCATAAGGAACATCCTCTCCACATCCACTCTGTGCCCGCTGGTCTTGAACACCACCACCATAGGAAACATTCTCTCCACATCCACTCTGTGCCCTCTGGCCCTAGACTCCCCCACCATAGGAAACATCCTCTCCACATCCACTCTGTGCCCTCTGGTCCTGAACACAACACCACAGGAAACATCCTCTCCACATCCACTCTGTCTGTGCCCTCTGGTCCTAGACTCCCCCACCATAGGAAACATTCTCTCCACATCCACTCTGTGCCCTCTGGTCCTGAACAACCCCACCATAGGAAACATCCTCTCCACATCCACTCTGTGCCCTCTGGTCCTGAACAACCCACCATAGGAAACATTCTCTCCACATCCACTCTGTGCCCTCTGGTCCTAGACTCCCCACCATAGGAAACATCCTCTCCACATCCACTCTGTGCCCTCTGGTCCTAGAATCCCCACCAGAGGAAATATCCTCTGCACATCCACTCTGTCTGTGCCCTCTGGCCCTAGACTCCCCCACCATAGGAAATATCCTCTCCACATCCACTCTGTGCCCTCTGGTCCTGAACACCGCCACCATAGGAAACATCCTCTCCACATCCACTCTGTGCCCTCTGATCCTAGACTCCCAACCATAGGAAACATTCTCTCCAAATCCACTCTGTCTGTGCCCTCTGGTCCCAGACACCCCCACCATAGGAAACATCCTCTCCACATCCACTCTATGCCCTCTGGTCCCGAACACCCCACCATAGGAAACATCCTCTCCACATCCACTCTGTGCCCTCTGGTCCTGATCACTCCTACCATGAGATACATCCTCTCCACATCCACTCTGTGACCTCTTGTCCTGAACACCCCACCATAGGAAACATCCTCTCCACATCCACTCTGTCTGTGCCCTCTGGTCCTGATCACCCCTACCATGAGAAACATCCTCTCCAAATCCACTCTGTGCCCTCTTGTCCTGAACACCCCACCATAGGAAACATCCTCTCCACATCCACTCTGTGCTCTCTGGTCCTAGACTCCCCACCATAGGAAACATTATCTCCACATCCACTCTGTGCCCTCTGGTCATAGAGTCCCCACCATAGGTAACATCCTCTCCACATCTACTCTGTGCCCTCTGGTCCTGAACACCCCACCATAGGAAACATCCTCTCCACATCCACACTGTGCTCTCTGGTCCTGAACAACCCCACCATAGGAAACATCCTCTCCACATCCACACTGTGCCCGCTGGTCTTGAACACCACCACCATAGGAAACATTCTCTCCACATCCACTCTGTGCCCTCTGGCCCTAGACTCCCCCACCATAGGAAACATCCTCTCCACATCCACTCTGTGCCCTCTGGTCCTGAACACAACACCACAGGAAACATCCTCTCCACATCCACTCTGTCTGTGCCCTCTGGTCCTAGACTCCCCCACCATAGGAAACATTCTCTCCACATCCACTCTGTGCCCTCTGGTCCTGAACAACCCCACCATAGGAAACATCCTCTCCACATCCACTCTGTGCCCTCTGGTCCTGAACAACCCACCATAGGAAACATTCTCTCCACATCCACTCTGTGCCCTCTGGTCCTAGACTCCCCACCATAGGAAACATCCTCTCCACATCCACTCTGTGCCCTCTGGTCCTAGAATCCCCACCAGAGGAAATATCCTCTGCACATCCACTCTGTCTGTGCCCTCTGGCCCTAGACTCCCCCACCATAGGAAATATCCTCTCCACATCCACTCTGTGCCCTCTGGTCCTGAACACCGCCACCATAGGAAACATCCTCTCCACATCCACTCTGTGCCCTCTGATCCTAGACTCCCAACCATAGGAAACATTCTCTCCAAATCCACTCTGTCTGTGCCCTCTGGTCCCAGACACCCCCACCATAGGAAACATCCTCTCCACATCCACTCTATGCCCTCTGGTCCCGAACACCCCACCATAGGAAACATCCTCTCCACATCCACTCTGTGCCCTCTGGTCCTGATCACTCCTACCATGAGATACATCCTCTCCACATCCACTCTGTGACCTCTTGTCCTGAACACCCCACCATAGGAAACATCCTCTCCACATCCACTCTGTCTGTGCCCTCTGGTCCTGATCACCCCTACCATGAGAAACATCCTCTCCAAATCCACTCTGTGCCCTCTTGTCCTGAACACCCCACCATAGGAAACATCCTCTCCACATCCACTCTGTGCTCTCTGGTCCTAGACTCCCCACCATAGGAAACATTATCTCCACATCCACTCTGTGCCCTCTGGTCATAGAGTCCCCACCATAGGTAACATCCTCTCCACATCTACTCTGTGCCCTCTGGTCCTGAACACCCCACCATAGGAAACATCCTCTCCACATCCACACTGTGCTCTCTGGTCCTGAACAACCCCACCATAGGAAACATCCTCTCCACATCCACACTGTGCCCACTGGTCCTGAACAACCCCACCATAGGAAACATCCTCAACACATCCACTCTGTGCCCTCTGGTCCTGAACAACCCACCATAGGAAACATCCTCTCCACATCCACTCTGTGCCCTCTGATCCTAGACTCCCCACCATAGGAAACATTCTCTCCAAATCCACTCTGTCTGTGCCCTCTGGTCCCAGACTCCCCCACCATAGGAATCATCCTCTCCACATCCACTCTATGCCCTCTGGTCCTGAACACACCACCATAGGAAACATCCTCTCCACATCCACTCTGTGCCCTCTGGTCCTGATCACCCCTACCATGAGAAACATCCTCTCCACATCCACTCTGTGACCTCTTGTCCTGAACACCCCACCATAGGAAACATCCTCTCCACATCCACTCTGTCTGTGCCCTCTGGTCCTGATCACCCCTACCATGAGAAACATCCTCTCCACATCCACTCTGTGCCCTCTGGTCCTGAACACCCCACCATAGCAAACATCCTCTCCACATCCACTCTGTCTGTGCCCTCTGGTCCTAGACTCCCCACCAGAGGAAACATCCTCTCCACATCCACTCTGTGCCCTCTGGTCCTAGACTCCCCACCATAGGAAACATCCTCTCCACATCCACTCTGTGCCCTCTGGACCTGAACACCCCTCCATAGGAAACATCCTCTCCACATCCACTCTGTGCCCTCAGGACCTGAACACCCCACCAAAGGGAACATTCTCTCCACATCCACTCTGTGCCCTCTGGTCCTGAACAGCCCACCATAGGAAACATCCTCTCCACATCCACTCTGTCTGTGCCCTCTGGTCCTGATCACCCCTACCATGAGAAACATCCTCTCCACATCCACTCTGTGCCCTCTTGTCCTGAACACCCCACCATAGGAAACATCCTCTCCACATCCACTCTGTCTGTGCCCTCTGGTCCTAGACTCCCCACCAGAGGAAACATCCTCTCCACATCCACTCTGTGCCCTCTGGTCCTAGACTCCCCACCATAGGAAACATTCTCTCCACATCCACTCTGTGCCCTCTGGTCCTAGAGTCCCCACCATAGGTAACATCCTCTCCACATCTACTCTGTGCCCTCTGGTCCTGAACACCCCACCATAGGAAACATCCTCTCCACATCCACACTGTGCCCACTGGTCCTGAACAACCCCACCATAGGAAACATCCTCTCCACATCCACTCTGTGCCCTCTGGTCCTGAACACCCCACCATAGGAAACATCCTCTCCACATCCACACTGTGCTCTCTGGTCCTGAACAACCCCACGATAGGAAACATCCTCTCCACATCCACACTGTGCCCACTGGTCCTAAACAACCCCACCATAGGAAACATCCTCTCCACATCCACTCTGTGCACTCTGGTCCTAGACTCCCCACCATAGGAAACATCCTCTCCACATCCACTCTGTCTGTGCCCTCTGGCCCTAGACTCCCCCACCATAGGAAACATTCTCTCCACATCCACTCTGTCTGTGCCCTCTGGTCCCAGACTCCCCCACCATAAGGAACATCCTCTCCACATCCACTCTGTGCCCGCTGGTCTTGAACACCACCACCATAGGAAACATTCTCTCCACATCCACTCTGTGCCCTCTGGCCCTAGACTCCCCCACCATAGGAAACATC
Source organism: Hemitrygon akajei (assembly GCF_048418815.1). Taxonomy (NCBI): domain Eukaryota; kingdom Metazoa; phylum Chordata; class Chondrichthyes; order Myliobatiformes; family Dasyatidae; genus Hemitrygon; species Hemitrygon akajei. The sequence continues at coordinate 42,717,468 of NC_133147.1, read as the reverse complement.
CTCTCCACATCCACTCTGTGCCCTCTGGTCCTGAACACAACACCACAGGAAACATCCTCTCCACATCCACTCTGTGCCTTCTGGTCCTAGACTCCCCACCATAGGAAACATCCTCTCCACATCCACTCCGTGCCCTCTGGTCCTGAACACCCCCACCATGGAAACATTCTCTAAACATCCACTCTCTGCCCTCTGGTCCTAGACTCCCCCACCATAGGAAACATCCTCTCCACATCCACTCTGTGCCCTCTGGTCCTGAACAACCCCACCATAGGAAACATCCTCTCCACATCCACTCTGTGCCCTCTGGTCCTGAACAACCCACCATAGGAAACATTCTCTCCACATCCACTCTGTGCCCTCTGGTCCTGAACAACCCCACCATAGGAAACATCCTCTCCACATCCACTCTGTGCCCTCTGGTCCTGAACAACCCACCATAGGAAACATTCTCTCCACATCCACTCTGTGCCCTCTGGTCCAAGACTCCCCACCATAGGAAACATCCTCTCCACATCCACTCTGTGCCCTCTGGTCCTAGAATCCCCACCAGAGGAAATATCCTCTGCACATCCACTCTGTCTGTGCCCTCTGGCCCTAGACTCCCCCACCATAGGAAATATCCTCTCCACATCCACTCTGTGCCCTCTGGTCCTGAACACCGCCACCATAGGAAACATCCTCTCCACATCCACTCTGTGCCCTCTGATCCTAGACTCCCAACCATAGGAAACATTCTCTCCAAATCCACTCTGTCTGTGCCCTCTGGTCCCAGACACCCCCACCATAGGAAACATCCTCTCCACATCCACTCTATGCCCTCTGGTCCCGAACACCCCACCATAGGAAACATCCTCTCCACATCCACTCTGTGCCCTCTGGTCCTGATCACTCCTACCATGAGATACATCCTCTCCACATCCACTCTGTGACCTCTTGTCCTGAACACCCCACCATAGGAAACATCCTCTCCACATCCACTCTGTCTGTGCCCTCTGGTCCTGATCACCCCTACCATGAGAAACATCCTCTCCAAATCCACTCTGTGCCCTCTTGTCCTGAACACCCCACCATAGGAAACATCCTCTCCACATCCACTCTGTGCTCTCTGGTCCTAGACTCCCCACCATAGGAAACATTATCTCCACATCCACTCTGTGCCCTCTGGTCATAGAGTCCCCACCATAGGTAACATCCTCTCCACATCTACTCTGTGCCCTCTGGTCCTGAACACCCCACCATAGGAAACATCCTCTCCACATCCACACTGTGCTCTCTGGTCCTGAACAACCCCACCATAGGAAACATCCTCTCCACATCCACACTGTGCCCACTGGTCCTGAACAACCCCACCATAGGAAACATCCTCAACACATCCACTCTGTGCCCTCTGGTCCTGAACAACCCACCATAGGAAACATCCTCTCCACATCCACTCTGTGCCCTCTGATCCTAGACTCCCCACCATAGGAAACATTCTCTCCAAATCCACTCTGTCTGTGCCCTCTGGTCCCAGACTCCCCCACCATAGGAATCATCCTCTCCACATCCACTCTATGCCCTCTGGTCCTGAACACCCCACCATAGGAAACATCCTCTCCACATCCACTCTGTGCCCTCTGGTCCTGATCACCCCTACCATGAGAAACATCCTCTCCACATCCACTCTGTGACCTCTTGTCCTGAACACCCCACCATAGGAAACATCCTCTCCACATCCACTCTGTCTGTGCCCTCTGGTCCTGATCACCCCTACCATGAGAAACATCCTCTCCACATCCACTCTGTGCCCTCTGGTCCTGAACACCCCACCATAGCAAACATCCTCTCCACATCCACTCTGTCTGTGCCCTCTGGTCCTAGACTCCCCACCAGAGGAAACATCCTCTCCACATCCACTCTGTGCCCTCTGGTCCTAGACTCCCCACCATAGGAAACATCCTCTCCACATCCACTCTGTGCCCTCTGGACCTGAACACCCCTCCATAGGAAACATCCTCTCCACATCCACTCTGTGCCCTCAGGACCTGAACACCCCACCAAAGGGAACATTCTCTCCACATCCACTCTGTGCCCTCTGGTCCTGAACAGCCCACCATAGGAAACATCCTCTCCACATCCACTCTGTCTGTGCCCTCTGGTCCTGATCACCCCTACCATGAGAAACATCCTCTCCACATCCACTCTGTGCCCTCTTGTCCTGAACACCCCACCATAGGAAACATCCTCTCCACATCCACTCTGTCTGTGCCCTCTGGTCCTAGACTCCCCACCAGAGGAAACATCCTCTCCACATCCACTCTGTGCCCTCTGGTCCTAGACTCCCCACCATAGGAAACATTCTCTCCACATCCACTCTGTGCCCTCTGGTCCTAGAGTCCCCACCATAGGTAACATCCTCTCCACATCTACTCTGTGCCCTCTGGTCCTGAACACCCCACCATAGGAAACATCCTCTCCACATCCACACTGTGCCCACTGGTCCTGAACAACCCCACCATAGGAAACATCCTCTCCACATCCACTCTGTGCCCTCTGGTCCTGAACACCCCACCATAGGAAACATCCTCTCCACATCCACACTGTGCTCTCTGGTCCTGAACAACCCCACGATAGGAAACATCCTCTCCACATCCACACTGTGCCCACTGGTCCTAAACAACCCCACCATAGGAAACATCCTCTCCACATCCACTCTGTGCACTCTGGTCCTAGACTCCCCACCATAGGAAACATCCTCTCCACATCCACTCTGTCTGTGCCCTCTGGCCCTAGACTCCCCCACCATAGGAAACATTCTCTCCACATCCACTCTGTCTGTGCCCTCTGGTCCCAGACTCCCCCACCATAAGGAACATCCTCTCCACATCCACTCTGTGCCCGCTGGTCTTGAACACCACCACCATAGGAAACATTCTCTCCACATCCACTCTGTGCCCTCTGGCCCTAGACTCCCCCACCATAGGAAACATCCTCTCCACATCCACTCTGTGCCCTCTGGTCCTGAACACAACACCACAGGAAACATCCTCTCCACATCCACTCTGTGCCTTCTGGTCCTAGACTCCCCACCATAGGAAACATCCTCTCCACATCCACTCCGTGCCCTCTGGTCCTGAACACCCCCACCATGGAAACATTCTCTAAACATCCACTCTCTGCCCTCTGGTCCTAGACTCCCCCACCATAGGAAACATCCTCTCCACATCCACTCTGTGCCCTCTGGTCCTGAACAACCCCACCATAGGAAACATCCTCTCCACATCCACTCTGTGCCCTCTGGTCCTGAACAACCCACCATAGGAAACATTCTCTCCACATCCACTCTGTGCCCTCTGGTCCTAGACTCCCCACCATAGGAAACATCCTCTCCACATCCACTCTGTGCCCTCTGGTCCTAGAATCCCCACCAGAGGAAATATCCTCTGCACATCCACTCTGTCTGTGCCCTCTGGCCCTAGACTCCCCCACCATAGGAAATATACTCTCCACATCCACTCTGTGCCCTCTGGTCCTGAACACCACCACCATAGGAAACATCCTCTCCACATCCACTCTGTGCCCTCTGATCCTAGACTCCCAACCATAGGAAACATTCTCTCCAAATCCACTCTGTCTGTGCCCTCTGGTCCCAGACACCCCCACCATAGGAAACATCCTCTCCACATCCACTCTATGCCCTCTGGTCCCGAACACCCCACCATAGGAAACATCCTCTCCACATCCACTCTGTGCCCTCTGGTCCTGATCACTCCTACCATGAGATACATCCTCTCCACATCCACTCTGTGACCTCTTGTCCTGAACACCCCACCATAGGAAACATCCTCTCCACATCCACTCTGTCTGTGCCCTCTGGTCCTGATCACCCCTACCATGAGAAACATCCTCTCCAAATCCACTCTGTGCCCTCTTGTCCTGAACACCCCACCATAGGAAACATCCTCTCCACATCCACTCTGTGCTCTCTGGTCCTAGACTCCCCACCATAGGAAACATTCTCTCCACATCCACTCTGTGCCCTCTGATCCTAGAGTCTCCACCATAGGTAACATCCTCTCCACATCTACTCTGTGCCCTCTGGTCCTGAACACCCCACCATAGGAAACATCCTCTCCACATCCACACTGTGCTCTCTGGTCCTGAAGAACCCCACCATAGGAAACATCCTCTCCACATCCACACTGTGCCCACTGGTCCTGAACAACCCCACCATAGGAAACATCCTCTCCACATCCACTCTGTGCCCTCTGCTCCTGAACACCCCACCATAGGAAACATCCTCTCCACATCCACACTGTGCTCTCTGCTCCTGAACAACCCCACGATAGGAAACATCCTCTCCACATCCACACTGCGCCCACTGGTCCTAAACAACCCCACCATAGGAAACATCCTCTCCACATCCACTCTATGCCCTCTGGTCCTGAACACCCCACCATAGGAAACATCCTCTCCACATCCACTCTGTGCCCTCTGGTCCTGATCACCCCTACCATGAGAAACATCCTCTCCACATCCACTCTGTGACCTCTTGTCCTGAACACCCCACCATAGGAAACATCCTCTCCACATCCACTCTGTCTGTGCCCTCTGGTCCTGATCACCCCTACCATGAGAAACATCCTCTCCACATCCACTCTGTGCCCTCTTGTCCTGAACACCCCACCATAGGAAACATCCTCTCCACATCCACTCTGTCTGTGCCCTCTGGTCCTAGACTCCCCACCAGAGGAAACATCCTCTCCACATCCACTCTGTGCCCTCTGGTCCTAGACTCCCCACCATAGGAAACATTCTCTCCACATCCACTCTGTGCCCTCTGGTCCTAGAGTCCCCACCATAGGTAACATCCTCTCCACATCTACTCTGTGCCCTCTGGTCCTGAACACCCCACCATAGGAAACATCCTCTCCACATCCACACTGTGCCCACTGGTCCTGAACAACCCCACCATAGGAAACATCCTCTCCACATCCACTCTGTGCCCTCTGGTCCTGAACACCCCACCATAGGAAACATCCTCTCCACATCCACACTGTGCTCTCTGGTCCTGAACAACCCCACGATAGGAAACATCCTCTCCACATCCACACTGTGCCCACTGGTCCTAAACAACCCCACCATAGGAAACATCCTCTCCACATCCACTCTGTGCACTCTGGTCCTAGACTCCCCACCATAGGAAACATCCTCTCCACATCCACTCTGTCTGTGCCCTCTGGCCCTAGACTCCCCCACCATAGGAAACATTCTCTCCACATCCACTCTGTCTGTGCCCTCTGGTCCCAGACTCCCCCACCATAAGGAACATCCTCTCCACATCCACTCTGTGCCCGCTGGTCTTGAACACCACCACCATAGGAAACATTCTCTCCACATCCACTCTGTGCCCTCTGGCCCTAGACTCCCCCACCATAGGAAACATCCTCTCCACATCCACTCTGTGCCCTCTGGTCCTGAACACAACACCACAGGAAACATCCTCTCCACATCCACTCTGTGCCTTCTGGTCCTAGACTCCCCACCATAGGAAACATCCTCTCCACATCCACTCCGTGCCCTCTGGTCCTGAACACCCCCACCATGGAAACATTCTCTAAACATCCACTCTCTGCCCTCTGGTCCTAGACTCCCCCACCATAGGAAACATCCTCTCCACATCCACTCTGTGCCCTCTGGTCCTGAACAACCCCACCATAGGAAACATCCTCTCCACATCCACTCTGTGCCCTCTGGTCCTGAACAACCCACCATAGGAAACATTCTCTCCACATCCACTCTGTGCCCTCTGGTCCTAGACTCCCCACCATAGGAAACATCCTCTCCACATCCACTCTGTGCCCTCTGGTCCTAGAATCCCCACCAGAGGAAATATCCTCTGCACATCCACTCTGTCTGTGCCCTCTGGCCCTAGACTCCCCCACCATAGGAAATATACTCTCCACATCCACTCTGTGCCCTCTGGTCCTGAACACCACCACCATAGGAAACATCCTCTCCACATCCACTCTGTGCCCTCTGATCCTAGACTCCCAACCATAGGAAACATTCTCTCCAAATCCACTCTGTCTGTGCCCTCTGGTCCCAGACACCCCCACCATAGGAAACATCCTCTCCACATCCACTCTATGCCCTCTGGTCCCGAACACCCCACCATAGGAAACATCCTCTCCACATCCACTCTGTGCCCTCTGGTCCTGATCACTCCTACCATGAGATACATCCTCTCCACATCCACTCTGTGACCTCTTGTCCTGAACACCCCACCATAGGAAACATCCTCTCCACATCCACTCTGTCTGTGCCCTCTGGTCCTGATCACCCCTACCATGAGAAACATCCTCTCCAAATCCACTCTGTGCCCTCTTGTCCTGAACACCCCACCATAGGAAACATCCTCTCCACATCCACTCTGTGCTCTCTGGTCCTAGACTCCCCACCATAGGAAACATTCTCTCCACATCCACTCTGTGCCCTCTGATCCTAGAGTCTCCACCATAGGTAACATCCTCTCCACATCTACTCTGTGCCCTCTGGTCCTGAACACCCCACCATAGGAAACATCCTCTCCACATCCACACTGTGCTCTCTGGTCCTGAAGAACCCCACCATAGGAAACATCCTCTCCACATCCACACTGTGCCCACTGGTCCTGAACAACCCCACCATAGGAAACATCCTCTCCACATCCACTCTGTGCCCTCTGCTCCTGAACACCCCACCATAGGAAACATCCTCTCCACATCCACACTGTGCTCTCTGCTCCTGAACAACCCCACGATAGGAAACATCCTCTCCACATCCACACTGCGCCCACTGGTCCTAAACAACCCCACCATAGGAAACATCCTCTCCACATCCACTCTGTGCACTCTGGTCCTAGACTCCCCACCATAGGAAACATCCTCTCCACATCCACTCTGTCTGTGCCCTCTGGCCCTAGACTCCCCCACCATAGGAAACATTCTCTCCACATCCACTCTGTCTGTGCCCTCTGGTCCCAGACTCCCCCACCATAAGGAACATCCTCTCCACATCCACTCTGTGCCCGCTGGTCTTGAACACCACCACCATAGGAAACATTCTCTCCACATCCACTCTGTGCCCTCTGGCCCTAGACTCCCCCACCATAGGAAACATCCTCTCCACATCCACTCTGTGCCCTCTGGTCCTGAACACAACACCACAGGAAACATCCTCTCCACATCCACTCTGTGCCTTCTGGTCCTAGACTCCCCACCATAGGAAACATCCTCTCCACATCCACTCCGTGCCCTCTGGTCCTGAACACCCCCACCATGGAAACATTCTCTAAACATCCACTCTCTGCCCTCTGGTCCTAGACTCCCCCACCATAGGAAACATCCTCTCCACATCCACTCTGTGCCCTCTGGTCCTGAACAACCCCACCATAGGAAACATCCTCTCCACATCCACTCTGTGCCCTCTGGTCCTGAACAACCCACCATAGGAAACATTCTCTCCACATCCACTCTGTGCCCTCTGGTCCTAGACTCCCCACCATAGGAAACATCCTCTCCACATCCACTCTGTGCCCTCTGGTGCTAGAATCCCCACCAGAGGAAATATCCTCTGCACATCCACTCTGTCTGTGCCCTCTGGCCCTAGACTCCCCCACCATAGGAAATATCCTCTCCACATCCACTCTGTGCCCTCTGGTCCTGAACACCACCACCATAGGAAACATCCTCTCCACATCCACTAGTGCCCTCTGATCCTAGACTCCCAACCATAGGAAACATTCTCTCCAAATCCACTCTGTCTGTGCCCTCTGGTCCCAGACACCCCCACCATAGGAAACATCCTCTCCACATCCACTCTATGCCCTCTGGTCCCGAACACCCCACCATAGGAAACATCCTCTCCACATCCACTCTGTCTGTGCCCTCTGGTCCTGATCACCCCTACCATGAGAAACATCCTCTCCAAATCCACTCTGTGCCCTCTTGTCCTGAACACCCCACCATAGGAAACATCCTCTCCACATCCACTCTGTGCTCTCTGGTCCTAGACTCCCCACCATAGGAAACATTCTCTCCACATCCACTCTGTGCCCTCTGATCCTAGAGTCTCCACCATAGGTAACATCCTCTCCACATCTACTCTGTGCCCTCTGGTCCTGAACACCCCACCATAGGAAACATCCTCTCCACATCCACACTGTGCTCTCTGGTCCTGAACAACCCCACCATAGGAAACATCCTCTCCACATCCACACTGTGCCCACTGGTCCTGAACAACCCCACCATAGGAAACATCCTCTCCACATCCACTCTGTGCCCTCTGGTCCTGAACAACCGCACCATAGGAAACATCCTCTCCACATCCACTCTGTGCCCTCTGGTCCTGAACAACCCACCATAGGAAACATCCTCTCCACATCCACTCTGTGCCCTCTGATCCTAGACTCCCCACCATAGGAAACATTCTCTCCAAATCCACTCTGTCTGTGCCCTCTGGTCCCAGACTCCCCCACCATAGGAATCATCCTCTCCACATCCACTCTATGCCCTCTGGTCCTGAACACACCACCATAGGAAACATCCTCTCCACATCCACTCTGTGCCCTCTGGTCCTGATCACCCCTACCATGAGAAACATCCTCTCCACATCCACTCTGTGACCTCTTGTCCTGAACACCCCACCATAGGAAACATCCTCTCCACATCCACTCTGTCTGTGCCCTCTGGTCCTGATCACCCCTACCATGAGAAACATCCTCTCCACATCCACTCTGTGCCCTCTTGTCCTGAACACCCCACCATAGGAAACATCCTCTCCACATCCACTCTGTCTGTGCCCTCTGGTCCTAGACTCCCCACCAGAGGAAACATCCTCTCCACATCCACTCTGTGCCCTCTGGTCCTAGACTCCCCACCATAGGAAACATCCTCTCCACATCCACTCTGTGCCCTCTGGACCTGAACACCCCTCCATAGGAAACATCCTCTCCACATCCACTCTGTGCCCTCTGGACCTGAACACCCCACCAAAGGGAACATTCTCTCCACATCCACTCTGTGCCCTCTGGTCCTGAACAGCCCACCATAGGAAACATCCTCTCCACATCCACTCTGTGCGCTCTGGTCCTGAACAACCCCACCATAGGAAACATCCTCTCCACATCCACTCTGTGCCCTCTGGTCCTGAACACCCCCACCATAGGAAACATTCTCTCCACATCCACTCTGTGCCCTCTGGTCCTGAACACACCCACCATAGGAAACATCCTCTCCACATCCACTCTGTGCCCTCTGGTCCTGAACACCCCACCATAGGAAACATCCTCTCCACATCCACTCTGTGCCCTCTGGTCCTGAACACCCCACCATAGGAAACATCCGCTCCACATCCACTCTCTGCCATCTGGTCCTGAACAACCCCACCATAGGAAACATCCTCTCCACATCCACTCTGTCTGTGCCCTCTGGTCCTAGATGCCCCCACCATAGGAAACATCCTCTCCACATCCACTCTGTCTGTGCCCTCTGGTTCTAGACTCGCCCACCATAGGAAACATCCTCTCCACATCCACTCTGTGCCCTCTGGTCCTGAACACCCCACCATAGGAAATATCCTCTCCACATCCACTCTGGTCCTGAACACCCCACCATAGGAAACATCCTCTCCACATCCACTCTGTGCCCTCTGGTCCTGAACAACCCACCATAGGAAATATCCTCTCCACATCCACTCTGTGCACTCTGATCCTAGACTCCTCACCATAGGAAATATCCTCTCCACATCCACTCTGTGCCCTCTGGTCCTGAACACCCCACCATAGGAAACATTCTCTCCACATCCACTCTGTGCCCTCTGGTCCTGAACAACCCCACCATGGAAACATTCTCTCCACATCCACTCTGTGCCCTCGGGTCCTGAACACCCCCACCATAGGAAACATCCTCTCCACATCCACTCTGTGCCCTCTGGACCTGAACACCCCACCATGGGAAACATTCTCTGCACATCCACTCTGTGCCCTCTGGTCCTAGAGTCCCCACCATAGGTAACATCCTCTCCACATCTACTCTGTGCCCTCTGGTCCTGAACACCCCACCATAGGAAACATCCTCTCCACATCCACTCTGTGCCCTCTGGTACTGAACAACCCACCATAGGAAACATCCTCTCCACATCCACTCTGTCTGTGCCCTCTGGTCCTAGATGCCCCCACCATAGGAAACATCCTCTCCACATCCACTCTGTCTGTGCCCTCTGGTTCTAGACTCGCCCACCATAGGAAACATCCTCTCCACATCCACTCTGTGCCCTCTGGTCCTGAACACCCCACCATAGGAAACATCCTCTCCACATCCACTCTGTGCCCTCTGGTCCTAGAATCCCCACCATAGGAAACATCCTCTCCACATCCACTCTGTGCCCTCTGGTCCTGAACAACCCCACCATAGGAAACATCCTCTCCACATCCACTCTGTGCCCTCTGGTCCTGAACAACCCACCATAGGAAACATTCTCTCCACATCCACTCTGTGCCCTCTGGTCCTAGACTCCCCACCATAGGAAACATCCTCTCCACATCCACTCTGTGCCCTCTGGTCCTAGAATCCCCACCAGAGGAAATATCCTCTGCACATCCACTCTGTCTGTGCCCTCTGGCCCTAGACTCCCCCACCATAGGAAATATCCTCTCCACATCCACTCTGTGCCCTCTGGTCCTGAACACCACCACCATAGGAAACATCCTCTCCACATCCACTCTGTGCCCTCTGATCCTAGACTCCCAACCATAGGAAACATTCTCTCCAAATCCACTCTGTCTGTGCCCTCTGGTCCCAGACACCCCCACCATAGGAAACATCCTCTCCACATCCACTCTATGCCCTCTGGTCCCGAACACCCCACCATAGGAAACATCCTCTCCACATCCACTCTGTGCCCTCTGGTCCTGATCACTCCTACCATGAGATACATCCTCTCCACATCCACTCTGTGACCTCTTGTCCTGAACACCCCACCATAGGAAACATCCTCTCCACATCCACTCTGTCTGTGCCCTCTGGTCCTGATCACCCCTACCATGAGAAACATCCTCTCCAAATCCACTCTGTGCCCTCTTGTCCTGAACACCCCACCATAGGAAACATCCTCTCCACATCCACTCTGTGCTCTCTGGTCCTGAACACACCCACCATAGGAAACATCCTCTCCACATCCACTCTGTGCCCTCTGGTCCTGAACACCCCACCATAGGAAACATCCTCTCCACATCCACTCTGTGCCCTCTGGTCCTGAACACCCCACCATAGGAAACATCCGCTCCACATCCACTCTCTGCCATCTGGTCCTGAACAACCCCACCATAGGAAACATCCTCTCCACATCCACTCTGTCTGTGCCCTCTGGTCCTAGATGCCCCCACCATAGGAAACATCCTCTCCACATCCACTCTGTCTGTGCCCTCTGGTTCTAGACTCGCCCACCATAGGAAACATCCTCTCCACATCCACTCTGTGCCCTCTGGTCCTGAACACCCCACCATAGGAAATATCCTCTCCACATCCACTCTGGTCCTGAACACCCCACCATAGGAAACATCCTCTCCACATCCACTCTGTGCCCTCTGGTCCTGAACAACCCACCATAGGAAATATCCTCTCCACATCCACTCTGTGCACTCTGATCCTAGACTCCTCACCATAGGAAATATCCTCTCCACATCCACTCTGTGCCCTCTGGTCCTGAACACCCCACCATAGGAAACATTCTCTCCACATCCACTCTGTGCCCTCTGGTCCTGAACAACCCCACCATGGAAACATTCTCTCCACATCCACTCTGTGCCCTCGGGTCCTGAACACCCCCACCATAGGAAACATCCTCTCCACATCCACTCTGTGCCCTCTGGACCTGAACACCCCACCATGGGAAACATTCTCTGCACATCCACTCTGTGCCCTCTGGTCCTAGAGTCCCCACCATAGGTAACATCCTCTCCACATCTACTCTGTGCCCTCTGGTCCTGAACACCCCACCATAGGAAACATCCTCTCCACATCCACTCTGTGCCCTCTGGTACTGAACAACCCACCATAGGAAACATCCTCTCCACATCCACTCTGTCTGTGCCCTCTGGTCCTAGATGCCCCCACCATAGGAAACATCCTCTCCACATCCACTCTGTCTGTGCCCTCTGGTTCTAGACTCGCCCACCATAGGAAACATCCTCTCCACATCCACTCTGTGCCCTCTGGTCCTGAACACCCCACCATAGGAAACATCCTCTCCACATCCACTCTGTGCCCTCTGGTCCTAGAATCCCCACCATAGGAAACATCCTCTCCACATCCACTCTGTGCCCTCTGGTCCTGAACAACCCCACCATAGGAAACATCCTCTCCACATCCACTCTGTGCCCTCTGGTCCTGAACAACCCACCATAGGAAACATTCTCTCCACATCCACTCTGTGCCCTCTGGTCCTAGACTCCCCACCATAGGAAACATCCTCTCCACATCCACTCTGTGCCCTCTGGTCCTAGAATCCCCACCAGAGGAAATATCCTCTGCACATCCACTCTGTCTGTGCCCTCTGGCCCTAGACTCCCCCACCATAGGAAATATCCTCTCCACATCCACTCTGTGCCCTCTGGTCCTGAACACCACCACCATAGGAAACATCCTCTCCACATCCACTCTGTGCCCTCTGATCCTAGACTCCCAACCATAGGAAACATTCTCTCCAAATCCACTCTGTCTGTGCCCTCTGGTCCCAGACACCCCCACCATAGGAAACATCCTCTCCACATCCACTCTATGCCCTCTGGTCCCGAACACCCCACCATAGGAAACATCCTCTCCACATCCACTCTGTGCCCTCTGGTCCTGATCACTCCTACCATGAGATACATCCTCTCCACATCCACTCTGTGACCTCTTGTCCTGAACACCCCACCATAGGAAACATCCTCTCCACATCCACTCTGTCTGTGCCCTCTGGTCCTGATCACCCCTACCATGAGAAACATCCTCTCCAAATCCACTCTGTGCCCTCTTGTCCTGAACACCCCACCATAGGAAACATCCTCTCCACATCCACTCTGTGCTCTCTGGTCCTAGACTCCCCACCATAGGAAACATTCTCTCCACATCCACTCTGTGCCCTCTGATCCTAGAGTCTCCACCATAGGTAACATCCTCTCCACATCTACTCTGTGCCCTCTGGTCCTGAACACCCCACCATAGGAAACATCCTCTCCACATCCACACTGTGCTCTCTGGTCCTGAACAACCCCACCATAGGAAACATCCTCTCCACATCCACACTGTGCCCACTGATCCTGAACAACCCCACCATAGGAAACATCCTCTCCACATCCACTCTGTGCCCTCTGGTCCTGAACAACCCCACCATAGGAAACATCCTCTCCACATCCACTCTGTGCCCTCTGGTCCTGAACAACCCACCATAGGAAACATCCTCTCCACATCCACTCTGTGCCCTCTGATCCTAGACTCCCCACCATAGGAAACATTCTCTCCAAATCCACTCTGTCTGTGCCCTCTGGTCCCAGACTCCCCCACCATAGGAATCATCCTCTCCACATCCACTCTATGCCCTCTGGTCCTGAACACCCCACCATAGGAAACATCCTCTCCACATCCACTCTGTGCCCTCTGGTCCTGATCACCCCTACCATGAGAAACATCCTCTCCACATCCACTCTGTGACCTCTTGTCCTGAACACCCCACCATAGGAAACATCCTCTCCACATCCACTCTGTCTGTGCCCTCTGGTCCCAGACTCCCCCACCATAAGGAACATCCTCTCCACATCCACTCTGTGCCCGCTGGTCTTGAACACCACCACCATAGGAAACATTCTCTCCACATCCACTCTGTGCCCTCTGGCCCTAGACTCCCCCACCATAGGAAACATCCTCTCCACATCCACTCTGTGCCCTCTGGTCCTGAACACAACACCACAGGAAACATCCTCTCCACATCCACTCTGTCTGTGCCCTCTGGTCCTAGACTCCCCCACCATAGGAAACATTCTCTCCACATCCACTCTGTGCCCTCTGGTCCTGAACAACCCCACCATAGGAAACATCCTCTCCACATCCACTCTGTGCCCTCTGGTCCTAGAGTCTCCACCATAGGTAACATCCTCTCCACATCTACTCTGTGCCCACTGGTCCTGAACAACCCCACCATAGGAAACATCCTCTCCACATCCACTCTGTGCCCTCTGGTCCTGAACAACCCCACCATAGGAAACATCCTCTCCACATCCACTCTGTGCCCTCTGGTCCTGAACAACCCACCATAGGAAACATCCTCTCCACATCCACTCTGTGCCCTCTGATCCTAGACTCCCCACCATAGGAAACATTCTCTCCAAATCCACTCTGTCTGTGCCCTCTGGTCCCAGACTCCCCCACCATAGGAATCATCCTCTCCACATCCACTCTATGCCCTCTGGTCCTGAACACCCCACCATAGGAAACATCCTCTCCACATCCACTCTGTGCCCTCTGGTCCTGATCACCCCTACCATGAGAAACATCCTCTCCACATCCACTCTGTGACCTCTTGTCCTGAACACCCCACCATAGGAAACATCCTCTCCACATCCACTCTGTCTGTGCCCTCTGGTCCCAGACTCCCCCACCATAAGGAACATCCTCTCCACATCCACTCTGTGCCCGCTGGTCTTGAACACCACCACCATAGGAAACATTCTCTCCACATCCACTCTGTGCCCTCTGGCCCTAGACTCCCCCACCATAGGAAACATCCTCTCCACATCCACTCTGTGCCCTCTGGTCCTGAACACAACACCACAGGAAACATCCTCTCCACATCCACTCTGTCTGTGCCCTCTGGTCCTAGACTCCCCCACCATAGGAAACATCCTCTCCACATCCACTCTGTGCCCTCTGGTCCTGAACACAACACCACAGGAAACATCCTCTCCACATCCACTCTGTCTGTGCCCTCTGATCCTAGAGTCTCCACCATAGGTAACATCCTCTCCACATCTACTCTGTGCCCACTGGTCCTGAACAACCCCACCATAGGAAACATCCTCTCCACATCCACTCTGTGCCCTCTGGTCCTGAACAACCCCACCATAGGAAACATCCTCTCCACATCCACTCTGTGCCCTCTGGTCCTGAACAACCCACCATAGGAAACATCCTCTCCACATCCACTCTGTGCCCTCTGATCCTAGACTCCCCACCATAGGAAACATTCTCTCCAAATCCACTCTGTCTGTGCCCTCTGGTCCCAGACTCCCCCACCATAGGAATCATCCTCTCCACATCCACTCTATGCCCTCTGGTCCTGAACACCCCACCATAGGAAACATCCTCTCCACATCCACTCTGTGCCCTCTGGTCCTGATCACCCCTACCATGAGAAACATCCTCTCCACATCCACTCTGTGACCTCTTGTCCTGAACACCCCACCATAGGAAACATCCTCTCCACATCCACTCTGTCTGTGCCCTCTGGTCCTGATCACCCCTACCATGAGAAACATCCTCTCCAAATCCACTCTGTGCCCTCTTGTCCTGAACACCCCACCATAGGAAACATCCTCTCCACATCCACTCTGTGCTCTCTGGTCCTAGACTCCCCACCATAGGAAACATTCTCTCCACATCCACTCTGTGCCCTCTGATCCTAGAGTCTCCACCATAGGTAACATCCTCTCCACATCTACTCTGTGCCCTCTGGTCCTGAACACCCCACCATAGGAAACATCCTCTCCACATCCACACTGTGCTCTCTGGTCCTGAACAACCCCACCATAGGAAACATCCTCTCCACATCCACACTGTGCCCACTGGTCCTGAACAACCCCACCATAGGAAACATCCTCTCCACATCCACTCTGTGCCCTCTGGTCCTGAACAACCCCACCATAGGAAACATCCTCTCCACATCCACTCTGTGCCCTCTGGTCCTGAACAACCCACCATAGGAAACATCCTCTCCACATCCACTCTGTGCCCTCTGATCCTAGACTCCCCACCATAGGAAACATTCTCTCCAAATCCACTCTGTCTGTGCCCTCTGGTCCCAGACTCCCCCACCATAGGAATCATCCTCTCCACATCCACTCTATGCCCTCTGGTCCTGAACACCCCACCATAGGAAACATCCTCTCCACATCCACTCTGTGCCCTCTGGTCCTGATCACCCCTACCATGAGAAACATCCTCTCCACATCCACTCTGTGACCTCTTGTCCTGAACACCCCACCATAGGAAACATCCTCTCCACATCCACTCTGTCTGTGCCCTCTGGTCCCAGACTCCCCCACCATAAGGAACATCCTCTCCACATCCACTCTGTGCCCGCTGGTCTTGAACACCACCACCATAGGAAACATTCTCTCCACATCCACTCTGTGCCCTCTGGCCCTAGACTCCCCCACCATAGGAAACATCCTCTCCACATCCACTCTGTGCCCTCTGGTCCTGAACACAACACCACAGGAAACATCCTCTCCACATCCACTCTGTCTGTGCCCTCTGGTCCTAGACTCCCCCACCATAGGAAACATTCTCTCCACATCCACTCTGTGCCCTCTGGTCCTGAACAACCCCACCATAGGAAACATCCTCTCCACATCCACTCTGTGCCCTCTGGTCCTGAACAACCCACCATAGGAAACATTCTCTCCACATCCACTCTGTGCCCTCTGGTCCTAGACTCCCCACCATAGGAAACATCCTCTCCACATCCACTCTGTGCCCTCTGGTCCTAGAATCCCCACCAGAGGAAATATCCTCTGCACATCCACTCTGTCTGTGCCCTCTGGCCCTAGACTCCCCCACCATAGGAAATATCCTCTCCACATCCACTCTGTGCCCTCTGGTCCTGAACACCGCCACCATAGGAAACATCCTCTCCACATCCACTCTGTGCCCTCTGATCCTAGACTCCCAACCATAGGAAACATTCTCTCCAAATCCACTCTGTCTGTGCCCTCTGGTCCCAGACACCCCCACCATAGGAAACATCCTCTCCACATCCACTCTATGCCCTCTGGTCCCGAACACCCCACCATAGGAAACATCCTCTCCACATCCACTCTGTGCCCTCTGGTCCTGATCACTCCTACCATGAGATACATCCTCTCCACATCCACTCTGTGACCTCTTGTCCTGAACACCCCACCATAGGAAACATCCTCTCCACATCCACTCTGTCTGTGCCCTCTGGTCCTGATCACCCCTACCATGAGAAACATCCTCTCCAAATCCACTCTGTGCCCTCTTGTCCTGAACACCCCACCATAGGAAACATCCTCTCCACATCCACTCTGTGCTCTCTGGTCCTAGACTCCCCACCATAGGAAACATTATCTCCACATCCACTCTGTGCCCTCTGGTCATAGAGTCCCCACCATAGGTAACATCCTCTCCACATCTACTCTGTGCCCTCTGGTCCTGAACACCCCACCATAGGAAACATCCTCTCCACATCCACACTGTGCTCTCTGGTCCTGAACAACCCCACCATAGGAAACATCCTCTCCACATCCACACTGTGCCCACTGGTCCTGAACAACCCCACCATAGGAAATATCCTCAACACATCCACTCTGTGCCCTCTGGTCCTGAACAACCCACCATAGGAAACATCCTCTCCACATCCACTCTGTGCCCTCTGATCCTAGACTCCCCACCATAGGAAACATTCTCTCCAAATCCACTCTGTCTGTGCCCTCTGGTCCCAGACTCCCCCACCATAGGAATCATCCTCTCCACATCCACTCTATGCCCTCTGGTCCTGAACACCCCACCATAGGAAACATCCTCTCCACATCCACTCTGTGCCCTCTGGTCCTGATCACCCCTACCATGAGAAACATCCTCTCCACATCCACTCTGTGACCTCTTGTCCTGAACACCCCACCATAGGAAACATCCTCTCCACATCCACTCTGTCTGTGCCCTCTGGTCCTGATCACCCCTACCATGAGAAACATCCTCTCCACATCCACTCTGTGCCCTCTGGTCCTGAACACCCCACCATAGCAAACATCCTCTCCACATCCACTCTGTCTGTGCCCTCTGGTCCTAGACTCCCCACCAGAGGAAACATCCTCTCCACATCCACTCTGTGCCCTCTGGTCCTAGACTCGCCACCATAGGAAACATCCTCTCCACATCCACTCTGTGCCCTCTGGACCTGAACACCCCTCCATAGGAAACATCCTCTCCACATCCACTCTGTGCCCTCAGGACCTGAACACCCCAGCAAAGGGAACATTCTCTCCACATCCACTCTGTGCCCTCTGGTCCTGAACAGCCCACCATAGGAAACATCCTCTCCACATCCACTCTGTCTGTGCCCTCTGGTCCTGATCACCCCTACCATGAGAAACATCCTCTCCACATCCACTCTGTGCCCTCTTGTCCTGAACACCCCACCATAGGAAACATCCTCTCCACATCCACTCTGTCTGTGCCCTCTGGTCCTAGACTCCCCACCAGAGGAAACATCCTCTCCACATCCACTCTGTGCCCTCTGGTCCTAGACTCCCCACCATAGGAAACATTCTCTCCACATCCACTCTGTGCCCTCTGGTCCTAGAGTCCCCACCATAGGTAACATCCTCTCCACATCTACTCTGTGCCCTCTGGTCCTGAACACCCCACCATAGGAAACATCCTCTCCACATCCACACTGTGCCCACTGGTCCTGAACAACCCCACCATAGGAAACATCCTCTCCACATCCACTCTGTGCCCTCTGGTCCTGAACACCCCACCATAGGAAACATCCTCTCCACATCCACACTGTGCTCTCTGGTCCTGAACAACCCCACGATAGGAAACATCCTCTCCACATCCACACTGTGCCCACTGGTCCTAAACAACCCCACCATAGGAAACATCCTCTCCACATCCACTCTGTGCACTCTGGTCCTAGACTCCCCACCATAGGAAACATCCTCTCCACATCCACTCTGTCTGTGCCCTCTGGCCCTAGACTCCCCCACCATAGGAAACATTCTCTCCACATCCACTCTGTCTGTGCCCTCTGGTCCCAGACTCCCCCACCATAAGGAACATCCTCTCCACATCCACTCTGTGCCCGCTGGTCTTGAACACCACCACCATAGGAAACATTCTCTCCACATCCACTCTGTGCCCTCTGGCCCTAGACTCCCCCACCATAGGAAACATCCTCTCCACATCCACTCTGTGCCCTCTGGTCCTGAACACAACACCACAGGAAACATCCTCTCCACATCCACTCTGTGCCTTCTGGTCCTAGACTCCCCACCATAGGAAACATCCTCTCCACATCCACTCCGTGCCCTCTGGTCCTGAACACCCCCACCATGGAAACATTCTCTAAACATCCACTCTCTGCCCTCTGGTCCTAAACTCCCCCACCATAGGAAACATCCTCTCCACATCCACTCTGTGCCCTCTGGTCCTGAACAACCCCACCATAGGAAACATCCTCTCCACATCCACTCTGTGCCCTCTGGTCCTGAACAACCCACCATAGGAAACATTCTCTCCACATCCACTCTGTGCCCTCTGGTCCTAGACTCCCCACCATAGGAAACATCCTCTCCACATCCACTCTGTGCCCTCTGGTCCTAGAATCCCCACCAGAGGAAATATCCTCTGCACATCCACTCTGTCTGTGCCCTCTGGCCCTAGACTCCCCCACCATAGGAAATATACTCTCCACATCCACTCTGTGCCCTCTGGTCCTGAACACCACCACCATAGGAAACATCCTCTCCACATCCACTCTGTGCCCTCTGATCCTAGACTCCCAACCATAGGAAACATTCTCTCCAAATCCACTCTGTCTGTGCCCTCTGGTCCCAGACACCCCCACCATAGGAAACATCCTCTCCACATCCACTCTATGCCCTCTGGTCCCGAACACCCCACCATAGGAAACATCCTCTCCACATCCACTCTGTGCCCTCTGGTCCTGATCACTCCTACCATGAGATACATCCTCTCCACATCCACTCTGTGACCTCTTGTCCTGAACACCCCACCATAGGAAACATCCTCTCCACATCCACTCTGTCTGTGCCCTCTGGTCCTGATCACCCCTACCATGAGAAACATCCTCTCCAAATCCACTCTGTGCCCTCTTGTCCTGAACACCCCACCATAGGAAACATCCTCTCCACATCCACTCTGTGCTCTCTGGTCCTAGACTCCCCACCATAGGAAACATTCTCTCCACATCCACTCTGTGCCCTCTGATCCTAGAGTCTCCACCATAGGTAACATCCTCTCCACATCTACTCTGTGCCCTCTGGTCCTGAACACCCCACCATAGGAAACATCCTCTCCACATCCACACTGTGCTCTCTGGTCCTGAACAACCCCACCATAGGAAACATCCTCTCCACATCCACACTGTGCCCACTGGTCCTGAACAACCCCACCATAGGAAACATCCTCTCCACATCCACTCTGTGCGCTCTGGTCCTGAACAACCCCACCATAGGAAACATCCTCTCCACATCCACTATGTGCCCTCTGGTCCTGAACACAACACCACAGGAAACATTCTTTCCACATCCACTCTGTGCCCTCTGATCCTAGACTCCCCACCATAGGAAACATTCTCTCCAAATCCACTCTGTCTGTGCCCTCTGGTCCCAGACTCCCCCACCATAGGAATCATCCTCTCCACATCCACTCTATGCCCTCTGGTCCTGAAAACCCCACCATAGGAAACATCCTCTCCACATCCACTCTGTGCCCTCTGGTCCTGATCACCCCTACCATGAGAAACATCCTCTCCACATCCACTCTGTGACCTCTTGTCCTGAACACCCCACCATAGGAAACATCCTCTCCACATCCACTCTGTCTGTGCCCTCTGGTCCTGATCACCCCTACCATGAGAAACATCCTCTCCACATCCACTCTGTGCCCTCTTGTCCTGAACACCCCACCATAGGAAACATCCTCTCCACATCCACTCTGTCTGTGCCCTCTGGTCCTAGACTCCCCACCAGAGGAAACATCCTCTCCACATCCACTCTGTGCCCTCTGGTCCTAGACTCCCCACCATAGGAAACATCCTCTCCACATCCACTCTGTGCCCTCTGGACCTGAACACCCCTCCATAGGAAACATCCTCTCCACATCCACTCTGTGCCCTCTGGACCTGAACACCCCACCAAAGGGAACATTCTCTCCACATCCACTCTGTGCCCTCTGGTCCTGAACAGCCCACCATAGGAAACATCCTCTCCACATCCACTCTGTGCGCTCTGGTCCTGAACAACCCCACCATAGGAAACATCCTCTCCACATCCACTCTGTGCCCTCTGGTCCTGAACACCCCCACCATAGGAAACATTCTCTCCACATCCACTCTGTGCCCTCTGGTCCTGAACACACCCACCATAGGAAACATCCTCTCCACATCCACTCTGTGCCCTCTGGTCCTGAACACCCCACCATAGGAAACATCCTCTCCACATCCACTCTGTGCCCTCTGGTCCTGAACACCCCACCATAGGAAACATCCGCTCCACATCCATTCTCTGCCATCTGGTCCTGAACAACCCCACCATAGGAAACATCCTCTCCACATCCACTCTGTCTGTGCCCTCTGGTCCTAGATGCCCCCACCATAGGAAACATCCTCTCCACATCCACTCTGTCTGTGCCCTCTGGTTCTAGACTCGCCCACCATAGGAAACATCCTCTCCACATCCACTCTGTGCCCTCTGGTCCTGAACACCCCACCATAGAAAATATCCTCTCCACATCCACTCTGGTCCTAGACTCCCCACCATAGGAAACATCCTCTCCACATCCACTCTGTCTGTGCCCTCTGGCCCTAGACTCCCCCACCATAGGAAACATTCTCTCCACATCCACTCTGTCTGTGCCCTCTGGTCCCAGACTCCCCCACCATAAGGAACATCCTCTCCACATCCACTCTGTGCCCGCTGGTCTTGAACACCACCACCATAGGAAACATTCTCTCCACATCCACTCTGTGCCCTCTGGCCCTAGACTCCCCCACCATAGGAAACATCCTCTCCACATCCACTCTGTGCCCTCTGGTCCTGAACACAACACCACAGGAAACATCCTCTCCACATCCACTCTGTGCCTTCTGGTCCTAGACTCCCCACCATAGGAAACATCCTCTCCACATCCACTCCGTGCCCTCTGGTCCTGAACACCCCCACCATGGAAACATTCTCTAAACATCCACTCTCTGCCCTCTGGTCCTAGACTCCCCCACCATAGGAAACATCCTCTCCACATCCACTCTGTGCCCTCTGGTCCTGAACAACCCCACCATAGGAAACATCCTCTCCACATCCACTCTGTGCCCTCTGGTCCTGAACAACCCACCATAGGAAACATTCTCTCCACATCCACTCTGTGCCCTCTGGTCCTAGACTCCCCACCATAGGAAACATCCTCTCCACATCCACTCTGTGCCCTCTGGTCCTAGAATCCCCACCAGAGGAAATATCCTCTGCACATCCACTCTGTCTGTGCCCTCTGGCCCTAGACTCCCCACCATAGGAAATATCCTCTCCACATCCACTCTGTGCCCTCTGGTCCTGCACACCACCACCACAGGAAACATCCTCTCCACATCCACTCTGTGCCTTCTGGTCCTAGACTCCCCACCATAGGAAACATCCTCTCCACATCCACTCCGTGCCCTCTGGTCCTGAACACCCCCACCATGGAAACATTCTCTAAACATCCACTCTCTGCCCTCTGGTCCTAAACTCCCCCACCATAGGAAACATCCTCTCCACATCCACTCTGTGCCCTCTGGTCCTGAACAACCCCACCATAGGAAACATCCTCTCCACATCCACTCTGTGCCCTCTGGTCCTGAACAACCCACCATAGGAAACATTCTCTCCACATCCACTCTGTGCCCTCTGGTCCTAGACTCCCCACCATAGGAAACATCCTCTCCACATCCACTCTGTGCCCTCTGGTCCTAGAATCCCCACCAGAGGAAATATCCTCTGCACATCCACTCTGTCTGTGCCCTCTGGCCCTAGACTCCCCCACCATAGGAAATATACTCTCCACATCCACTCTGTGCCCTCTGGTCCTGAACACCACCACCATAGGAAACATCCTCTCCACATCCACTCTGTGCCCTCTGATCCTAGACTCCCAACCATAGGAAACATTCTCTCCAAATCCACTCTGTCTGTGCCCTCTGGTCCCAGACACCCCCACCATAGGAAACATCCTCTCCACATCCACTCTATGCCCTCTGGTCCCGAACACCCCACCATAGGAAACATCCTCTCCACATCCACTCTGTGCCCTCTGGTCCTGATCACTCCTACCATGAGATACATCCTCTCCACATCCACTCTGTGACCTCTTGTCCTGAACACCCCACCATAGGAAACATCCTCTCCACATCCACTCTGTCTGTGCCCTCTGGTCCTGATCACCCCTACCATGAGAAACATCCTCTCCAAATCCACTCTGTGCCCTCTTGTCCTGAACACCCCACCATAGGAAACATCCTCTCCACATCCACTCTGTGCTCCCTGGTCCTAGACTCCCCACCATAGGAAACATTCTCTCCACATCCACTCTGTGCCCTCTGATCCTAGAGTCTCCACCATAGGTAACATCCTCTCCACATCTACTCTGTGCCCTCTGGTCCTGAACACCCCACCATAGGAAACATCCTCTCCACATCCACACTGTGCTCTCTGGTCCTGACCAACCCCACCATAGGAAACATCCTCTCCACATCCACACTGTGCCCACTGGTCCTGAACAACCCCACCATAGGAAACATCCTCTCCACATCCACTCTGTGCGCTCTGGTCCTGAACAACCCCACCATAGGAAACATCCTCTCCACATCCACTATGTGCCCTCTGGTCCTGAACACAACACCACAGGAAACATTCTTTCCACATCCACTCTGTGCCCTCTGATCCTAGACTCCCCACCATAGGAAACATTCTCTCCAAATCCACTCTGTCTGTGCCCTCTGGTCCCAGACTCCCCCACCATAGGAATCATCCTCTCCACATCCACTCTATGCCCTCTGGTCCTGAACACCCCACCATAGGAAACATCCTCTCCACATCCACTCTGTGCCCTCTGGTCCTGATCACCCCTACCATGAGAAACATCCTCTCCACATCCACTCTGTGACCTCTTGTCCTGAACACCCCACCATAGGAAACATCCTCTCCACATCCACTCTGTCTGTGCCCTCTGGTCCTGATCACCCCTACCATGAGAAACATCCTCTCCACATCCACTCTGTGCCCTCTTGTCCTGAACACCCCACCATAGGAAACATCCTCTCCACATCCACTCTGTCTGTGCCCTCTGGTCCTAGACTCCCCACCAGAGGAAACATCCTCTCCACATCCACTCTGTGCCCTCTGGTCCTAGACTCCCCACCATAGGAAACATCCTCTCCACATCCACTCTGTGCCCTCTGGACCTGAACACCCCTCCATAGGAAACATCCTCTCCACATCCACTCTGTGCCCTCTGGACCTGAACACCCCACCAAAGGGAACATTCTCTCCACATCCACTCTGTGCCCTCTGGTCCTGAACAGCCCACCATAGGAAACATCCTCTCCACATCCACTCTGTGCGCTCTGGTCCTGAACAACCCCACCATAGGAAACATCCTCTCCACATCCACTCTGTGCCCTCTGGTCCTGAACACCCCCACCATAGGAAACATTCTCTCCACATCCACTCTGTGCCCTCTGGTCCTGAACACACCCACCATAGGAAACATCCTCTCCACATCCACTCTGTGCCCTCTGGTCCTGAACACCCCACCATAGGAAACATCCTCTCCACATCCACTCTGTGCCCTCTGGTCCTGAACACCCCACCATAGGAAACATCCGCTCCACATCCACTCTCTGCCATCTGGTCCTGAACAACCCCACCATAGGAAACATCCTCTCCACATCCACTCTGTCTGTGCCCTCTGGTCCTAGATGCCCCCACCATAGGAAACATCCTCTCCACATCCACTCTGTCTGTGCCCTCTGGTTCTAGACTCGCCCACCATAGGAAACATCCTCTCCACATCCACTCTGTGCCCTCTGGTCCTGAACACCCCACCATAGAAAATATCCTCTCCACATCCACTCTGGTCCTAGACTCCCCACCATAGGAAACATCCTCTCCACATCCACTCTGTCTGTGCCCTCTGGCCCTAGACTCCCCCACCATAGGAAACATTCTCTCCACATCCACTCTGTCTGTGCCCTCTGGTCCCAGACTCCCCCACCATAAGGAACATCCTCTCCACATCCACTCTGTGCCCGCTGGTCTTGAACACCACCACCATAGGAAACATTCTCTCCACATCCACTCTGTGCCCTCTGGCCCTAGACTCCCCCACCATAGGAAACATCCTCTCCACATCCACTCTGTGCCCTCTGGTCCTGAACACAACACCACAGGAAACATCCTCTCCACATCCACTCTGTGCCTTCTGGTCCTAGACTCCCCACCATAGGAAACATCCTCTCCACATCCACTCCGTGCCCTCTGGTCCTGAACACCCCCACCATGGAAACATTCTCTAAACATCCACTCTCTGCCCTCTGGTCCTAGACTCCCCCACCATAGGAAACATCCTCTCCACATCCACTCTGTGCCCTCTGGTCCTGAACAACCCCACCATAGGAAACATCCTCTCCACATCCACTCTGTGCCCTCTGGTCCTGAACAACCCACCATAGGAAACATTCTCTCCACATCCACTCTGTGCCCTCTGGTCCTAGACTCCCCACCATAGGAAACATCCTCTCCACATCCACTCTGTGCCCTCTGGTCCTAGAATCCCCACCAGAGGAAATATCCTCTGCACATCCACTCTGTCTGTGCCCTCTGGCCCTAGACTCCCCACCATAGGAAATATCCTCTCCACATCCACTCTGTGCCCTCTGGTCCTGCACACCACCACCATAGGAAACATCCTCTCCACATCCACTCTGTGCCCTCTGATCCTAGACTCCCAACCATAGGAAACATTCTCTCCAAATCCACTCTGTCTGTGCCCTCTGGTCCCAGACACCCCCACCATAGGAAACATCCTCTCCACATCCACTCTATGCCCTCTGGTCCCGAACACCCCACCATAGGAAACATCCTCTCCACATCCACTCTGTGCCCTCTGGTCCTGATCACTCCTACCATGAGATACATCCTCTCCACATCCACTCTGTGACCTCTTGTCCTGAACACCCCACCATAGGAAACATCCTCTCCACATCCACTCTGTCTGTGCCCTCTGGTCCTTATCACCCCTACCATGAGAAACATCCTCTCCAAATCCACTCTGTGCCCTCTTGTCCTGAACACCCCACCATAGGAAACATCCTCTCCACATCCACTCTGTGCTCTCTGGTCCTAGACTCCCCACCATAGGAAACATTCTCTCCACATCCACTCTGTGCCCTCTGATCCTAGAGTCTCCACCATAGGTAACATCCTCTCCACATCTACTCTGTGCCCTCTGGTCCTGAACACCCCACCATAGGAAACATCCTCTCCACATCCACACTGTGCTCTCTGGTCCTGAACAACCCCACCATAGGAAACATCCTCTCCACATCCACACTGTGCCCACTGGTCCTGAACAACCCCACCATAGGAAACATCCTCTCCACATCCACTCTGTGCGCTCTGGTCCTGAACAACCCCACCATAGGAAACATCCTCTCCACATCCACTATGTGCCCTCTGGTCCTGAACACAACACCACAGGAAACATTCTTTCCACATCCACTCTGTGCCCTCTGATCCTAGACTCCCCACCATAGGAAACATTCTCTCCAAATCCACTCTGTCTGTGCCCTCTGGTCCCAGACTCCCCCACCATAGGAATCATCCTCTCCACATCCACTCTATGCCCTCTAGTCCTGAACACCCCACCATAGGAAACATCCTCTCCACATCCACTCTGTGCCCTCTGGTCCTGATCACCCCTACCATGAGAAACATCCTCTCCACATCCACTCTGTGACCTCTTGTCCTGAACACCCCACCATAGGAAACATCCTCTCCACATCCACTCTGTCTGTGCCCTCTGGTCCTGATCACCCCTACCATGAGAAACATCCTCTCCACATCCACTCTGTGCCCTCTTGTTCTGAACACCCCACCATAGGAAACATCCTCTCCACATCCACTCTGTCTGTGCCCTCTGGTCCTAGACTCCCCACCAGAGGAAACATCCTCTCCACATCCACTCTGTGCCCTCTGGTCCTAGACTCCCCACCATAGGAAACATCCTCTCCACATCCACTCTGTGCCCTCTGGACCTGAACACCCCTCCATAGGAAACATCCTCTCCACATCCACTCTGTGCCCTCTGGACCTGAACACCCCACCAAAGGGAACATTCTCTCCACATCCACTCTGTGCCCTCTGGTCCTGGACAGCCCACCATAGGAAACATCCTCTCCACATCCACTCTGTGCGCTCTGGTCCTGAACAACCCCACCATAGGAAACATCCTCTCCACATCCACTCTGTGCCCTCTGGTCCTGAACACCCCCACCATAGGAAACATTCTCTCCACATCCACTCTGTGCCCTCTGGTCCTGAACACACCCACCATAGGAAACATCCTCTCCACATCCACTCTGTGCCCTCTGGTCCTGAACACCCCACCATAGGAAACATCCTCTCCACATCCACTCTGTGCCCTCTGGTCCTGAACACCCCACCATAGGAAACATCCGCTCCACATCCACTCTCTGCCATCTGGTCCTGAACAACCCCACCATAGGAAACATCCTCTCCACATCCACTCTGTCTGTGCCCTCTGGTCCTAGATGCCCCCACCATAGGAAACATCCTCTCCACATCCACTCTGTCTGTGCCCTCTGGTTCTAGACTCGCCCACCATAGGAAACATCCTCTCCACATCCACTCTGTGCCCTCTGGTCCTGAACACCCCACCATAGGAAACATCCGCTCCACATCCACTCTCTGCCATCTGGTCCTGAACAACCCCACCATAGGAAACATCCTCTCCACATCCACTCTGTCTGTGCCCTCTGGTCCTAGATGCCCCCACCATAGGAAACATCCTCTCCACATCCACTCTGTCTGTGCCCTCTGGTTCTAGACTCGCCCACCATAGGAAACATCCTCTCCACATCCACTCTGTGCCCTCTGGTCCTGAACACCCCACCATAGGAAATATACTCTCCACATCCACTCTGTGCACTCTGATCCTAGACTCCTCACCATAGGAAATATCCTCTCCACATCCACTCTGTGCCCTCTGGTCCTGAACACCCCACCATAGGAAACATTCTCTCCACATCCACTCTGTGCCCTCTGGTCCTGAACAACCCCACCATGGAAACATTCTCTCCACATCCACTCTGTGCCCTCGGGTCCTGAGCACCCCCAGCATAGGAAACATCCTCTCCACATCCACTCTGTGCCCTCTGGACCTGAACACCCCACCATGGGAAACATTCTCTGCACATCCACTCTGTGCCCTCTGGTCCTAGAGTCCCCACCATAGGTAACATCCTCTCCACATCTACTCTGTGCCCTCTGGTCCTGAACACCCCACCATAGGAAACATCCTCTCCACATCCACTCTGTGCCCTCTGGTACTGAACAACCCACCATAGGAAACATCCTCTCCACATCCACTCTGTCTGTGCCCTCTGGTCCTAGATGCCCCCACCATAGGAAACATCCTCTCCACATCCACTCTGTCTGTGCCCTCTGGTTCTAGACTCGCCCACCATAGGAAACATCCTCTCCACATCCACTCTGTGCCCTCTGGTCCTGAACACCCCACCATAGGAAACATCCTCTCCACATCCACTCTGTGCCCTCTGGTCCTAGAATCCCCACCAGAGGAAATATCCTCTGCACATCCACTCTGTCTGTGCCCTCTGGTCCTAGACTCCCCACCAGAGGAAACATCCTCTCCACATCCACTCTGTGCCCTCTGGTCCTAGACTCCCCACCATAGGAAACATCCTCTCCACATCCACTCTGTGCCCTCTGGACCTGAACACCCCTCCATAGGAAACATCCTCTCCACATCCACTCTGTGCCCTCAGGACCTGAACACCCCACCAAAGGGAACATTCTCTCCACATCCACTCTGTGCCCTCTGGTCCTGAACAGCCCACCATAGGAAACATCCTCTCCACATCCACTCTGTCTGTGCCCTCTGGTCCTGATCACCCCTACCATGAGAAACATCCTCTCCACATCCACTCTGTGCCCTCTTGTCCTGAACACCCCACCATAGGAAACATCCTCTCCACATCCACTCTGTCTGTGCCCTCTGGTCCTAGACTCCCCACCAGAGGAAACATCCTCTCCACATCCACTCTGTGCCCTCTGGTCCTAGACTCCCCACCATAGGAAACATTCTCTCCACATCCACTCTGTGCCCTCTGGTCCTAGAGTCCCCACCATAGGTAACATCCTCTCCACATCTACTCTGTGCCCTCTGGTCCTGAACACCCCACCATAGGAAACATCCTCTCCACATCCACACTGTGCCCACTGGTCCTGAACAACCCCACCATAGGAAACATCCTCTCCACATCCACTCTGTGCCCTCTGGTCCTGAACACCCCACCATAGGAAACATCCTCTCCACATCCACACTGTGCTCTCTGGTCCTGAACAACCCCACGATAGGAAACATCCTCTCCACATCCACACTGTGCCCACTGGTCCTAAACAACCCCACCATAGGAAACATCCTCTCCACATCCACTCTGTGCACTCTGGTCCTAGACTCCCCACCATAGGAAACATCCTCTCCACATCCACTCTGTCTGTGCCCTCTGGCCCTAGACTCCCCCACCATAGGAAACATTCTCTCCACATCCACTCTGTCTGTGCCCTCTGGTCCCAGACTCCCCCACCATAAGGAACATCCTCTCCACATCCACTCTGTGCCCGCTGGTCTTGAACACCACCACCATAGGAAACATTCTCTCCACATCCACTCTGTGCCCTCTGGCCCTAGACTCCCTCACCATAGGAAACATCCTCTCCACATCCACTCTGTGCCCTCTGGTCCTGAACACAACACCACAGGAAACATCCTCTCCACATCCACTCTGTGCCTTCTGGTCCTAGACTCCCCACCATAGGAAACATCCTCTCCACATCCACTCCGTGCCCTCTGGTCCTGAACACCCCCACCATGGAAACATTCTCTAAACATCCACTCTCTGCCCTCTGGTCCTAGACTCCCCCACCATAGGAAACATCCTCTCCACATCCACTCTGTGCCCTCTGGTCCTGAACAACCCCACCATAGGAAACATCCTCTCCACATCCACTCTGTGCCCTCTGGTCCTGAACAACCCCACCATAGGAAACATCCTCTCCACATCCACTCTGTGCCCTCTGGTCCTGAACAACCCACCATAGGAAACATTCTCTCCACATCCACTCTGTGCCCTCTGGTCCTAGACTCCCCACCATAGGAAACATCCTCTCCACATCCACTCTGTGCCCTCTGGTCCTAGAATCCCCACCAGAGGAAATATCCTCTGCACATCCACTCTGTCTGTGCCCTCTGGCCCTAGACTCCCCCACCATAGGAAATATCCTCTCCACATCCACTCTGTGCCCTCTGGTCCTGAACACCACCACCATAGGAAACATCCTCTCCACATCCACTCTGTGCCCTCTGATCCTAGACTCCCAACCATAGGAAACATTCTCTCCAAATCCACTCTGTCTGTGCCCTCTGGTCCCAGACACCCCCACCATAGGAAACATCCTCTCCACATCCACTCTATGCCCTCTGGTCCCGAACACCCCACCATAGGAAACATCCTCTCCACATCCACTCTGTGCCCTCTGGTCCTGATCACTCCTACCATGAGATACATCCTCTCCACATCCACTCTGTGACCTCTTGTCCTGAACACCCCACCATAGGAAACATCCTCTCCACATCCACTCTGTCTGTGCCCTCTGGTCCTGATCACCCCTACCATGAGAAACATCCTCTCCAAATCCACTCTGTGCCCTCTTGTCCTGAACACCCCACCATAGGAAACATCCTCTCCACATCCACTCTGTGCTCTCTGGTCCTAGACTCCCCACCATAGGAAACATTCTCTCCACATCCACTCTGTGCCCTCTGATCCTAGAGTCTCCACCATAGGTAACATCCTCTCCACATCTACTCTGTGCCCTCTGGTCCTGAACACCCCACCATAGGAAACATCCTCTCCACATCCACACTGTGCTCTCTGGTCCTGAACAACCCCACCATAGGAAACATCCTCTCCACATCCACACTGTGCCCACTGGTCCTGAACAACCCCACCATAGGAAACATCCTCTCCACATCCACTCTGTGCGCTCTGGTCCTGAACAACCCCACCATAGGAAACATCCTCTCCACATCCACTATGTGCCCTCTGGTCCTGAACACAACACCACAGGAAACATTCTTTCCACATCCACTCTGTGCCCTCTGATCCTAGACTCCCCACCATAGGAAACATTCTCTCCAAATCCACTCTGTCTGTGCCCTCTGGTCCCAGACTCCCCCACCATAGGAATCATCCTCTCCACATCCACTCTATGCCCTCTGGTCCTGAACACCCCACCATAGGAAACATCCTCTCCACATCCACTCTGTGCCCTCTGGTCCTGATCACCCCTACCATGAGAAACATCCTCTCCACATCCACTCTGTGACCTCTTGTCCTGAACACCCCACCATAGGAAACATCCTCTCCACATCCACTCTGTCTGTGCCCTCTGGTCCTGATCACCCCTACCATGAGAAACATCCTCTCCACATCCACTCTGTGCCCTCTTGTCCTGAACACCCCACCATAGGAAACATCCTCTCCACATCCACTCTGTCTGTGCCCTCTGGTCCTAGACTCCCCACCAGAGGAAACATCCTCTCCACATCCACTCTGTGCCCTCTGGTCCTAGACTCCCCACCATAGGAAACATCCTCTCCACATCCACTCTGTGCCCTCTGGACCTGAACACCCCTCCATAGGAAACATCCTCTCCACATCCACTCTGTGCCCTCTGGACCTGAACACCCCACCAAAGGGAACATTCTCTCCACATCCACTCTGTGCCCTCTGGTCCTGAACAGCCCACCATAGGAAACATCCTCTCCACATCCACTCTGTGCGCTCTGGTCCTGAACAACCCCACCATAGGAAACATCCTCTCCACATCCACTCTGTGCCCTCTGGTCCTGAACACCCCCACCATAGGAAACATTCTCTCCACATCCACTCTGTGCCCTCTGGTCCTGAACACACCCACCATAGGAAACATCCTCTCCACATCCACTCTGTGCCCTCTGGTCCTGAACACCCCACCATAGGAAACATCCTCTCCACATCCACTCTGTGCCCTCTGGTCCTGAACACCCCACCATAGGAAACATCCGCTCCACATCCACTCTCTGCCATCTGGTCCTGAACAACCCCACCATAGGAAACATCCTCTCCACATCCACTCTGTTTGTGCCCTCTGGTCCTAGATGCCCCCACCATACGAAACATCCTCTCCACATCCACTCTGTCTGTGCCCTCTGGTTCTAGACTCGCCCACCATAGGAAACATCCTCTCCACATCCACTCTGTGCCCTCTGGTCCTGAACACCCCACCATAGGAAACATCCTCTCCACATCCACTCTGTGCCCTCTGGTCCTAGAATCCCCACCAGAGGAAATATCCTCTGCACATCCACTCTGTCTGTGCCCTCTGGTCCTAGACTCCCCACCAGAGGAAACATCCTCTCCACATCCACTCTGTGCCCTCTGGTCCTAGACTCCCCACCATAGGAAACATCCTCTCCACATCCACTCTGTGCCCTCTGGACCTGAACACCCCTCCATAGGAAACATCCTCTCCACATCCACTCTGTGCCCTCAGGACCTGAACACCCCACCAAAGGGAACATTCTCTCCACATCCACTCTGTGCCCTCTGGTCCTGAACAGCCCACCATAGGAAACATCCTCTCCACATCCACTCTGTCTGTGCCCTCTGGTCCTGATCACCCCTACCATGAGAAACATCCTCTCCACATCCACTCTGTGCCCTCTTGTCCTGAACACCCCACCATAGGAAACATCCTCTCCACATCCACTCTGTCTGTGCCCTCTGGTCCTAGACTCCCCACCAGAGGAAACATCCTCTCCACATCCACTCTGTGCCCTCTGGTCCTAGACTCCCCACCATAGGAAACATTCTCTCCACATCCACTCTGTGCCCTCTGGTCCTAGAGTCCCCACCATAGGTAACATCCTCTCCACATCTACTCTGTGCCCTCTGGTCCTGAACACCCCACCATAGGAAACATCCTCTCCACATCCACACTGTGCCCACTGGTCCTGAACAACCCCACCATAGGAAACATCCTCTCCACATCCACTCTGTGCCCTCTGGTCCTGAACACCCCACCATAGGAAACATCCTCTCCACATCCACACTGTGCTCTCTGGTCCTGAACAACCCCACGATAGGAAACATCCTCTCCACATCCACACTGTGCCCACTGGTCCTAAACAACCCCACCATAGGAAACATCCTCTCCACATCCACTCTGTGCACTCTGGTCCTAGACTCCCCACCATAGGAAACATCCTCTCCACATCCACTCTGTCTGTGCCCTCTGGCCCTAGACTCCCCCACCATAGGAAACATTCTCTCCACATCCACTCTGTCTGTGCCCTCTGGTCCCAGACTCCCCCACCATAAGGAACATCCTCTCCACATCCACTCTGTGCCCGCTGGTCTTGAACACCACCACCATAGGAAACATTCTCTCCACATCCACACTGTGCTCTCTGGTCCTGAACAACCCCACGATAGGAAACATCCTCTCCACATCCACACTGTGCCCACTGGTCCTGAACACCCCCACCATGGAAACATTCTCTAAACATCCACTCTCTGCCCTCTGGTCCTAGACTCCCCCACCATAGGAAACATCCTCTCCACATCCACTCTGTGCCCTCTGGTCCTGAACAACCCCACCATAGGAAACATCCTCTCCACATCCACTCTGTGCCCTCTGGTCCTGAACAACCCCACCATAGGAAACATCCTCTCCACATCCACTCTGTGCCCTCTGGTCCTGAACAACCCACCATAGGAAACATTCTCTCCACATCCACTCTGTGCCCTCTGGTCCTAGACTCCCCACCATAGGAAACATCCTCTCCACATCCACTCTGTGCCCTCTGGTCCTAGAATCCCCACCAGAGGAAATATCCTCTGCACATCCACTCTGTCTGTGCCCTCTGGCCCTAGACTCCCCCACCATAGGAAATATCCTCTCCACATCCACTCTGTGCCCTCTGGTCCTGAACACCACCACCATAGGAAACATCCTCTCCACATCCACTCTGTGCCCTCTGATCCTAGACTCCCAACCATAGGAAACATTCTCTCCAAATCCACTCTGTCTGTGCCCTCTGGTCCCAGACACCCCCACCATAGGAAACATCCTCTCCACATCCACTCTATGCCCTCTGGTCCCGAACACCCCACCATAGGAAACATCCTCTCCACATCCACTCTGTGCCCTCTGGTCCTGATCACTCCTACCATGAGATACATCCTCTCCACATCCACTCTGTGACCTCTTGTCCTGAACACCCCACCATAGGAAACATCCTCTCCACATCCACTCTGTCTGTGCCCTCTGGTCCTGATCACCCCTACCATGAGAAACATCCTCTCCAAATCCACTCTGTGCCCTCTTGTCCTGAACACCCCACCATAGGAAACATCCTCTCCACATCCACTCTGTGCTCTCTGGTCCTAGACTCCCCACCATAGGAAACATTCTCTCCACATCCACTCTGTGCCCTCTGATCCTAGAGTCTCCACCATAGGTAACATCCTCTCCACATCTACTCTGTGCCCTCTGGTCCTGAACACCCCACCATAGGAAACATCCTCTCCACATCCACACTGTGCTCTCTGGTCCTGAACAACCCCACCATAGGAAACATCCTCTCCACATCCACACTGTGCCCACTGGTCCTGAACAACCCCACCATAGGAAACATCCTCTCCACATCCACTCTGTGCGCTCTGGTCCTGAACAACCCCACCATAGGAAACATCCTCTCCACATCCACTATGTGCCCTCTGGTCCTGAACACAACACCACAGGAAACATTCTTTCCACATCCACTCTGTGCCCTCTGATCCTAGACTCCCCACCATAGGAAACATTCTCTCCAAATCCACTCTGTCTGTGCCCTCTGGTCCCAGACTCCCCCACCATAGGAATCATCCTCTCCACATCCACTCTATGCCCTCTGGTCCTGAACACCCCACCATAGGAAACATCCTCTCCACATCCACTCTGTGCCCTCTGGTCCTGATCACCCCTACCATGAGAAACATCCTCTCCACATCCACTCTGTGACCTCTTGTCCTGAACACCCCACCATAGGAAACATCCTCTCCACATCCACTCTGTCTGTGCCCTCTGGTCCTGATCACCCCTACCATGAGAAACATCCTCTCCACATCCACTCTGTGCCCTCTTGTCCTGAACACCCCACCATAGGAAACATCCTCTCCACATCCACTCTGTCTGTGCCCTCTGGTCCTAGACTCCCCACCAGAGGAAACATCCTCTCCACATCCACTCTGTGCCCTCTGGTCCTAGACTCCCCACCATAGGAAACATCCTCTCCACATCCACTCTGTGCCCTCTGGACCTGAACACCCCTCCATAGGAAACATCCTCTCCACATCCACTCTGTGCCCTCTGGACCTGAACACCCCACCAAAGGGAACATTCTCTCCACATCCACTCTGTGCCCTCTGGTCCTGAACAGCCCACCATAGGAAACATCCTCTCCACATCCACTCTGTGCGCTCTGGTCCTGAACAACCCCACCATAGGAAACATCCTCTCCACATCCACTCTGTGCCCTCTGGTCCTGAACACCCCCACCATAGGAAACATTCTCTCCACATCCACTCTGTGCCCTCTGGTCCTGAACACACCCACCATAGGAAACATCCTCTCCACATCCACTCTGTGCCCTCTGGTCCTGAACACCCCACCATAGGAAACATCCTCTCCACATCCACTCTGTGCCCTCTGGTCCTGAACACCCCACCATAGGAAACATCCGCTCCACATCCACTCTCTGCCATCTGGTCCTGAACAACCCCACCATAGGAAACATCCTCTCCACATCCACTCTGTTTGTGCCCTCTGGTCCTAGATGCCCCCACCATAGGAAACATCCTCTCCACATCCACTCTGTCTGTGCCCTCTGGTTCTAGACTCGCCCACCATAGGAAACATCCTCTCCACATCCACTCTGTGCCCTCTGGTCCTGAACACCCCACCATAGGAAATATCCTCTCCACATCCACTCTGGTCCTAGACTCCTCACCATAGGAAATATCCTCTCCACATCCACTCTGTGCCCTCTGGTCCTGAACACCCCACCATAGGAAACATTCTCTCCACATCCACTCTGTGCCCTCTGGTCCTGAACAACCCCACCATGGAAACATTCTCTCCACATCCACTCTGTGCCCTCGGGTCCTGAGCACCCCCAGCATAGGAAACATCCTCTCCACATCCACTCTGTGCCCTCTGGACCTGAACACCCCACCATGGGAAACATTCTCTGCACATCCACTCTGTGCCCTCTGGTCCTAGAGTCCCCACCATAGGTAACATCCTCTCCACATCTACTCTGTGCCCTCTGGTCCTGAACACCCCACCATAGGAAACATCCTCTCCACATCCACTCTGTGCCCTCTGGTACTGAACAACCCACCATAGGAAACATCCTCTCCACATCCACTCTGTCTGTGCCCTCTGGTCCTAGATGCCCCCACCATAGGAAACATCCTCTCCACATCCACTCTGTCTGTGCCCTCTGGTTCTAGACTCGCCCACCATAGGAAACATCCTCTCCACATCCACTCTGTGCCCTCTGGTCCTGAACACCCCACCATAGGAAACATCCTCTCCACATCCACTCTGTGCCCTCTGGTCCTAGAATCCCCACCAGAGGAAATATCCTCTGCACATCCACTCTGTCTGTGCCCTCTGGCCCTAGACTCCCCCACCATAGGAAATATCCTCTCCACATCCACTCTGTGCCCTCTGGTCCTGAACACCACCACCATAGGAAACATCCTCTCCACATCCACTCTGTGCCCTCTGATCCTAGACTCCCAACCATAGGAAACATTCTCTCCAAATCCACTCTGTCTGTGCCCTCTGGTCCCAGACACCCCCACCATAGGAAACATCCTCTCCACATCCACTCTATGCCCTCTGGTCCCGAACACCCCACCATAGGAAACATCCTCTCCACATCCACTCTGTGCCCTCTGGTCCTGATCACTCCTACCATGAGATACATCCTCTCCACATCCACTCTGTGACCTCTTGTCCTGAACACCCCACCATAGGAAACATCCTCTCCACATCCACTCTGTCTGTGCCCTCTGGTCCTGATCACCCCTACCATGAGAAACATCCTCTCCAAATCCACTCTGTGCCCTCTTGTCCTGAACACCCCACCATAGGAAACATCCTCTCCACATCCACTCTGTGCTCTCTGGTCCTAGACTCCCCACCATAGGAAACATTCTCTCCACATCCACTCTGTGCCCTCTGATCCTAGAGTCTCCACCATAGGTAACATCCTCTCCACATCTACTCTGTGCCCTCTGGTCCTGAACACCCCACCATAGGAAACATCCTCTCCACATCCACACTGTGCTCTCTGGTCCTGAACAACCCCACCATAGGAAACATCCTCTCCACATCCACACTGTGCCCACTGGTCCTGAACAACCCCACCATAGGAAACATCCTCTCCACATCCACTCTGTGCCCTCTGATCCTAGACTCCCAACCATAGGAAACATTCTCTCCAAATCCACTCTGTCTGTGCCCTCTGGTCCCAGACACCCCCACCATAGGAAACATCCTCTCCACATCCACTCTGTGCCCTCTGATCCTAGACTCCCCACCATAGGAAACATTCTCTCCAAATCCACTCTGTCTGTGCCCTCTGGTCCCAGACTCCCCCACCATAGGAATCATCCTCTCCACATCCACTCTATGCCCTCTGGTCCTGAACACCCCACCATAGGAAACATCCTCTCCACATCCACTCTGTGCCCTCTGGTCCTGATCACCCCTACCATGAGAAACATCCTCTCCACATCCACTCTGTGACCTCTTGTCCTGAACACCCCACCATAGGAAACATCCTCTCCACATCCACTCTGTCTGTGCCCTCTGGTCCTGATCACCCCTACCATGAGAAACATCCTCTCCACATCCACTCTGTGCCCTCTTGTCCTGAACACCCCACCATAGGAAACATCCTCTCCACATCCACTCTGTCTGTGCCCTCTGGTCCTAGACTCCCCACCAGAGGAAACATCCTCTCCACATCCACTCTGTGCCCTCTGGTCCTAGACTCCCCACCATAGGAAACATCCTCTCCACATCCACTCTGTGCCCTCTGGACCTGAACACCCCTCCATAGGAAACATCCTCTCCACATCCACTCTGTGCCCTCTGGACCTGAACACCCCACCAAAGGGAACATTCTCTCCACATCCACTCTGTGCCCTCTGGTCCTGAACAGCCCACCATAGGAAACATCCTCTCCACATCCACTCTGTGCGCTCTGGTCCTGAACAACCCCACCATAGGAAACATCCTCTCCACATCCACTCTGTGCCCTCTGGTCCTGAACACCCCCACCATAGGAAACATTCTCTCCACATCCACTCTGTGCCCTCTGGTCCTGAACACACCCACCATAGGAAACATCCTCTCCACATCCACTCTGTGCCCTCTGGTCCTGAACACCCCACCATAGGAAACATCCTCTCCACATCCACTCTGTGCCCTCTGGTCCTGAACACCCCACCATAGGAAACATCCGCTCCACATCCACTCTCTGCCATCTGGTCCTGAACAACCCCACCATAGGAAACATCCTCTCCACATCCACTCTGTCTGTGCCCTCTGGTTCTAGACTCGCCCACCATAGGAAACATCCTCTCCACATCCACTCTGTGCCCTCTGGTCCTGAACACCCCACCATAGGAAATATCCTCTCCACATCCACTCTGGTCCTAGACTCCTCACCATAGGAAATATCCTCTCCACATCCACTCTGTGCCCTCTGGTCCTGAACACCCCACCATAGGAAACATTCTCTCCACATCCACTCTGTGCCCTCTGGTCCTGAACAACCCCACCATGGAAACATTCTCTCCACATCCACTCTGTGCCCTCGGGTCCTGAACACCCCCACCATAGGAAACATCCTCTCCACATCCACTCTGTGCCCTCTGGACCTGAACACCCCACCATGGGAAACATTCTCTGCACATCCACTCTGTGCCCTCTGGTCCTAGAGTCCCCACCATAGGTAACATCCTCTCCACATCTACTCTGTGCCCTCTGGTCCTGAACACCCCACCATAGGAAACATCCTCTCCACATCCACTCTGTGCCCTCTGGTACTGAACAACCCACCATAGGAAACATCCTCTCCACATCCACTCTGTCTGTGCCCTCTGGTCCTAGACTCGCCCACCATAGGAAACATCCTCTCCACAACCACTCTGTGCCCTCTGGCTCTGAACAACCCCACCATAGGAAACATTCTCTCCACATCCACTCTGTGCCCTCTGGTCTTGAACAACCCCACCATAGGAAACATTCTCTCCACATCCACTCTGTCTGTGCCCTGTGGTCCTAGACTCGCCCACCATAGGAAACATTCTCTCCACATCCACTCTGTGCCCTCTGGTCCTGAACACCCCACCATAGGAAATATCCTCTCCACATCCACTCTGTGCACTCTGGTCCTGAACACCCCACCATAGGAAACATTCTCTCCACATCCACTCTATGCCCTCTGGTCCTGAACAACCCCACCATGGAAACATTCTCTCCACATCCTCTGTGCCCTCTGGTCCTGAACAACCCCACCATGGAAACATTCTCTGCACATCCAATCTGTGCCCTCTGGTCCTGAACAACCCCACCATAGGAAACATCCTCTCCACATCCACTCTGGTCCTGAACAGCCCACCATAGGAAACATCCTCTCCACATCCACTCTGTGCCCTCTGGTCCTGAACAACCCCACCATAGGAAAAATCCTCTCCACATCCACTCTGTGCCCTCTGGTCCTGATCACCGCACCATAGGAAACATACTCTTCTTAGGCCTTTCCGTAGGTCTCAATGAGATTTCCCCCCTCGTTCTAAACTCCGGTTATTACAGGCCCAGAGTCAATCAAATGCTCCTCATTCCTGCGATTACTACAAGCACTTCTGCAATCTTGACTCTGTACAACCTTCTCCTCAGACAGGGGGCCCTATGTCACCTATGTTGGCCTTCACTGTGCGGTGGACCCTGAGATATTGGGGTGTTCCCCCTCAACCTCTGCTGTTGGAGAAGGGGCCGTGTGGTGTTCGGCACATACAGGTTGTCCAAGGTCTCGAGGGCTTTGGTGGACCATAGCTAATCGCTTGGCCTCTGAATGTGGGCAGAGACAGAGCTGAATTCATCAGGCAGTGGAGAGAAACCAATGCATGGCCTCCAGTCAGATTTACAGTGTCCATCAATTTCCTGTCCTGGCTTCGAGGGAAGGTCATGTTGGATCAGAGTGTAATTTTGTTATTTTTCTCACAGATTCTTCTTTCTCCTGAGGCCCCCCATTGGTTAGGGTCAACCGTGGAAGTTGTGTCCAGGGCTACACAAGTCAGGGCTGTACAACATGGAGAGCAAGCTGTTGTCCACGTAACAAACTCCCCCTCTCCACCCAGCTGATGAATCCAAAGGAACGGCAGAGACCCAGACAGTTTGGCAGCAGCAACGTGACAAGAACTGCCAGTCAGCATTGAACTCAGTGTAGGACTACGTTAGGGCTCCCAGCTCTGGATTTATCCTTGGCACTTACTCCCAAAGACTTTCCCATGAGTGGGTACAGCCACAAGGCAGCAGAGGTTTGAGATCAGAGTTTTCCTTCTCCTAGATGAGATGCCAACCATGGTCAAGGAGCCCCGCCTGCCCGAAACAACTGGTTTAAAGGCAGCAGTAACCCGGCTTAGCCTCTTTTCCTGTCTGTAGGAACTATGCATATACACGTACAGTACTTTGAACTTCAAGGTTTGACATGCATTCAGAGATGCACACCATTGGAATGAGGGTTATCCTGAAAAACGTCGTCTCATTTTTACTATGTGCTGTACCAGCAGTTATGGTCGAATTGACAATAAAAGTGATTCGAGCCACTGTCTGCCTGTGCCACTCTGGCCCTTCTCCCCCGACTTCTCTCATTAACAAGGCGCTTTGCCCCCACAGAACTGCCGCTCATTGGATTTTTTTTGATTCTCGCACCATTCTCTGTAAAGTTTCGAGAATGCTCTGCATGAATTGTGTCGACACACGCTCTGGCACCAATGCAGCTCGTCCGCAGTATTCCGAGCACTGCATCAAGACGGCACCAGCGACTAATAGCAACATCCTACAGACAGTTCACAGAACTATGTCTCCTTTTAAATAAATATTTTAAAATCTTTTAAAAATACTTCTACTAATCTGTGCGCGACTGGAGCCCCTGTACTGTACATATTGATAATGTTTTTGGGCTGACTGAATGATTTGGTTCTTTGGATGCCTCGGAGGGAATTCACTGCGGTTGACTACGGAGAACTACTCGGCCTAATGGTGGAGCCCAAACTCACAATCGGCTCCTGATTAAGGTGTCGAGCAAGATTGAAACCAACGAGGGACCGGAAGGCGAGCGAGCGTGTGTCCAGTACCGCCTGCCTGAGTTTGACCAGTGACTGTCTGCCTCTCACACGCTGCTGGTCTTGGGCAAGGTTTGATCAGTGTGGTTTGTCAATTGGACTCGTTGTTTAGGGTTATCTGCAGCTCCTGCTCTACGTGTTTCTGGTTTCTGGGGTGGACTGGCTCTGCGGCCAGCAGTCAATGAACAACACAGTGCTAGACTGAACTGAACTGAACAATCCCAGACTGTCTCGAAGTCTTTGCGGCTTGATGTTTAATATCCTGTGTGCTGTTCGCTCATCTTTTTGCACACTGGGCATCTGATTGGGTTATACGGCGTTTGGTTGAGGATGCCCTCGGGAAGATTTATCTCAGGGTTGTATCCTACTTACGTACGAGGAGTGATTGATATGTTCGTGGCCCAAGGCAGAAGGAGTCAATTTTAGAAAACCTAGCACATTTAATTTTCAACATAGTCCCCTCCTACATTTACACACTTAGTCCAGTGGTCGTGGAGCATACGGATCTTGGACCTCCAGAAAGTGTCCACAGCAGGGGTGATTGATAAATTCCTGGCCCAGGATAGAAGATGAGTTATACAGTTCTCGTTACATGCACATACAGGTCAACTCTTCGGGTGATTTTAGAGGAAGTTTGAAGTTTATAACTCATCTCCTTCTACCTTAGGCCACATACTTATTAATCACCCCTGCTGTGGACACTTTCTAGAGGTCCAAGATCCGAATGCTCCACGACGGCTGGACTAAGTGTGTAAGTGTCGGAGGGGACTATGTTGAGAAATAAATGTGCTATCTTGTCTGAAACGTGCCTGTGCAGCCTGCAAGTGTTACCGTGCTTCCAGCGCCAACGCAGCAGGCCCAGAACCCGAGCGTCCCTGGACTGTGGGAGGAAACACACGCGGTCACGGTGAAAAAGTACAAACTCCTTCCAGACCGCGGCGGGAAGTGAATCCCGATCACTGGCGCTGACCGCTAAGTTACTCCCCCACCCTTCAGCGGAAGTTCTCAGTCACGCCTCTTCCATTCCATTCGAATAGTCACTCCCCTCAACTCCACCAGTGTTTGCTCCCACTGAGGTTTATTTGAAACTTTTATACAAAATTTAAATAAACAAAAGTCATGTACAAAATCCGTGTGTGTGTGTGTGTGAGTGGGGTGGGGGGGGTCGCTCCTCGGTCCCGGACTCACTCCCCTCCCCTTCACCCGCTGGAGTCGGCCCAGCGGAAGAATCCACAGCGGGAGGCGGGGTTGTGGGGTGGTCCGGGGGGGGCGGCGGCAGGAGTAGAAGCCCCTCCCGCGGTTGGGGCCAGCCTTCCTGACCGTGCGCAGGACGCAGGGCTCGCCGTGGCCGGGGCAGGCTGGGGGCGGGGGCCTCCCCCTCAGCAGCCCCTTCCAGAAGTCAGCGGGGGGTGGCGCCACCCCCTCCGAGGCCCCAGTCGGGGGGGAGGAGGGGGGCAGGGGGCTCGGGGAACGGGAGCCGGCACCCTCACCGCCCGCCGGCTTGAAGTAGGCCAGCAGGTTCCCAGACGGGCAGGGGCGTCCATTGACCTTCTTCCCCCTTCTGCCACCTATCGCCGGCCTGGGCTTGGCCCCCGCTTCTGCCCCTTGGCCAGACTTGGCTCCTTCGTTTAGGTGAGAGTTGGCCCTGGCTCCCAGCCGAAACTCTGCCCCCTCCTCCCCAGAAGCCAGCGGGGAGGGTGGACCATGGTCAGGGCGGGGCAGGGCGACCAGGAAACGGGAGAGGGTCTGCTGGACCCCGGCAAACTCTGGCAGGTGCTTGGTGCAGAGCGGGGGGAGGCGGGCTGCGGGCAGGCAGCGGGCCCTGAGCCATGCCCGCACGGGGCAGTGGTCTGAGCCCCGCACCTCGGTCAGCAGGTCGCAGCCCCCCAACCAGCGCCGGGCCTGGGGGCCGCCAGCCAGGACGTAGTCGATGCGTGTGCCGTAGTTGGTCTCCCGGGCGCCCGTGCTGGTCTGCCAGCAGCTGTAGGCCTCCAGCCGGCCCGGGTGGAAGAGCCGGAAGGTGTCGACGAAGAGCCTACCTCCTGTCCCTTCCTCCTCCTCCTCCTCCTCCTGGCACACGAACCCATCCAACCACCTTCGCCCGGGCTGGGCAGCGAACTCGTCCTGTGGGAGGGAGGGGGAAGAGGAGATGACAGGTCACAAATCTGGGATGGGGACACCGTGTGCATCGCCCCAGTGCACTAACCCAGAGCAAGAAGGAGCCAGCATGGGAATAAACCCTTCCCCTACGGCTGGGCAGGAAAACAGATCTGTAACGCACATATAGATCCATAATTCCTTTCAAAGTGGTAGATACGGTCATGAAAATCTGTGGATGTGTGGTGGAGAGTGTACTGACTGACTGCGTCACAGCCTGGTATGGAAACACTGATGACCTTGAATGGAAAAGCCTACAAAACGTGGTGGATATGGCCCAGTTCATCACGGGGAACAGAAATACATTCTGTAACGATCAATGAACCAATTGTTTGTAAACACCTTGTCTGGTGTTTTTGGGCTGGGTGGGTGCCAAACCACCACCACCCCCCCCCCACCAACCTGGGACTCTTTCTCTGTCATCTGTCCCACATACACCCCCCTCCCCCCCCACCACGGTGCTCCACCCTCAACACCCTCTGCTCCCACCAGATTTATGAACCCATTGACAAAAGTCTCAGGCACCCTAACTATATAATTTTGCACAGTTCTGCACGGAAGATACCGAGGGAGGGGGACGGGGGTGCTGCAAGCCGCTCCCCGTCCCCACCCCAGGTGCAGTGAGTCCAGGACAGGAAGGTGCGTGTCCTCACCAGGTCTCCGGGCTGGCAGTGGTCAATGGGCCGATGAGAGATGTTCAGGTCTCCGAGTACAAGCACAATCCTGCACAAAGAAGGGAGGAGTGAGGCAGGAAATACATCGCGTCCCTCCCCTCACCCAGGAGCGTCACGAGCTCAGGTCTGCCCGGGGAGGTGAGTCAGGGAAACGGTCCCAGCCCCCTCTGTCAGGGGTCATGGTTCACAGTGGCGGCTGCCAGTGTTGGGGGTCATAGGTCGGTGGAGAGGATTGTGGGTTGGGTCAGGGGTTAGGGGTCGGGGAAGCCTTACTCTCCGTC
This sequence comes from Hemitrygon akajei, assembly GCF_048418815.1. Lineage (NCBI taxonomy): Eukaryota > Metazoa > Chordata > Chondrichthyes > Myliobatiformes > Dasyatidae > Hemitrygon > Hemitrygon akajei. The sequence continues at coordinate 42,672,500 of NC_133147.1, read as the reverse complement.
CCGAAGCAGGGCCTCGGCCCTGGCCTGCAGCAGTTGGCAGAAACGCAGTTTGAACTGGAGGCGCTGCTGGTTGTCGGGGTCGGCCCGGGGGACGTAAACGTTGATCACAGCGAGAGTCCTCTCCCCCTCCTCCGACAGCCTGTGCGTGTGGGGGGGAGGAAGAAGGAGATGGAGAGCAGAGGGCAGTGGGGGAGGGGAGAAGGGTGGAGAGGGAGATGGAGAGAACAGAGGGGAGGGTTTGGGGGGAGAGGGAGGGGTGTGGATAGGGGAGGAGGGAGGGCAGGGAAAAGAGAGGAGGGATTGATGAGGGGTTAGTGAGGAAGGGGGAAGGGGTGCAAGGGGAGGGAGATAGGGCAGGAGGGGAGGGAAAGGTGAGGAAGGGGGAAGGGGCAATGGGAGAGGGAAGGGGTTAGGGGAGGGAGATAGGGCAGGAGGGGAGGGAAAGGTGAGGAAGGGGGAAGGGGCAATGGGAGGGGAGGGGTTAGGGCAGGGAGGGGCAGGGTGAGGGAGAGGGGGAGAGAAGGTGGGAGAGATTCTGTCAACCGATGCCTCTCAGCTCCCTTTCCCCGCCACTACTCCCATATCGCTGACTCCTCCTCACTGCACAGAGCCTCTTCCACCTGGTGTCACCCACCCTCCCTGCCGGCTCCTCCCTTCTCGCCACCCCCCCCGCTCTCCCCGCTCCCCCCGGCGCAGCGCCGTGCAGGGTTACCGTAGGCGGTGTTTAGTGATGAGGGCCCGGCCCTCACTGTCCAGCTGTCGGAGCTCCTGGTCAGAGAACTGGTCGGTCAGCCCCAGGGGGAGAGGGGCCCCACTCCCGGAGAGCACCCCCGAAAGACCCTCCTCTGCCGCAAACGGGGCGACGTCATCCGTGCAGTAGGTGGCCACACCTGGACAGGGTTGGAACACATCACAGCACACCTGAACATGCACCCTGGGGTGGGGAGCGGGGAGGGGGGTAGAGATGAGGTGTGCTGAGGAAGTGGAAAGGGGCAGGAAGTAAGGGAAGGAGGGAGGGGGAACAGGGAAAGGAGAGGTGAAAAGGAAAGGAGGGAGAGGTGAAAGGGTAGGAAGGGAGAGGTGAAAGGGTAGGGAGGGGGGCAGGAAGTAAGGGAAGGAGGGAGGGGGAACAGGGAAAGTAGGGAGAGGTGAAAGGATAGGGAGGGGGGCAGGAAGTAAGGGAAGGAGGGAGGGGGAACAGGGAAAGGTGGGAGAGGTGAAAGGGTAGGGAGGGAGAGGTGAAAGGATAGGGAGGGAGAGATGAAAGGGTAGGGAGGGAGAGGTGAAAGGATAGGGAGGGGGGCAGGAAGTGAGGGAAGGAGGGAGGGGGAACAGGGAAAGGTGGGAGAGGTGAAAGGGTAGGGAGGGAGAGGTGAAAGGGTAGGGAGGGAGAGGTGAAAGGATAGGGAGGGGGGCAGGAAGTAAGGGAAGGAGGGAGGGGGAACAGGGAAAGGTGGGAGAGGTGAAAGGGTAGGGAGGGAGAGGTGAAAGGGTAGGGAGGGGGGCAGGAAGTAAGGGAAGGAGGGAGGGGGAACAGGGAAAGGAGGGAGAGGTGAAAGGGTAGGGAGGGGGTAGCATTGCGCGATGGGAAGTACCTGAGTAGCCAGTGCGTGTACGGCTGTGGCTGAAGTAGGAGTTAAAGCCCTCGAGGATGGCCACGTCCTCCTCCAGCAGGTCTCCTGGGCACAGGGGGAGAGGCAGCCGTTAGTGCCGCTGAGAGTGGGATGGGGGTCGTGGCCGAGCAGGAGCCCGGTGTGGTGGGAGAGACCTGGAGAGTGGAGCCGCCAGGAGCAGGGAGGTGACCGATGGGCGGTCCGCCCTCGAGCCGAGGAGCGGACGAAGGGAGATGGTGACCCAGCTCTCCCGCAGACTGGCAGAGCGTGGGTTCAGACAGGAATGGGACCACCAGCGAGGAACGGCCGGCTTCAGTCAGATCCTCCACGCCAGCCATTGAAGGGAAAGTTATAGAGTAACAGAAACAGGCTCTTCAGCCCATCTCATCCATACTAAACAAGATGGCCACCCATTTGCCTCGCCATACCCCTCTGAACCTTGGTAAACTGGTTTAGAATTGTCAGAGTTTCAGTAAAAATCCTTGCTGTCCACACAGATTATTTCATTTCACAGTGCACTAAGGTACAGAACTGTGCACATAATATATAGCCAGGGTGCCTAAGACTTTTGCACAGTACTGTAGTAATTTTGTGTATTGCGATGTACTGTTACCACAAAAAAAGCCACATTTCATGGATGATAAACCTGATTGATTCCGATTGCTATTGTGGACTGAGAGTGGGAAGGAGGCAGGAAAAGAGGAATCATGGTTGGGAAAGGGGGAAGGGAGTGGGAAGCAGCAGAGGGGCATTCTGTAATGAATGACCTGGAATCAAATGACGTTGCCTGGTGTCTCAGGGCTGGGTGTGTCTGCACCTGTGCCACGCACCAACCCAACCCTCATCCTCTGCCACCTGCCCACACCCCTCCCCCCTCACCATTCCCAACGCACACATACATAGAAACATTGAAAACCTACAGCACGACAGGCCCTTCGGCCCACAAAGCTGTCCTGAACATGTCCTTACCTTAGAATTTACCTAGCACTCTATTTTTCTGAGCTTCATGTACCTATCCAGGATAGACCCTATCGTATCCAACTCCACCGCCGTTACTGACAGCCTATTCCACGCACTCACCACTCTCTGTGTAAAAACTTACCCAACATCTCCTCTGCACCTACTTCCATGCATCTTAAACCTGTGCCCCCTCATGCCAGCCATTTCAGCCCTGGGAAAAAGCCTCTGACTATCCACACGATCAATGCCTCATCATCATCTTGTACACCTCTATCAGGTCACCTCTCATCCTCCGTTGCTCCAAGGAGAAAAAGGCTGAGTTCACTCAACCTATCCTCATAAGGCATGCTCCCCAATCCAGGCGACATCCTTGTAAATCTCCTCTACACCCTTTCTATGGCTTCCACATCCTTCCTGTGGTGAGGTGACCAGAACTGAGCACAGTACTCCAAGTGGGGTCTAAGCAGGGTCCTATATAGCTATAACATTACCTCTCGGCTCTTAAACTCAATCCCATCATTGAAGGCCAATGCACCGTATGTCTCCTTAGCCACAGAGTCAACCTGCGTAGCAGCTTTGAGTGTCCTATGGACTCAGACCCCAAGATCCCTCTGATCCTCCACACTGCCCAGAGTCTTGCCATTAATAATATATCGTCATTATATTTGACCTACCAAAATGAACCACCTCACACTTATCTGGGTTGAACTCCATCTGCCACTTCTCAGCCCAGTTTTGCATCCTATCAATGTCCCTCTGTAACCTCTGACAGCCCTCCACGCTATCCACAACACTCCCAACCTTTGTGTCAGCAGCAAATTTACTGACCTTTGGACTTTAGTACTGTAGGACAAGGTAAAACTACAACAGAATTCAGAGTAAAGTGTTACAATAAGGTGCAAGGGCTACGGTAGACTCCGGGGTCAAGGGTCCATCTTATCTGCACTTGGGAAGACGGGGTTGACCCTGATGGGCATGCTTTTGTATCTTCTGCCCGTTGGGAGAGGGTGGGGTCATTGGTCAATTATTCCAACTCCCTCCCTTCATCCCCCTCCCTCTCCCTCACTCCCTCTCTCCCTCACTCACGGCTCACTCGGGTCTCCTGCAGGCAGATAATGTGGGCGCCCAGACTCAGCAGCGTGGGCCGCAGTTGCTTCCCGCGGGCCCGGATCCCGTTCATGTTCCAGCTGACCAGCCGGAGGCCGGACTCCGGGCCCGCGGTCTCCATGTGCAAGGCGCCAGGACCAGCCTCGGGGGAGGAGTCGGCGCCGCTGGCGGGCCGGAGGATCCCGCCGCAGCGCCGCCAGCCTCCTGGAGGAGCTGGGCACAGCGCCACTCGCGGGCTGGAGGACCCAGGCACGGCGACGCCAGCCTATTGGCGGCATAGCGCCACCAGCAGCCTTGGAGGACCCGGGCACAGTTCCACCAGCCGCCTGGAGGAGCTGGCCACAGCGCCACTCGCGGCTGGAGGACTCGGGCAAAGGTCCGCCAGCCTCCGGGAGGAGTTGGACACAGCGCCACCCGCCTCGTGGAGGACCCTGGCACAGTACCATTCTCTTTTTTTCAGGTTTATCAGCGCAGCATTTAATGTTTCTTCACAAGTTTTCAGAACATTTCAGTCAGGGCAGTTCGTTGGAATATTCGATCCTTTTCAAAGTTACACATACAGAGTACACACAAAATGCTGGTAGAACACAGCAGGCCAGGCAGCATCTATAGGGAGAAGCGCTGTCGATGTTTCGGGCCGAGACCCTTCGTCCTTTGCAACATACAGAGTAAGTTGATTAAGTGGATAGTAATTTTAGGCTAGAGGACCCGGGCATAGTACCATTGGCGGTCCGGATGACCTAGGCCCAGCGCCGCCAAGCGGCTGGAGGACACGGCCACAATGACGCCGCCGACTGGAAAACACAGCCACAGCGCCACCTGCGGGTTCGAGGAGCAGGACACAGCTCCAGCGGCAGGGCTGGAGGACCCGGACACAGCTCCAGCGGCAGGGCTGGAGGACCCGGACACACCGCTACCCACGGGTTGGAGGACCCGGACACATCGCTACCCACGGGCTGGAGGACCCGGACACACCGCTACCCACGGGTTGGAGGACCCGGACACATCGCTACCCACGGGCTGGAGGACCCGGACACATCGCTACCCACGGGTTGGAGGACCCGGACACATCGCTACCCACGGGCTGGAGGACCCGGACACACCGCTACCCACGGGTTGGAGGACCCGGACGCCTGGGGCAGTACTCGCTGGAATTCAGAAGAATGGGTTGAGATCTCATTGAGACCTTTCGAGTGTTGAAAATCTCAGATAGATTTGAAGAGCATGATTCCTAAGAGCAGAGGGCACAACCTCAGAATAGGGGGACGCCCTTATAGAACCGGAATTTCTTTAGCCAGAGAGTGGTGGAATTCGTTGCCTTTGGGTGCATTTCAGGCGGAGGTTGATAGCTATAGGTTGACTCATTATAGACCCGAGGATAGAATGACCTCATATACCGCTCTTTGGGGCAGCGCAGTTGTCTCAGTCTGTTACTGAAAGTGCTCCCCTGTTCAGCCAAGGTGGCACGCAGAGGGTGAGAAACATTGTCCAGGATTGCCAGGATTTTCTATAGGGGAGATAGCTGGATCTGAGCCCACCCCCGACAGAGCAGAGATCGGCTTCTTTACTGGATGATAAGTATCGTTCTAATTTCTGCAGACATTGGTTTTCCCTGGACTGCTCGTTCTAATAGTTTTTTTTATTATTATGGTTGACTACGTGTGAAGTGTTTTGCTTTGTTTGCGAATTGATCGTGTGGGTAGTCAGAGGCTTTTCCCCAGGGCTGAAATGGCTAGCACGAGAGGGCACCGTTTTAAGGTGCTGGGGAGTAGGTACGGAGGAGATGTCGGGGTAATTTTTTTACGCAGAGAGTGGTGAGTGTGTGGAATGGGCTGCCGGCGATGGTGGTGGAGGATACAACAGGGTCTTTTAAGAGACTCCTGGACAGGTACATGGAACTCAGAAAAATAGAGGGCTATGGGTAACCCTAGGTGAGTGGTTACGGGGAATAGGTGGAGAGGGGAATGGCCTGATTCAGTTTCTAGGTCTCCTGATATGGTGAGCAAGCCGTTACCACCCCCCGCCCCCACCTGCTGAACCCCAAGGACGAGTACAACCCGTCACCAGGGGTTGAGAGGCAGCATTGACTCAACGTCAGTTCCGGCATTTTCCCTCGGGGTTTGCTCCCGAAGCCTTCCCCACAGCCACAAGGCTTGAGATCAGAGTTTTCCTTCCAGTCGAGCTGTCAACCGCGGCTGACGAGCCCCATCTTCCCGAAGTTTCGCCCTAATCACTGCCTCAGCAACAGCGTGGCCACACAGGACACAATTTACACACACAAAAACAACACATTGGGTTCAATTTATTTTCCACGTGAACGCTGCTTGTCCGATGTTGTGCACAGCTGTAAGTGATTACATCAGATACAGGAACAGAATCAGGCCATTTGGCCCATCGAGTCTGCTCCACCATTTCATCACGGCTGATCCATTTACCCTCTCAACCCCAGTCTCTTGCCTTCTCCCCGTATCCCTTCGTGCCCTGACCAACGCAGAATCTATCACCCTCTGCTGTAAATACACAGATTCACCACTCTCTGGCGAAAGAAATTCCTCAGCTCCATTCTAAATGGACGGCCCTCCATTCTGAGGCTGTGTCCTCTGGCCTCAGACTCCCCCACCAACGGAAACACCCCTTCCACATTCTATCGATGCCTTTCACCACTGGACAGGTCTCAGTGAGGTCACCCCTCATTCTTCTGGAGTTTAGTGAATCCCAGAGCCATCAAATGACAAGCCATTCATACCTGGAATTATTTTCGCTAACCTCCTCTGAACCCTCTCCAGTTTCAGCACACCCTTTCTAAGATAAGGGGCTTAAATCTACTCACACAATACTTCCAGAAGGGCACACCAGAGCTTTAAGATGTTTCAACACGACTTTCTCGTCCTCTTGGAAATAAATCCTAACTTCACATTTGCCTTCCTGCAAATTAACCTTCAGGGAATCCTGCACAAGGACCTTGGCATCTCAGGATTTCTCTCCATTTAGAAAAAATAGTCAACCTTTCATTTCTACTGCAGTGCCTGACCATACACCTCCTGAAACAGTATTCCACCTATTCTGTAGCCTCTCTACGTCCTGAAAACTTCCTGCGCCTCCATCTGTCTTCACATCGCCTGCAAACTTTGCAACAAAGCCTTCAATTCCATCATCCAAGTTACTGATATGTAAAGTACAAAGAGCATCGTCCCAACAGGCAGCCGCCAGACAAGGCTCCCTTTGTTCCCAATCTTTTCATTGACCCTGTGCAGATATGGACTTGTGCATTCGAGAAAATCTCCACCTGAGCTCGGTGTGCTGTCTATCTCCGTACTTGTCACATTGCTCTACCGTACCCGAGCCGTACTCCACGGAAACAGGACTGGCCCGTCACTCAGCTGACGGCTGTGAGAACAGTGATGGGGCGCAGGAATCACCAGATTAATCTGCCCTGCTCACCACAGTCTCCAGGCACTATTGTACAGCATCTACCCTGGGGAGACTCAACCTAGGAAGCAGAACCACTCCTGGGATAATGACCACATATCACTGTACAATATCTACCCTGGGGAGACAACTCTAGGACGCAGAACCACTCCTGGGATAATGACCACATATCACTGTACAATATCTACCCTGGGGAGACAACTCTAGGAAGCAGAACCACTCCTGGGATAATGACCACATATTACTGTTCAATATCTACCCTGGGGAGACAACTCTAGGAAGCAGAACCACTCCTGGGATAATGACCACATATCACTGTTCAATATCTACCCTGGGGAGACAACTCTAGGAAGTAGAACCACTCCTGGGATAATGACCACATATCACTGTACAATATCTACCCTGGGGCAGGCAACTCACGGAAGTAGAAACCACTCGTGGGATTATGAGCACAGATCATTATACTCAATAGATTTCAATGGGATTCCCCCTCATTCCTCTCAACTCCAGTGAGTACAGGCCCAGACATCAACATGCATAGATATTGACCATAAACAGGTCCGCGTCTCAAAGGAGGGGGTGCGACAGATAAATCTCGAGGGAACACGACAAGGCAGGTGATGAGATGATCCCAACAGGGAAACACAGCAAAAGGGGGAGCACAAACTCAAGAAAACCTGCAGATGCTGGAAATCCGTTTTGAAATCTCCAGAGCTCGTTTTATTGTCCCGTCCTGATGAAGTCTCGGCCCGAGCTGCTGCCTGACCTGTTTCCCCGGAATTTTGTGCCTGTTGTCAGAGTTACTGTGAGAATGCCAGAGTGCAGTGTTGGAATCTGGAGCGACAATTGGCAATGATCAGCATTTCCAACACTGAACAGTACAGGAACAGGCCCAATTACACTAGTCCCATCTCCACGTCCTTTCATTTCTCACACATCCATGAGCCTCAAAGAGACTGTTGGATCAGGGTGTAGAATTGCAATTTTGCTTCTAGTTTTAACTTTTTATCCTTGCGTATCATTTTTACATAATCACCTGTGTGTGTGTTTCGAGTGGTAGGGTGGAGATACATCTCTACCAAAGGAGGTGTAAGGTGCTCCTTCCCTCCGCCAGCCTGCAGGTCACCCTGGGGCACCTGCATAGCCCCCCCCCCCACCCGATTCAGGTCACGTGAGGCCATAGGGGCAGGTGATGGATGGTCATTTGGGCAGCTGGTGCCCATCACAAGTCCTGGTTATGCAACCACTGACGCCAGGCACAATCTCTGAAGAGTATTGAGAACAGCTGGGTGGTCACCCATCTTGTAAAAACACAGCCCAGAAGGAACGGCAAAGCACTTCTGTAGAAAAATTTGCCAAGAACAATCACGGTCTTGAGGCCACGATCGCCCACGTCATACAACACGGCGCCTAATGATGATGTCATACGTCACGGTCCAATGAAATTCCCAGTAACGGTAGGTTAGCTGATTCCGTATTTTTCCGGAGTGTCTTGGGTTTCCTGCAGCCACTTGAACCTCGATATGTTTTAGGTTAGTTGTCATAATTGGAACGTTGCATACCTTCCTCGCTGGAGCCAGTGTTTTCTTAGTGCAAGGCCCACCATGTTGTTGTAAGACCACAGCGTCATTGTTGCTTGTTCTCCTAAAACATCAGTAAGCAACAAGTTCTATGTCTCTCTCTTGACTTCTGAACCCTCTGAATCGCAAAAATATTAAATATTACATTAAGTATTTCAACCGTGGGCAAGAGATAGTGTCTATTCTACTCTACCGATGCCTCTCAACCTTATAAAGATCTTTCTAAAACAACCCAAGTTTGTCCACCTAATGCAGGCAACGTTTATTGAGATACGGCACAGGATCGGCCCTCGAACCATGCCACCCAGCAATCATCCGATCTAATCATGGGACAATTTACAATTTACCAGCCGGTAGGTCTTTGGACAGTGGGAGGAATCCAGAGCACCCGGAGGAAACCCACAAGTTCATGAGGAAACCGTACAAACTCTTTACAGGAATCGAACCTGCGTCGCCTGCACTGTGAACCACTAACCCCCAGCCACTACACGACCAAGCATCCTGGTGAATGTCTTCAGCAGAATGAATTCTCACGGTACCCATTTATAAAACTGCAACTTCACTTGGACTGAACTCTGAAAGGCAAGCATGCCGCACGCCCGCTACATCACCCGTCAATCTGCGGAGCCACTTTCAGCGCTGTGCACGATGAGCAAAATCCCTCTGCTCCTCAACCCTGTTGAGGGTCGTGCCTTTACATTTGATCTGCCAAGGTGCAACACTTTGCATTTGGCCAGGTTAAACTCCACCCGCCATTTCCCCACCCAAATCTGCAACTGATCTATATCCCACTGTACTCTTTGGCAGTCTTCCACACCGCCCATTAAACCTCCAATCCACAAGTTCGTCAAGGGGAAAGGAGTTGTTTATGTTCTGATGCAGGTCCGACCCTCCCTGACTGAATTCCTCCCGCAGCTTGTTTTAAAATGTGCACTGTCGACGTTTCGGGCCGAGACCCTTCGTCAGGTCTCGTCAGGACGAGACCTCCCTGTGATTCTCCCTGTGGATGCTGCCTGACCTGCTGTGTTCCACCAGCATTTTGTGTGTGTTGCTTGAATTTCCAGCACCTGCAGATTTCCTCGTGTTGACACGTTTCGATGTACATATGACAAATAAAGCTAATCTTTCTTTATTACATCAGTCAAGTCTGTCCCATGGATGGCGGGGGAACCTGTAGAATCCCGGAAAGAACACTGTGAAACCAGCACCCACACCCTCCCCCCCCAGAACAGCAGCCAGGCAGACAGTTCAGGGCAGGTCATTCACATTGGTCCAGAGCACCCGCCCCCCGACACCACGGAGACTTTGGAGGGGTGGGGGGAGACCGATCTGTGCAGGATCCCACGGAGGGGCGCTGGGCGGCAGCTTCAGGCTTGCTGCAGTTTGAGGACCAAAGCAGCGTTATCCTGACGCACGGCCTTGTAATCAGCCAGGATCTTCTCCAGGCTGCCGAGCGCCATCTTCCCCGTCTCCGACTCGATCTGTGGGCGAGGCAGAGACTGCGATCAGTGTTGGGGAGGGGAGGGCACGCAGACTGCGGCACGCGCACACACACACAGTGGCGTTTGATAAGGTGCCACACACGAGACGAAATCCTACAGTGCTGCAGGAGAGATACTGGTGTGGACAGAGGAATGGCTGACGGGCAGCAGGCAGTGAGTGGGAATAAAGGGGCCTTTTCTGGTTGGCTGCCAGTGACTAGTGGTGTTCCTCAGGGGTCAGTGTTGGGACTGATACTCTTCACATTGTTTGTCAGATAATGGTATTGATGGTTTTGTGGCAAAGTTTGCGGATGATACAAAGATAGGTGGAGGGGTAGGCAGTGCTGAGGAAGCAATAACCATATAACAATTACAGCACGGAAACGGGCCATCTCGGACCTTCTAGTCCGTGCCGAACGCTTACTCTCACCTAGTCCCACTGACCCGCACTCAGCCCATAACCCTCCATTCCTTTCCTGTCCATATACCTATCCAATTTTACTTTAAATGACAATACCGAACCTGCCTCCACCACTTCTACTGGAAGCTCATTCCACATAGCTACCACTCTCTGAGTAAAGAAATTACCCCTTGTGTTACCCCTAAACTTTTGCCCCCTAACTCTAAAGTCCTCTTGTTTGAATATCCCCTACTGTCAATGGAAAAAGCCTATCCAAGTCACCTCTATCTATCCCCCTCATAATTTTAAATACCTCTATCAAGTCCCCCCTCAACCTTCTACGCTCCAAAGAATAAAGACCTAACTTGTTCAATCTTTCCCTGTAGCTTAGGTGCTGAAACCCAGGTAACATTCAAGTAAATCTCCTCTGTATTCGCTCTATTTTGTTGACATCTTTCCTATAATTCGGTGACCAAAACTGTACACAATACTCCAAATTCGGCCTTACCAATGCCTTGTACAATTTTAATATTACATCCCAACTCCTATACTCAATGCTCTGATTTATAAAGGCCAACATACCAAAAGCTTTCTTCACCACCCTATCCACATGAGGTTCCACCTTCAGGGAACTATGCACCATTATTCCTAGATCACTCTGTTCTACTGCATTCTTCAATGCCCTACCATTTACCATGTATGTCCTATTTGGATTATTCCTACCAAAATGTAGCACCTCACACTTATCAGCATTAAACTCCATCTGCCATCGCTCAGCCCACTCTTCTAACTGGCCTAAATCTCTCTGCAAATTTTGAAAACCTACTTCATTATCCACAACGCCACCTACCTTAGTATCATCTGCATACTTAATAATCCAATTTACCACCCCATCATCCAGATCATGCGATTGCAACAGGATTTAGACAAATTGGAAGAATGAGCAAAAAGTGGAAGATGGAATACAGTGTTGGGAAATGTACAATAATGCATTTTGGTCAAAGGAAAAGTAGTGCAGACTATTATCTAAACTGGGAGAAGCTTCAAACAAAGGCTTAGGAGTCCTCGTGCAAGACTCCCAGAAGGTTAATTTACAGGTTGAGTCTGTGGTAAAGAAGGCAAATTAATGTTGGCATTTATTTCACGGGTAATTGAATGTAAAAGCAAATAATGCTGAAGCTTTGTAAGACACTAGTCAGACTGCACTTGGAGTATTGTCAACCATTTTCGGCCCCCTTATCTCAGAAAGCATGCGTTGTCATTGGAGAGAGTCCAGAGGAGGTTCATGAGGTTGATTCCGGAAATGAAGGGGTTAAGATATGAGGAGTTTTGGGCCTGTACTCACTGGAATTTAGAAGAATGTTGGGGAATCTCATTGAAACCTACCGAATATTGAGAGGACTAGATTGGGTGGATGTGGAGAGGATGTTTCCTTTGGGGGGCGGCATCCAGAACCAGAGGGCACAGCCTCAGAAGTGAGGGGCAACCTTTCAGAACAGTAGGAAGAGGAATTTTTTAGCCAGAGAGTAGCGAATCTGTGGAATGCTCTACCACAGACTGTGGTGAAGGCCAAGTCCGTGGGTCTATTTAAAGCACAAGTTGGTCGTTTCCTGATTGGTCAGGGTATGGTGAGAAGGCGGGTGTACAGGGTTGAGTGGGATCTGGGATTGGACATGATGGAGCAAGCTCAATGGGCTGAATGGCCTAATTCTGCTCCTATGTCTTTGGTTTTATAGACACACACTCTCACACAGTGACATGTACACTCTCTCACACACACACGCACACAGAGTGACGCAGTCCCGCTCCCCCTCCCTCCCTCCCTGTGCCTCTCCTCCTCTCACCTGCTCCTCCAGGTCCCTCACTTCCCTCAGAATGGTTCCGCTCTCCTCGATGGTCCGGATCAGGTGGCTGCAGTTCTGGAGGGGACGGGATGGCAGTGGTCGGTCAGACAGGGCCGTACACCTCCTCCCATGATTCCCCAAGCCCCTCGGGCTCCCGGCTCCCTCCCTAACCCGTCCCAGCCCAGACCGCGCTCCCCGTACTCCATGCGGTTCTGGAAAGGGATGGTACAGCAGTCGTGGGCCAAGCCCGCCCACACCCCCCCTGAACAGCTCTCCCCTTCCCCCCCGCCACGGACCGGAACGCACCTCGTGCAGCGCAGCCAGGTACTTGTACGCCTTACGCACAACTTCATCCTTCTTGGCATCCTGGAAGGAGAGACGGGGTAAATCAGCGGCCACAGTGCCAGTACCTAACTCATCACTCAAAAAGGCTGGGGTTTTACCCAAAAATCAACTTTATTCACAATCATGTAACTAGCGTTCAGTAATATAGACCCGGCTGTCACGGCAACACAGTGGTTAGGGTGATGCCATTACAGAACCTGTGACCCGGGTTCAAACCCCGCCATCGGGTGTAAGGAGTTTGTACGTTCGCGAGATTCCTCCGGTCTCCTTCCACGGGCCAAACACTTACGGGTTGGAAGGTTTGCAAGCCGTGGGCAGTCCGGAAGCACGGCCTCACTCGAGTGCACACCCTCGGACCGATAACTACAACACATTCCATTCACTGTGCATCACACGATGTACGCGTGATAATCTTTCAAAACTCTGCAGTCAGTCGATGGGACGAGCTGCCAGAGGAAGTAGTTGAGGCAGGTACGGGAACAACTTTCCGAAGTCACTTTGAGAGGCACATCCTCCAAGCGGACCGCAACCTTGTGGCAGGGTCTGGAGGCTCGTGTGCTTCAATGACCCGGAGAGCTAAGATGGCCGCGTGCTTTGGCTCGTGCCGAACTACAGGCCAGACTAAGAGTGGTCCGCCAGGTCTAGGGGTTCAGCTCAGGGCTAAACCCTGGCTGGCAAAACGTATCTGTTAGAGAAACAGCAACGAAGAACCCTTCTGCATCCGAGTGGCCTTCACCGTTGCCCCAAACGCCAGCGGCCACACACGTGAACAGAGCCAAGGTGCAAATCAGAGGACCAACAGCGCACGGTTACGAAAACCGGAAACAAGAACATAGTTACAAGTAAAAACATAGCCCAAGTCCCGGAGAAACCCTTCTGCCCTCTCACCGAGCCTTGCATGTTTTCTTTCTTCTGCGTGCCAAGCTGATCAGCTGGCAGCTCTTCAGATCAGATTCCCACTTGCCCACGTTTGGCCTGTAACGCTCTGAACAGGCCCTTCTGCCCACGATGCCGTGCCAATTGTTATAAACCTACTCCACGATCAATCTAACCCATTTCGCCCTCCATTTTCCCATCATCCACGTGCCCATGGCTTAAATGCCCCTAACATATCAGCGTCAACTACCACCCCCGGCAGCACAGCCACCACTCTGTAAAAACCCTACCTCTGAAATACCCCTCGTGTATCTGCCTGGCACCACGTTCCATGAACCTACCGCTCTGTATAAAGAACTCTGACATTCCCTACATAAAATTATACCCTCCTCCCTCGAATTAGCCATTTTCACACTGGAAGGAAGTCCCTGGCTGTCCTATCATCTTGTAAACCTCTATCAAGTCACCTCTCATCCTTCCTCACTCCAAAGAGAGAAGCCCTCGCTCCCTCAACCTCTCCCTACAAGACACGCTCTCTGATCCAGGCAGCATCCTGTGAACCTTTCCAGTCCTACCCATGTCCAATAACGTTGAAATGACATTTAAAGGGCAGCACATGAGTGTAGTGTTAGCACAATGCTTTACAGAGCCAGCGACCCAAGCTCAGTTCTCTCTGCTGTCTGTCAGGAGTTTGCACGTTTTCCTGTCACCGCGTGGGTTTCCTCCCACAGTCCAACGACGTGGGCACGCTACGCCGGTGCTGGAAGTGTGGTGACACTCGTGGACACGCTACGCCGGTGCTGACAGTGTGGTGACACTCGTGGGCACGCTACGCCGGTGCTGACAGTGTGGTGACACTCGTGGGCACGCTACGCCGGTGCTGGAAGTGTGGTGACACTCGTGGGCACGCTACGCCGGTGCTGACAGTGTGGTGACACTCGTGGGCACGCTACGCCGGTGCTGGAAGTGTGGTGACACTCGTGGGAACGCTACGCCGGTGCTGGAAGTGTGGTGACACTCGTGGACACGCTACGCCGGTGCTGGAAGTGTGGTGACACTCGTGGGCACGCTACGCCGGTGCTGGAAGTGTGCTGACACTCGTGGGCACGCTACGCCGGTGCTGGAAGTGTGCTGACACTCGTGGGCCGCCCCAAGCACATCCTCGGACTGTGTTGGTTGTTGGCATAAATGATGCATTTCACTGTTTGTTTCAAATAAAACTAATCTTAAAATAATTTAATCTTTTACCATTTAAATAATCATCTGGCCTTCTATTTTCTTTGCGAAGTGGATGACCTTGCATTTACCAACATTGCATTTCATGCACTGGATCCTTGCCCGTTCCCTTAACCTATCTATATCTCCCTGCAGAACCCACACATCCCCCGCACAGTGCTTTTCCATTCATCGGCAAGCCTCAATACGCTACACTCAGACCCTTTACCCGGCGCTGGAGGCACGCAGTCCAGACCACAGCGACTGCTCCCAGCCACCCTCGCACTACGGGGGGGCACAGCACGATCCCGCACTCCGTACCTTGAAGACGAGCTCATCCGTCACGGCAAAGGTGCGCTCCAGCTTCCCTGACAAACTGTTGACCTCCTTCTGGGAGTCCTTGGTGTCGGAGAGGATCTGGACAACGCACAATCGGGAATCAGAGCCAGGTCTACCACTGACGTGTCGTGAAATCTGTCGCTTTGCGGCAGTACAGCGCAAAAAACAACCCGATAAATTACAATAACAAGATAATAAGTAGGGCCAAAAGAGGACGCAACAGTGAGACGCTGTTCACGGACAGATCAGAAGAAGCCATTCCTAAAACACTACTACACTCGGGCAGGAGCCTCAGGTCCCACACCACCAGGTTCAGGAACAGTTGTAACCCCCCGGCGTGAATAACTTCACTCTCCCCAACGCTGAACTGATTCCACAACCTGCAGACTCGCTCTCAGGGACTTGACATGTTCCCAATGTTATTTATTTTTTATTTGTTGCGTTCTGCACCCTGATCACTTGCAGGTCCTCACCTATAGTTTTCCACGGTTGTTAGAACCGGGTGGGGGGGGGAGGGCGTAGAGGAGATAAGCTCCCATTACCTATCAAATGCTCCCAATGGCGTGCACCTCAAACAGCCTCTGACAACCAGGCCCAGCTCCTGGCCTTCATGTGCGGCTTGGCTGCTAAGCCCGGCAGAACCGGCACCCTAAGACACAACATGGTTGGCAGCTCACCGATGTCACTGATCAGGATGACAATGTGCTTGACTGGATCAGCACAATTTGCGGATGACACCAAGATTGGGGGTGCAGTGGACAGCGAGGAAGGCGATCATGGCCCGCGGTGGGGCCTGGACCAGCTGGAAAAATGGGCTGACAAATGGCAGATGGAATTTGACGCAGACGAGTGTGGGGTGTTGCATTTTGGGAGGACCAACCAGGCCCTGGTAGGCCTGACACAGTGAGCAGTGAGGAATGAGGAGTGTGGTAGGACAAAGCGATCTGGGTAAACAGCTTTAGAAAGCTTTAGGCACATGAGCCTTCATAAATCAGAGTACTGAGCACAGGAGATGGGCTGTTATGTTCAATTTGTGTAAGACATGGGCGAGTCCTAATTTGGAGTATTGTGTGCAGTTTTGGTCACCTACCTACAGGAAAGATGCCAATAAGATTGGAAGAGTGCAAAGAAAGTTTACAAGGATGTTGCCGGGTCTGGAGGACCTCAGTTATAAGGAAAGATTGAATAGGTCAGGACTTTATTCCTTAGATTGTAGGAGATTTGATAGGGGTATACAAAATTATGAGGGGGACAGAGATGGTAAATGCAAGCAGGCTTTTTCGAGTGAGATTGGATGGGACTACAACCAGAGGTCATGGGTTAAGGGTAAAAGGTAAGATGTTTGAGGGGAACTTCTTTACTCAGGGTTGTGTGTGTGGAACGAGCTGCCAGCACGTGGCTCAATTTCAGCATTTAGGAGAAGTTTGGATCGGTACCTGGATGGCAGAGGTATGGAGGGAAATGGTCCCGGTGCAGGCCATTGGAAGCAGGCAGATTAAATGGACGAGATGGGCCAAGGAGGCCGTTTCTGTGCATAGAGTCATATCTCTCTATGACTCTGAAAACTCTGATCTAAGTTTAACAAATTTCATGTCACATGCTGGTGATTCTGATCTCAAACCTCTGCTGCCTCGAAGCCACACCCAGTCATGGAGAAGGCTTCAGGAGTGAACCCGGACAGAAAATTCCGGGGCTGGAGTTCTACATTGAGTTCAGTGCTGACTGGCAACTCCTGCTACACTGCCGGTACCAAACAGTGTCGGTCGGTCTCTGCTGTTTGTTTTCAGCTGCGAGGAGAGGGGGAACCCGCTACGTGGGCAACGGCTAACTCTCCCTAGCGAACAGCCCAGGCTTGCACACCTAGACAGACAGAACACAACATCCACGGTCGACCCTGACCAACAGAGGCCTCGGATTTTTCAAAAATTCTGTTGGATTTCTTTACTTTTTTCTAAACACCTGTAAGAAAATGAATCAAGGTATATCAAAGTTTATGGCGACGTATACACTTTGATAATACATTTACTCTGAACATTGAGAGTGTATCTTCAGGCTTTTGTATCTCCTTCCTGAACCAATAAGAAGACATCATCATTATGTGTTGTGTCATGACATCATCATTATGGGTCGTGTCATGACATCATCATTATGTACCGTGTCATATTGATGTGGGTGATCGTGGTCTACCACCATGATTGTTCTTGGCAAATTTTCCTACAGAAGGTGGTTTACCGTTGCCGTCTCCTGCCAGTGTCTTTACAAGACGGGTGACCCCAGCCATGACCAATACTCTTCAGAAGTTGTCTGCCTGGTGTCAGTGGTCACATCACCAGGACTTGTGATGTGCACCGGCTGCTCAGAGAGCCATCCACCACCCGCCCCCATGGCACCGTGCCCCCGGGTCACCTGCAGGCTAATGGAGGGAAGGAATGCCTCACACCTCCTTTGGTAGGAGGCGTACCTCCGCCCCGCCACCCGAATGAGAAGACAGCACGCCTCAAAAAAGAAAAATGGGGAGGATCCCTTATGTTGGATGCTGTTTTCTTGAATGACTTTTTCAAAAAGATATTCCCAATGGCTGGGAGTGTTGTCTGCTGTCAGACACGTCCCACGGCAGGGCCACAACCCCTCACAAACTACACCTGGTAGCAAAGAAACGCTGAACCAGAGTGTGCTGGGCTCGTTGGTAGCACAGGGAGGGAGGGAGGGTGAAGAGAGCTCGGTCTGAGAGCGTGCCAGTGGCACTGGGGGGAGTGGAGTGAAGCCCATCACCCCTTTGAATGGGAGAGGGGAACAGTGGGAAGTGAGGCCGAAGCCCCCATCACCACCCTGAGGGCTGGAGGAGAGACCAGACTGGACGCAGTAGTGACTCCGAGCTGCCCTCCTCCCCCATGACTCCAGGCTGACCCGTCCCTCACACCCCGTGCCCCCATCACCACCCTGAGGGCTGGAGGAGAGACCAGACCGGACACAGTAGTGACTCCGAGCTGCCCTCCTCCCCCACGACCCCAGGCTGACCCCTCCCTCACACCCCGTGCCCCCACCTTGCAGATTTCCTCCTTCTGTTTCTTGATGTTGCTGACGATCTCCAGGATTCGTTGGGTGTAGGCAGAGCGGCCTACCTCCCGGGGCAGGGTCCCCAACTCCGTCACCTGGGGAGGAGCCAAGTCAGACCCTCAGAACTCCTCACCAAAGCCCCCACGCCCCACCGTCCCTCCCCTCACTCCTTGCTGGAGCCCCAAGACCAATCCTCCCTCCTCGCCGCCCCTCTCCCCTCGCTGCCCCTCCCTCCCTCCTCAGCATCCCTCCCCCCCCCCACCACCGCCCGTCCCACGGGCCTCACCAGTTGCCTGTACAAGACCAATCCTCCTTCCTCGCCGCCCCTCCCTCCCTCCTCAGCATCCCTCGCCCCTCCCATGGCGCTCCCTCCCCCCCCCCCCCACCCGTCCCACGGGCCTCACCAGTTGCCTGTACAAGACCTCCTTCCTCTTGGCCTCCTCGGCTGAAGTCTTTATCTTCTCCCGGAGAGCCTTGATCTCCTCGAGTTTCCGCGTGGATTCGTGCTGTCCGGGAGGGGAGGCACAGGAGTGAGGAGGAGCGAGAACCCTCAGGAGATTTGCGGGGAGGTGTCACGTAGGGCTGAGGAGGGGGGGGGGTGTACTTGATGCAATCTACCTGCATTTTATCAACGTCGTCGTGAACTTATTCCCCCCCCGCCCCCCGCGTGTGGTCCACGTCACACGATATTCTCCAACCCCCGGTGATCCACTCCCCTGCCATCAGGCAGAAGATACAGAAGCCCGAAGGCTCATACAATCAGGCTCAAGGACAGTTTCCAGCCCACTGCTACAAGACCATTGACCAGTCCCTACTAGGATAAGATGGACTCGTGACCGCACAACCTCCCTCACCATGACTCTTGCAGCTTGTTGTCTGTGTGCTCTGCCCTTTCACTCTAACACTTCACTCTGCTCTCACTTCTACCTCAATGCAGGCAAGGGTTTAGCTGCATGTGCCAATAACAATCCAACTTAAGTTCAAATTGAACTCTACTCTCAAAGCACGTACATGACTCCGTATGCAGCCCTGAGATTCATCTTCATCTGGGCATACTTAGCAAATCTATAGAATATTTACCATAACAGAACCACAAAGGGGTTTTGCAAATGAAGTTGGCCGTTGGCCTTGACCTGGAATGACACAGAGCAGAGAGCTCGGTGAGGAGTGGAATTTAATCCCGAGACACACAGGAACAAAGATGGGGAGGTGCCCGAGCGCTGTGAAGGATTGGGGGGGGGGGGGGGGGTGGAAGGGGGCAGTACATGGGAAGCTTTGAGTACACAGTCACAGATCCTCAAATGCCGATAAAGAGGCAGATGGAATACTTCCTCAGTACTCCAAAGCTGAGGGGAGATTGTGCCAGGACCTTACCCAAGCAGAGGCACTTAAAGTGCCCTTAGCAATGGGTGAGGTGCCAGAGGATTGGAGAATTCTTCCGTTGTTGAAGAAAGGCTCTGAGAATAAGCCAGGAAATTATAGGCTGGTGAGCCTGACAAGGGTAGAGTAAGCTAATACAAGTGTTGGCGCGTGGCCAAGTGGTTAAGGTGTTCGTCTAGTGATCTGAAGGTCGCTAGTTCGAGCCTTGGCTGAGGCTGTGTGTGTGTGTGTGTCCTTGAGCAAGGCACTAAACCACACGTTGCTCTGCAATGACACCGGTGCCAAGCTGTATGGGTCCTTGGACAACATTAGTGACGTGGAGAGGGGAGACTTGCAGCTTGGGCAACTGCCGGTCTTCCTTGCCCAGGCTTGTGCCCTGGAAACTTTCCAAGGCGCAAATCCATGGCCTATCGACTAACGAAGGCCTACAAGCTAATGCAAGGTATTCTGAGGGATTGGATCTATGAGTATAGACAGGGACATGATTAGGGGTAACCAACATGGCCTTGCGCCTAACCAATCGTGTCTAAAGGTCGTGTCTAACCAATCTTACAGAGCCTTTCGATAAGTTACCAGGAAAGTAGATAGAGGCAAGACAGTGGATGTTGTCTACATGGACTTTAGCAAGGCATTTGACAGGTTGAGTTGCTTGGCATTACAGTTTGGTAGCAAATTGGATTACACATTGGCTTGGCAGAAGCCAAAGAGTGGTAGTAGATGGTTGCCTCTCTGATTGAAGGTCTGTGACTAGTGGTGTGTCGCAGAGATCGGTGCTGGGACAGTGAGAAAGACCAGAGCTTACGGCTGAAAAATGGCAAATGGAGTTTAATGGAGGCAACTGCGAGCTGTTGCACCTTTGGGGAACAAACCAGGATAGATCTTACACAGTGAACGGTAGGGCACTGAGGAGTGTGGTAGAACAGAGGGATCTGGAAATACATGTCCATAATTTCTTAAAAGTGGCATCACAGGTAGATCGGTTTCTGGCACATTGGCCTTCATAGATCAATATATCGAGTACAGGAGGTGGGATGTTTGTTGAAGTTGTACAAGACATTGGTGAGGTCCAATTTGGAGTATTGTGCACAGTTTTAGTCACTGCCCTACAGGAAAGATGTCAATAAAGTTGAAAGAGTGTGGAGAAAATTTACAAAGATGTTGCCAGGACTGTAGGACCTCAGTTACAGGGAAGGTTGAATAGGTTTGGACTTTATTCCCTAGATTGACAGGAGCTTTGATTGAGGTGTACAGAATTACGAGGGGTAAATGTAAGCAGGCTTTTTCCACTGAGGTGGCTGGAACTATGGGTCCAGGGTGAAAGGTAAAATGTTTAAGGGGAACATGAGGGGAAAATCCTTCACTCAGAGGGTGGGGAGAGTGTGCAACGAGCTGCCAGTGGAAGTGACCAACTTCAGGTCTGATTTCAACATTTAAGAAAACTTTGGACAAGTACATGGTGGAGGAAGACCACACTAGCATGGACTAGATGAGCTGAAACGCTCTACGGATTCTGGGAGGCACAGGGAGAGGGTTTGAAGGGGGAAGCTTATTCAGAGGATATTTGGAACATTCCACTAGGGTTGATAATGTACGCGTCTACACACTTCATTTAAGATGCATTTAAACCGACTCTTAAATAGGCAGCCCCTAGAAAGGAACTGTTATAGACTTTTCTTTAAGCTCGTAGGGATGGTTTTAGGAATAAAGTGTTGTTAAAGGTCAGATTAGGGTTTCGGGACAGGGATGTGGGGAGTTAGAGGTCAGATTAGGGTTTAGGGACAGGGATGTGGGGAGTTAGAGGTCAGATTAGGGTTTAGAGACAGGGATGTGGGGGAGTTACAGGTCAGGCCTCTGCTCCATGTTCAAAAGACCACCAAGCAATGTGGCCATCCGCAGGTTGGTGGGCGTTCTTGTAAACAGGAGACACAAGGGCTAGTCAGCTGCCACGACCGGAGTTCATCCTGCGAGATCTGGACATTGGCTAAGTCCAGGGGCCAATACCTGTAAATTGAAGGCTGTTGGCCAAAGCCTGGACACCGAAGAGCTGCTCTGGAGTTGGAGGACTGTTTGTGTAGGTGGGTGAGTGAGAGGGCAGAACGAGGCTCGTTATGCTGTTGTGAACATTGTGTCATGTTGGTGCTGGAACGTATGGCTCCAACACATCCACCCACTAGGATACAGTGTGGAATAAAGCCAACCAACAACCTGTGATTTAACTCTAGGCTAATCACAGGACAATTAACCCACCAACTTGGACTGTGGGAGCAAACAGGAGCTTCAGGATGAAACCCACAAGAACACACAAATTGTTTCCAGACAGTACCCAGGTTGCTGGCACTGTAATACATTGTGAGAACAATATACCAGGTTGCTGGTACTGTAATACATTGTGAAAACAATGTACCAGGTTGCTGGTACTGTAAAACGTTGTGGGAACGCACAAACTCATTCCAGACAGTACCCAGGTTGCTGGTACTGTAATACATTGTGAGAACAATATACCGGGTTGCTGGTACTGTAAAACGTTGTGGGAACGCACAAACTCATTCCAGACAGTACCCAGGTTGCTGGTACTGTAATACATTGTGAGAACAATGTACCGGGTTGCTGGTACTGTAATACATTGTGAAAACAATGTACCAGGTTGTTGGTACTGTAAAACGTTGTGGGAACGCACAAACTCATTCCAGACAGTACCCAGGTTGCTGGTACTGCAATACATTGTGAGAACAATATACCGGGTTGCTGGTACTGTAAAACGTTGTGGGAACGCACAAACTCATTCCAGACAGTACCCAGGTTGCTGGTACTGTAAAACGTTGTGAGAACAATATACCTGGTTGCTGGTACTGTAATACATTGTGAGAACAATGTACCAGGTTGCTGGTACTGTAATACATTGTGAGAACAATATACCGGGTTGCTGGTACTGTAATACATTGTGAGAACAATGTACCGGGTTGCTGGTACTGTAATACATTGTGAGAACAATATACTGGGTTGCTGGTACTGTAATACATTGTGAGAACAATGTACCGGGTTGCTGGTACTGTAATACATTGTGAGAACAATGTACCAGGTTGCTGGTACTGTAATACATTGTGAGAACAATATACCGGGTTGCTGGTACTGTAATACATTGTGAGAACAATATACCGGGTTGCTGGTACTGTAAAACATTGTGAGAACAATGTACCGGGTTGCTGGTACTGTAATACATTGTGAGAACAATGTACCAGGTTGCTGGTACTGTAATACATTGTGAGAACAATGTACCAGGTTGCTGGTACTGTAATACATTGTGAGAACAATGTACCGGGTTGCTGGTACTGTAAAACGTTGTGAGAACGCACAAACTCTTTCCATACATACCCGGGTTGCTGATACTGTAAAACGTTGTGCTAACCACTACCCTACCATGTCACCTGTAATGTAGGCTGTGCTGGCTGCTAATGCAAAACACACATCTTGCATTAGCTGAATCTGATAAATCTGAATCTGAAAAATAGGAGCCAGGGGATTGAGTTCAAGAGCGTGAGGTAATTTTGCAGCTCTATAAAGCCCTGGTTACAGCACACTGGGAGGATTATGTTGAGTTCTGGTCGCCTCATTATAGGAAGGATGTTGAAGCTTCAGAGGGGGAGCAGAGGAGATTTACCAGGATGCTGGATTAGACAGCACATCTTGTGTAGACACTGCCCTGCATAAAGGTCAGAGGCATGTGTATATATAGCTAGGGAGCCCAAGACTTTGCACAGTACTGTAGTAATTTTATGTATTGTACTGTACTGCTGCCACAGCAAAATAAAAACACAATTTCATTAGTGATGATAAACCTGATTCTGATATGGGTCTCTACTGTGGACTGAGAGTGGGAAGGGGGCAGGGAGAGGGGAATTGTGGTTGGGAAAAGGGGAAAGGAGAGGAGTGGGAAGCACCAGAGAGACGTTCTGTAATGATCAGTAAACCAACTGTTCGGAATCAAGTGGCCTTGCCTGGTTTCTCAGGGTCGGGTGTGTCTGTTCCCTCTCCACCCCGGCACCCCTTCTCTGCCACCTGCCCCACATCCCCAACAACTTTTACTACCGCCAGATTTGCAAACTGGCTCTCCGCTCCACGTTGACAAGCGCAGTCTCAGGCAGCCCAGCTGTCTATCTGTGTGCCCAGGACTCTGGCACAGTGCTCTAGGGCTTCCCCCTTTGGAGTGGAGGAGGGTGAGAGTTTACAAAATGCGAGGCGCAGATCGAGTGGACAGCCAGAGACTTTCTTCAGGGTGGAAACAGCTGACACGAGGGGTTTGATTTTAAGGTGATTGGAGGAAAGCATAAGGAATGATATATTTTTTAAATCAGAGAGCGTTGAGCGGCCTGCCAGGGCACAGGCAGATAAGCAGCTCTTAGACAGGCTCATAGATGACAGAAACATGGAGAGAGCTGTGAGAGGGAAGGGTTAGATTGACCTTAGAGCAGGTTAAAGGACTGGCACAACATGGTGGGCCGAAGGGCCTGTAATGTTCTGTTTTATGGGTGGGGGGGCAGTGGGAAAGAGGCATTTCCCTCAGCAGAGGGACAGAAGAACACAGGGGCTGAGGTTTAGTGGTTGCTGGAGAGGGTTAGAGGGTTGTGTGGGGGGGGGGGGGAGCGGGAAATGTTTCCCTCTCTCCCTAGAAGACAGTGGGGTCTGGAACTGCAGACCAGAAGGGGTGGGAGAGGCAGGAACCTGTCCAGATTGAACCAGGGTGTGTGAGCCACACCAGGGGAGGTCAATGTGGAATCAGGGGAGGGGGCACTTGACGGACTGAAGGGCCTCCCGGGAAGCACCGGCCCCAGCCGATGGTCCCCCCACCACACATGACCTCACCTCTCGGCTGGTAGCGACTTCCCTCCGCTGGGTCCCGTCCAGGAGAGGGGAGCTGGTGGGTCCCATCGCCCCACACCCCTTTCAGGGGGGAAGCCACTGAGTCCCTGTGCCCCATTCCCCAGCCTCACCTCGCGGTTGGAGTGGACTTCCTTCAGCTCTCGGAGTTGGGTGACCAGCGGTGCCCGGTGCTTCTCCCATTGGTGGGCCAACTTGACGATTCGCTGAGCGCTGCCCTCGATCACGGCCTGGGGCAGGGAGGCAAACAGAGGGTGAACCCCTGACCCCTTTGCTAATACCCCTCGGCGGGCCCATCACCCATCTCTCCCGTTGTCTGCCCACCCTTGCCCTCGCCGTGAAGGATACCGCTGGGTCCCAGTGCCCTGCGCACAGTGACTGATGGGGAAATCACTGCCTCAGACCTTCTGGGAAAGGAGGCACTGGGCCCAGCGACTCCCTCACACCCTTCCAGCTGAGGGGAGAACACCTGCCCCTCAGAGAATGAGAGAGCTGCTAGATGGACCCAGCTAGACGGACGGGAGAGAGTCACCCAGCCCCCTGGGTCCCGCTGCCCCGCACCTCACGGAGAGGGATTCCGCAGGGTCCCCCTCCTCACGGAGAGGGATTCCGCAGGGTCCCGTCGCCCCTCCTCACAGAGAGGGATTCCGCAGGGTCCCCCTCCTCACGGAGAGGGATTCCGCAGGGTCCCGTCGCCCCTCCTCACGGAGAGGGATTCCGCAGGGTCCCGTCGCCCCTCCTCACAGAGAGGGATTCCGCAGGGTCCCCCTCCTCACGGAGAGGGATTCCGCAGGGTCCCGTCGCCCCCTCCTCACCGAGAGGGATTCCGCAGGGTCCCGTCGCCCCTCCTCACAGAGAGGGATTCCGCAGGGTCCCCCTCCTCACGGAGAGGGATTCCGCAGGGTCCCGTCGCCCCTCCTCACAGAGAGGGATTCCGCAGGGTCCCCCTCCTCACGGAGAGGGATTCCGCAGGGTCCCGTCGCCCCCTCCTCACCGAGAGGGATTCCGCAGGGTCCCGTCGCCCCTCCTCACCTGCAGTTTGCCCAGGTTGGTCTCGGCATCGGGCAGCAGCTCCAGCGTCCTGCGCTTCACACCCACCAGATCCTCCTTCTGGGTCGCCGTCTGCTCCGCCTGACGTACCTCCTCCCGCACCTGGCGAGTGGGAGAGGGGGCTGCAGTTACACAGAAACCTTCCCGTCCCACCAGACCAACCCCAGAACACCCATCCCTTCCCGCATCCGGTGAGTGGGAGAGGGGGCTGTTTTACTCTTCCCACCAAACCAACCTCTCTCCCCTCCATCCCCGTAAGCACAACCTGTTCCCCCCCGCCCACAACCCCAGATCACCCATCCCTTCCTGTATCTGGTGGGAGGGAGGGAGGCAGCTGGCATACACAGAGCCGTCCCTGGAATGCCCTGTCAAACCACAGAACGCACACCCCCGATGCGTTACACAGACCTGCAGACCCCACGCCCACCCCCTCCTCACAGCCTCCCACTCTCGCTCACTGAACACCCACCCCCCCTCCTGGGAGGGAGGGAGGGAGGGGGTCGGTGTGGCACAGTAACCTTCACCACCTCATCCCATCATACCAAGCCCTTCCCCCTCGGCTGGGGGACGTTCCCGGAGAGGTGAGCCCTAAACCGGCATCGTGAGCCCCTTCCACACCTGGACTGGCAAATCTCCACCATTCTGACTGGCTGTATCACTGGCCGGTGTGGAGCGGCCACCGTGCAGGGCTGGAGACAGAGGGGTTCAAACTCGGCCAGCTCCATCACAGGCACCAGCCTTCCCAGCACAGGACACCTTCTAAAGGGGCGGTTTAGGAGGCTCGGGGATGAGCAGGGCATGGATTATGCAGAGGATGATGAGATTTAGTTTAATGTGGTGTTGAGTTGATCGTGGAAGTCAGAAAGGGGAAGTCACGGGACCCGAGGGATCAGAGGGGTGAGCAGTTTCAAGTTCCTGGGTGCCAACATCTCTGAGGACCTACCAACACATCGCTGCAATTCTGAGAGCAGCTACATTCCATCAGGAGTTTGAGGAGATTTGGTCTGTCACCAGAGACACTCACAAATTTCTGCAGATGTACCGCGGACAGCATTCCGACTGGCTGCATCGCCGTCTGGTACGGATCGGAATAAGCCGCAGCAGGTTGTAATCTCAGCCAGCTCTGTCACGGGCACCAGCTTCCCCACCGTCCTCAAAATGCAACGCCTCGAGCAGGTTAAGAACCCCCACCACACGGGTCATGCCCCCTTCTCATCAGGGAGGAGGTAGTAATGAAGACCCGAAGACCCATACTCTTCCCCTCTGCCATGAACACAACCTCACTGTTCTGCTCTTTCGTTGCACTGATCATTTAATTTTTATTGTAATTTTTAGCAGATTCTATACATTGCACAGCAGTGTTGCTGCAAAACAACAAATTTCACGACATGTCGGTGATAACAAACCTCACTTAGATTCAACTAGGCGAGGGTGGGGGCAAGGGAAATAAGGGTATGTTTCTGTGACCGTGCATCCTGCCTGGCTGTTCAGTGAGGCGTCTGCAGTCACCCACGGAGCTGGGTCCGGGTCCGGGTCCGGGCTCACGTACAATGCCGAGCAGCATCTGGGGCCCAAGCCAGTCCCTGTGACACAGAGCAGTACAACACAGGAAAAGGCTCTCCAGCTCGCGGCGTCTGTGACCAACTCAATGTGACATTCAATCAAATCTCATCTACCTATACACGATCCATCATTCAAATAAATCTGATCTACCTATACACAATCCGTCATTCAAATAAATCTCATCTACCTGTACACGATCCGTCAATCAAATCTCATCTACCTATACACGATCCGTCATTCAATCAAATCTCATCTGCCTATACACGATCCGTCATTCAATCAAATCTCATCTACCTATACACGATCCGTCATTCAATCAAATCTCATCTACCTATACACGATCTGTCATTCAATCAAATCTCATCTGCCTATACACGATCCATCATTCAAATAAATCTCATCTACCTGTACACGATCCGTCATTCAATCAAATCTCATCTGCCTATACACGATCCGTCATTCAATCAAATCTCATCTACCTGTACACGATCCGTCATTCAATCAAATCTCATCTACCTGTACACGATCCGTCATTCAATCAAATCTCATCTACCTATACACGATCCGTCATTCAATCAAATCTCATCTACCTGTACACGATCCGTCATTCAATCAAATCTCATCTACCTATACACGATCCGTCATTCAATCAAATATCATCTACCAATACACGATCCGTCATTCAATCAAATCTCATCTACCTGTACACGATCCGTCATTCAATCAAATCTCATCTGCCTATACACGATCCATCAATCAAATCTCATCTGCCTATACACGATCCGTCATTCAATCAAATCTCATCTACCTATACACGATCCGTCATTCAATCAAATCTCATCTACCTGTACACGATCCGTCAATCAAATCTCATCTGCCTATACACGATCCGTCATTCAATCAAATCTCATCTACCTATACACGATCCGTCATTCAATCAAATCTCATCTACCTGTACACGATCCGTCATTCAATCAAATCTCATCTGCCTATACACGATCCATCATTCAAATAAATCTCATCTACCTGTACACGATCCGTCATTCAATCAAATCTCATCTGCCTATACACGATCCGTCATTCAATCAAATCTCATCTGCCTATACACGATCCGTCATTCAATCAAATCACATCTACCTGTACACGATCCGTCATTCAATCAAATCCCATCTACCTATACACGATCCGTCATTCAATCAAATCTCATCTGCCTATACACGATCCGTCATTCAATCAAATCTCATCTACCTGTACACGATCCGTCATTCAATCAAATCTCATCTACCTGTACACGATCCGTCATTCAATCAAATCTCATCTACCTGTACACGATCCGTCATTCAATCAAATCTCATCTACCTGTACACGATCTGTCATTCAATCAAATCTCATCTACCTGTATGTGATCCGTCATTCAATCAAATCTCATCTACCTGTACACGATCCGTCATTCAATCAAATCTCATCTGCCTATACACGATCTGTCATTCAAATAAATCTCATCTACCTATACACGATCCGTCAATCAAATCTCATCTACCTGTACACGATCCGTCATTCAATCAAATCTCATCTACCTGTACACGATCCGTCATTCAATCAAATCTCATCTACCTGTACACGATCCGTCATTCAATCAAATCTCATCTACCTGTACACGATCCGTCATTCAATCAAATCTCATCTACCTGTACACGATCCGTCATTCAATCAAATCTCATCTACCTGTACACGATCCGTCATTCAATCAAATCTCATCTACCTGTACACGATCCGTCATTCAATCAAATCTCATCTACCTATACACGATCCATCATTCAATCAAATCTCATCTGCCTGTACACGATCCGTCATTCAATCAAATCTCATCTACCTGTACACGATCCGTCATTCAATCAAATCTAATCTACCTGTACACGATCCGTCATTCAATCAAATCTCATCTACCTGTACACGATCCGTCATTCAATCAAATCTCATCTACCTGTACACGATCCGTCATTCAATCAAATCTCATCTACCTATACACGATCCGTCAATCAAATCTCATCTACCTGTACACGATCCGTCATTCAATCAAATCTCATCTACCTGTACACGATCCGTCAATCAAATCTCATCTACATGTACACGATCCGTCATTCAATCAAATCTCATCTGCCTATACACGATCCGTCATTCAATCAAATCTCATCTACCTGTACACGATCCGTCATTCAATCAAATCTCATCTACCTGTACACGATCCGTCATTCAATCAAATCTCATCTACCTATACACGATCCGTCATTCAATCAAATCTCATCTACCTGTACACGATCCGTCATTCAATCAAATCTCATCTACCTATACACGATCCGTCATTCAATCAAATATCATCTACCAATACACGATCCGTCATTCAATCAAATCTCATCTACCTGTACACGATCCGTCATTCAATCAAATCTCATCTGCCTATACACGATCCATCAATCAAATCTCATCTGCCTATACACGATCCGTCATTCAATCAAATCTCATCTACCTATACACGATCCGTCATTCAATCAAATCTCATCTACCTGTACACGATCCGTCAATCAAATCTCATCTGCCTATACACGATCCGTCATTCAATCAAATCTCATCTACCTATACACGATCCGTCATTCAATCAAATCTCATCTACCTGTACACGAACCGTCATTCAATCAAATCTCATCTGCCTATACACGATCCATCATTCAAATAAATCTCATCTACCTGTACACGATCCGTCATTCAATCAAATCTCATCTGCCTATACACGATCCGTCATTCAATCAAATCTCATCTGCCTATACACGATCCGTCATTCAATCAAATCACATCTACCTGTACACGATCCGTCATTCAATCAAATCCCATCTACCTATACACGATCCGTCATTCAATCAAATCTCATCTGCCTATACACGATCCGTCATTCAATCAAATCTCATCTACCTGTACACGATCCGTCATTCAATCAAATCTCATCTACCTGTACACGATCCGTCATTCAATCAAATCTCATCTACCTGTACACGATCCGTCATTCAATCAAATCTCATCTACCTGTACACGATCTGTCATTCAATCAAATCTCATCTACCTGTATGTGATCCGTCATTCAATCAAATCTCATCTACCTGTACACGATCCGTCATTCAATCAAATCTCATCTGCCTATACACGATCTGTCATTCAAATAAATCTCATCTACCTATACACGATCCGTCAATCAAATCTCATCTACCTGTACACGATCCGTCATTCAATCAAATCTCATCTACCTGTACACGATCCGTCATTCAATCAAATCTCATCTACCTGTACACGATCCGTCATTCAATCAAATCTCATCTACCTGTACACGATCCGTCATTCAATCAAATCTCATCTACCTGTACACGATCCGTCATTCAATCAAATCTCATATACCTGTACACGATCCGTCATTCAATCAAATCTCATCTACCTATACACGATCCATCATTCAATCAAATCTCATCTGCCTGTACACGATCCGTCATTCAATCAAATCTCATCTACCTGTACACGATCCGTCATTCAATCAAATCTAATCTACCTGTACACGATCCGTCATTCAATCAAATCTCATCTACCTGTACACGATCCGTCATTCAATCAAATCTCATCTACCTGTACACGATCCGTCATTCAATCAAATCTCATCTACCTATACACGATCCGTCAATCAAATCTCATCTACCTGTACACGATCCGTCATTCAATCAAATCTCATCTACCTGTACACGATCCGTCAATCAAATCTCATCTACATGTACACGATCCGTCATTCAATCAAATCTCATCTACCTATACACGATCCGTCATTCAATCAAATCTCATCTACCTGTACACGATCTGTCATTCAATCAAATCTCATCTACCTGTACACGATCCGTCATTCAATCAAATCTCATCTACCTGTACACGATCCGTCATTCAATCAAATCTCATCTACCTGTACACGATCCGTCATTCAATCAAATCTCATCTACCTGTACACGATCCGTCATTCAATCAAATCTCATCTACCTATACACGATCCGTCATTCAATCAAATCTCATCTACCTGTACACGATCTGTCATTCAATCAAATCTCATCTACCAATACACGATCTGTCATTCAATCAAATCTCATCTACCTGTACACGATCAGTCATTCAATCAAATCTCATCTACCTGTATGTGATCCGTCATTCAATCAAATCTCATCTACCTGTACACGATCCGTCATTCAATCAAATCTCATCTACCAATACACGATCTGTCATTCAATCAAATCTCATCTACCAATACACGATCCGTCATTCAATCAAATCTCATCTACCTATACACGATCCGTCATTCAATCAAATCTCATCTACCTGTATGTGATCCGTCATTCAATCAAATCTCATCTACCTGTACACGATCCGTCATTCAATCAAATCTCATCTACCTATACACGATCCGTCATTCAATCAAATCTCATCTACCAATACACGATCTGTCATTCAATCAAATCTCATCTACCTGTACACGATCCGTCATTCAATCAAATCTCATCTACCTGTACACGATCCGTCATTCAATCAAATCTCATCTACCTGTACACGATCCGTCATTCAATCAAATCTCATCTACCTGTACACGATCCGTCATTCAATCAAATCTCATCTACCTGTACACGATCCGTCATTCAATCAAATCTCATCTACCTGTACACGATCCGTCATTCAATCAAATCTCATCTACCAATACACGATCTGTCATTCAATCAAATCTCATCTACCTATACACGATCCGTCATTCAATCAAATCTCATCTGCCTGTATGTGATCCGTCATTCAATCAAATCTCATCTACCTGTACACGATCCGTCATTCAATCAAATCTCATCTACCTGTACACGATCCGTCATTCAATCAAATCTCATCTACCTGTACACGATCCGTCATTCAATCAAATCTCATCTACCTGTACACGATCCGTCATTCAATCAAATCTCATCTACCAATACACGATCCGTCATTCAATCAAATCTCATCTACCTGTACACGATCAGTCATTCAATCAAATCTCATCTACCTGTATGTGATCCGTCATTCAATCAAATCTCATCTACCTGTACACGATCCGTCATTCAATCAAATCTCATCTACCAATACACGATCTGTCATTCAATCAAATCTCATCTACCAATACACGATCTGTCATTCAATCAAATCTCATCTACCTATACACGATCCATCATTCAATCAAATCTCATCTACCTGTACACGATCCGTCATTCAATCAAATCTCATCTACCTGTACACGATCCGTCATTCAATCAAATCTCATCTACCTATACACGATCCGTCATTCAATCAAATCTCATCTACCTGTACACGATCCGTCATTCAATCAAATCTCATCTACCTGTACACGATCCGTCATTCAATCAAATCTCATCTACCTGTACACGATCCGTCATTCAATCAAATCTCATCTACCTATACACGATCCATCATTCAATCAAATCTCATCTACCTGTACACGATCCGTCAATCAAATCTCATCTACCTGTACACGATCCGTCATTCAATCAAATCTCATCTACCTATACACGATCCGTCATTCAATCAAATCTCATCTACCTATACACGATCCGTCATTCAATCAAATCTCATCTACCTGTACACGATCCGTCATTCAATCAAATCTCATCTACCTATACACGATCCGTCATTCAATCAAATCTCATCTACCTGTACACGATCCGTCAATCAAATCTCATCTACCTGTACACGATCCGTCATTCAATCAAATCTCATCTACCTATACACGATCTGTCATTCAAATAAATCTCATCTACCTGTACACGATCCGTCATTCAAATAAATCTCATCTACCTGTACACGATCCGTCAATCAAATCTCATCTACCTATACACGATCCGTCATTCAATCAAATCTCATCTGCCTATACACGATCCGTCATTCAATCAAATCTCATCTACCTATACACGATCCGTCATTCAATCAAATCTCATCTACCTATACACGATCTGTCATTCAATCAAATCTCATCTGCCTATACACGATCCATCATTCAAATAAATCTCATCTACCTGTACACGATCCGTCATTCAATCAAATCTCATCTGCCTATACACGATCCGTCATTCAATCAAATCTCATCTACCTGTACACGATCCGTCATTCAATCAAATCTCATCTACCTGTACACGATCCGTCATTCAATCAAATCTCATCTACCTATACACGATCCGTCATTCAATCAAATCTCATCTACCTGTACACGATCCGTCATTCAATCAAATCTCATCTACCTATACACGATCCGTCATTCAATCAAATATCATCTACCAATACACGATCCGTCATTCAATCAAATCTCATCTACCTGTACACGATCCGTCATTCAATCAAATCTCATCTGCCTATACACGATCCATCAATCAAATCTCATCTGCCTATACACGATCCGTCATTCAATCAAATCTCATCTACCTATACACGATCCGTCATTCAATCAAATCTCATCTACCTGTACACGATCCGTCAATCAAATCTCATCTGCCTATACACGATCCGTCATTCAATCAAATCTCATCTACCTATACACGATCCGTCATTCAATCAAATCTCATCTACCTGTACACGATCCGTCATTCAATCAAATCTCATCTGCCTATACACGATCCATCATTCAAATAAATCTCATCTACCTGTACACGATCCGTCATTCAATCAAATCTCATCTGCCTATACACGATCCGTCATTCAATCAAATCTCATCTGCCTATACACGATCCGTCATTCAATCAAATCACATCTACCTGTACACGATCCGTCATTCAATCAAATCCCATCTACCTATACACGATCCGTCATTCAATCAAATCTCATCTGCCTATACACGATCCGTCATTCAATCAAATCTCATCTACCTGTACACGATCCGTCATTCAATCAAATCTCATCTACCTGTACACGATCCGTCATTCAATCAAATCTCATCTACCTGTACACGATCCGTCATTCAATCAAATCTCATCTACCTGTACACGATCTGTCATTCAATCAAATCTCATCTACCTGTATGTGATCCGTCATTCAATCAAATCTCATCTACCTGTACACGATCCGTCATTCAATCAAATCTCATCTGCCTATACACGATCTGTCATTCAAATAAATCTCATCTACCTATACACGATCCGTCAATCAAATCTCATCTACCTGTACACGATCCGTCATTCAATCAAATCTCATCTACCTGTACACGATCCGTCATTCAATCAAATCTCATCTACCTGTACACGATCCGTCATTCAAT
Source organism: Hemitrygon akajei (assembly GCF_048418815.1). Classification (NCBI taxonomy): domain Eukaryota; kingdom Metazoa; phylum Chordata; class Chondrichthyes; order Myliobatiformes; family Dasyatidae; genus Hemitrygon; species Hemitrygon akajei. The sequence continues at coordinate 42,638,029 of NC_133147.1, read as the reverse complement.
CAAATCTCATCTACCTGTACACGATCCGTCATTCAATCAAATCTCATCTACCTGTACACGATCCGTCATTCAATCAAATCTCATCTACCTGTACACGATCCGTCATTCAATCAAATCTCATCTACCTATACACGATCCATCATTCAATCAAATCTCATCTGCCTGTACACGATCCGTCATTCAATCAAATCTCATCTACCTGTACACGATCCGTCATTCAATCAAATCTAATCTACCTGTACACGATCCGTCATTCAATCAAATCTCATCTACCTGTACACGATCCGTCATTCAATCAAATCTCATCTACCTGTACACGATCCGTCATTCAATCAAATCTCATCTACCTATACACGATCCGTCAATCAAATCTCATCTACCTGTACACGATCCGTCATTCAATCAAATCTCATCTACCTGTACACGATCCGTCAATCAAATCTCATCTACATGTACACGATCCGTCATTCAATCAAATCTCATCTACCTATACACGATCCGTCATTCAATCAAATCTCATCTACCTGTACACGATCTGTCATTCAATCAAATCTCATCTACCTGTACACGATCCGTCATTCAATCAAATCTCATCTACCTGTACACGATCCGTCATTCAATCAAATCTCATCTACCTGTACACGATCCGTCATTCAATCAAATCTCATCTACCTGTACACGATCCGTCATTCAATCAAATCTCATCTACCTGTACACGATCAGTCATTCAATCAAATCTCATCTACCTGTATGTGATCCGTCATTCAATCAAATCTCATCTACCTGTACACGATCCGTCATTCAATCAAATCTCATCTACCAATACACGATCTGTCATTCAATCAAATCTCATCTACCAATACACGATCCGTCATTCAATCAAATCTCATCTACCTATACACGATCCGTCATTCAATCAAATCTCATCTACCTGTATGTGATCCGTCATTCAATCAAATCTCATCTACCTGTACACGATCCGTCATTCAATCAAATCTCATCTACCTATACACGATCCGTCATTCAATCAAATCTCATCTACCAATACACGATCTGTCATTCAATCAAATCTCATCTACCTGTACACGATCCGTCATTCAATCAAATCTCATCTACCTGTACACGATCCGTCATTCAATCAAATCTCATCTACCTGTACACGATCCGTCATTCAATCAAATCTCATCTACCTGTACACGATCCGTCATTCAATCAAATCTCATCTACCTGTACACGATCCGTCATTCAATCAAATCTCATCTACCTGTACACGATCCGTCATTCAATCAAATCTCATCTACCAATACACGATCTGTCATTCAATCAAATCTCATCTACCTATACACGATCCGTCATTCAATCAAATCTCATCTGCCTGTATGTGATCCGTCATTCAATCAAATCTCATCTACCTGTACACGATCCGTCATTCAATCAAATCTCATCTACCTGTACACGATCCGTCATTCAATCAAATCTCATCTACCTGTACACGATCCGTCATTCAATCAAATCTCATCTACCTGTACACGATCCGTCATTCAATCAAATCTCATCTACCAATACACGATCCGTCATTCAATCAAATCTCATCTACCTGTACACGATCAGTCATTCAATCAAATCTCATCTACCTGTATGTGATCCGTCATTCAATCAAATCTCATCTACCTGTACACGATCCGTCATTCAATCAAATCTCATCTACCAATACACGATCTGTCATTCAATCAAATCTCATCTACCAATACACGATCTGTCATTCAATCAAATCTCATCTACCTATACACGATCCATCATTCAATCAAATCTCATCTACCTGTACACGATCCGTCATTCAATCAAATCTCATCTACCTGTACACGATCCGTCATTCAATCAAATCTCATCTACCTATACACGATCCGTCATTCAATCAAATCTCATCTACCTGTACACGATCCGTCATTCAATCAAATCTCATCTACCTGTACACGATCCGTCATTCAATCAAATCTCATCTACCTGTACACGATCCGTCATTCAATCAAATCTCATCTACCTATACACGATCCATCATTCAATCAAATCTCATCTACCTGTACACGATCCGTCAATCAAATCTCATCTACCTGTACACGATCCGTCATTCAATCAAATCTCATCTACCTATACACGATCCGTCATTCAATCAAATCTCATCTACCTATACACGATCCGTCATTCAATCAAATCTCATCTACCTGTACACGATCCGTCATTCAATCAAATCTCATCTACCTATACACGATCCGTCATTCAATCAAATCTCATCTACCTGTACACGATCCGTCAATCAAATCTCATCTACCTGTACACGATCCGTCATTCAATCAAATCTCATCTACCTATACACGATCTGTCATTCAAATAAATCTCATCTACCTGTACACGATCCGTCATTCAAATAAATCTCATCTACCTATACACGATCCGTCAATCAAATCTCATCTACCTGTACACGATCCGTCATTCAATCAAATCTCATCTACCTGTACACGATCCGTCATTCAATCAAATCTCATCTACCTGTACACGATCCGTCATTCAATCAAATCTCATCTACCTGTACACGATCCGTCATTCAATCAAATCTCATCTACCTAAACACGATCCGTCAATCAAATCTCATCTGCCTATACACGATCCATCATTCAAATAAATCTCATCTACCTGTACACGATCCGTCATTCAATCAAATCTCATCTGCCTATACACGATCCGTCATTCAATCAAATCTCATCTGCCTATACACGATCCGTCATTCAATCAAATCACATCTACCTGTACACGATCCGTCATTCAATCAAATCCCATCTACCTATACACGATCCGTCATTCAATCAAATCTCATCTGCCTGTACACGATCCGTCATTCAATCAAATCTCATCTACCTGTACACGATCCGTCATTCAATCAAATCTCATCTACCTGTACACGATCCGTCATTCAATCAAATCTCATCTACCTGTACACGATCCGTCATTCAATCAAATCTCATCTACCTGTACACGATCTGTCATTCAATCAAATCTCATCTACCTGTATGTGATCCGTCATTCAATCAAATCTCATCTACCTGTACACGATCCGTCATTCAATCAAATCTCATCTGCCTATACACGATCTGTCATTCAAATAAATCTCATCTACCTATACACGATCCGTCAATCAAATCTCATCTACCTGTACACGATCCGTCATTCAATCAAATCTCATCTACCTGTACACGATCCGTCATTCAATCAAATCTCATCTACCTGTACACGATCCGTCATTCAATCAAATCTCATCTACCTGTACACGATCCGTCATTCAATCAAATCTCATCTACCTATACACGATCCGTCATTCAATCAAATCTCATCTACCTGTACACGATCCGTCATTCAATCAAATCTCATCTACCTGTACACGATCCGTCAATCAAATCTCATCTACCTGTACACGATCAGTCATTCAATCAAATCTCATCCACCTGTACACGATCCGTCATTCAATCAAATCTCATCTACCTGTACACGATCCGTCATTCAATCAAATCTCATCTGCCTATACACGATCCGTCATTCAAATAAATCTCATCTACCTGTACACGATCCGTCATTCAATCAAATCTCATCTACCTGTACACGATCCGTCATTCAATCAAATCTCATCTGCCTGTACACGATCCGTCATTCAATCAAATCTCATCTACCTGTACACGATCCGTCATTCAATCAAATCTCATCTACCTGTACACGATCCGTCATTCAATCAAATCTCATCTACCTGTACACGATCCGTCATTCAATCAAATCTCATCTACCTATACACGATCCATCATTCAATCAAATCTCATCTGCCTGTACACGATCCGTCATTCAATCAAATCTCATCTACCTGTACACGATCCGTCATTCAATCAAATCTAATCTACCTGTACACGATCCGTCATTCAATCAAATCTCATCTACCTGTACACGATCCGTCATTCAATCAAATCTCATCTACCTGTACACGATCCGTCATTCAATCAAATCTCATCTACCTGTACACGATCCGTCATTCAATCAAATCTCATCTACCTATACACGATCCGTCAATCAAATCTCATCTACCTGTACACGATCCGTCATTCAATCAAATCTCATCTACCTGTACACGATCCGTCATTCAATCAAATCTCATCTACCTGTACACGATCCGTCATTCAATCAAATCTCATCTACCTATACACGATCCGTCATTCAATCAAATCTCATCTACCTGTACACGATCTGTCATTCAATCAAATCTCATCTACCTGTACACGATCCGTCATTCAATCAAATCTCATCTACCTGTACACGATCCGTCATTCAATCAAATCTCATCTACCTGTACACGATCCGTCATTCAATCAAATCTCATCTACCTGTACACGATCCGTCATTCAATCAAATCTCATCTACCTATACACGATCCGTCATTCAATCAAATCTCATCTACCTGTACACAATCCGTCATTCAATCAAATCTCATCTACCAATACACGATTTGTCATTCAATCAAATCTCATCTACCTGTACACGATCAGTCATTCAATCAAATCTCATCTACCTGTATGTGATCCGTCATTCAATCAAATCTCATCTACCTGTACACGATCCGTCATTCAATCAAATCTCATCTACCAATACACGATCTGTCATTCAATCAAATCTCATCTACCAATACACGATCCGTCATTCAATCAAATCTCATCTACCTATACACGATCCGTCATTCAATCAAATCTCATCTACCTGTATGTGATCCGTCATTCAATCAAATCTCATCTACCTGTACACGATCCGTCATTCAATCAAATCTCATCTACCTATACACGATCCGTCATTCAATCAAATCTCATCTACCAATACACGATCTGTCATTCAATCAAATCTCATCTACCTGTACACGATCCGTCATTCAATCAAATCTCATCTACCTGTACACGATCCGTCATTCAATCAAATCTCATCTACCTGTACACGATCCGTCATTCAATCAAATCTCATCTACCTGTACACGATCCGTCATTCAATCAAATCTCATCTACCTGTACACGATCCGTCATTCAATCAAATCTCATCTACCTGTACACGATCCGTCATTCAATCAAATCTCATCTACCAATACACGATCTGTCATTCAATCAAATCTCATCTACCTATACACGATCCGTCATTCAATCAAATCTCATCTGCCTGTATGTGATCCGTCATTCAATCAAATCTCATCTACCTGTACACGATCCGTCATTCAATCAAATCTCATCTACCTGTACACGATCCGTCATTCAATCAAATCTCATCTACCTGTACACGATCCGTCATTCAATCAAATCTCATCTACCTGTACACGATCCGTCATTCAATCAAATCTCATCTACCTATACACGATCCGTCATTCAATCAAATCTCATCTACCTGTATGTGATCCGTCATTCAATCAAATCTCATCTACCTGTACACGATCCGTCATTCAATCAAATCTCATCTACCTATACACGATCCGTCATTCAATCAAATCTCATCTACCAATACACGATCTGTCATTCAATCAAATCTCATCTACCTGTACACGATCCGTCATTCAATCAAATCTCATCTACCTGTACACGATCCGTCATTCAATCAAATCTCATCTACCTGTACACGATCCGTCATTCAATCAAATCTCATCTACCTGTACACGATCCGTCATTCAATCAAATCTCATCTACCTGTACACGATCCGTCATTCAATCAAATCTCATCTACCTGTACACGATCCGTCATTCAATCAAATCTCATCTACCAATACACGATCCGTCATTCAATCAAATCTCATCTACCTATACACGATCCGTCATTCAATCAAATCTCATCTGCCTGTATGTGATCCGTCATTCAATCAAATCTCATCTACCTGTACACGATCCGTCATTCAATCAAATCTCATCTACCTGTACACGATCCGTCATTCAATCAAATCTCATCTACCTGTACACGATCCGTCATTCAATCAAATCTCATCTACCTGTACACGATCCGTCATTCAATCAAATCTCATCTACCTGTACACGATCCGTCATTCAATCAAATCTCATCTACCTATACACGATCTGTCATTCAATCAAATCTCATCTGCCTGTATGTGATCCGTCATTCAATCAAATCTCATCTACCTGTACACGATCCGTCATTCAATCAAATCTCATCTGCCTATACACGATCTGTCATTCAATCAAATCTCATCTACCTATACACGATCCATCATTCAAATAAATCTCATCTACCTGTACACGATCCGTCATTCAATCAAATCTCATCTACCTGTACACGATCCGTCATTCAATCAAATCTCATCTACCTATACACGATCCGTCATTCAATCAAATCTCATCTACCTGTACACGATCCGTCATTCAATCAAATCTCATCTACCTGTACACGATCCGTCATTCAATCAAATCTCATCTACCTGTACACGATCCGTCATTCAATCAAATCTCATCTACCTATACACGATCCATCATTCAATCAAATCTCATCTACCTGTACACGATCCGTCAATCAAATCTCATCTACCTGTACACGATCCGTCATTCAATCAAATCTCATCTACCTATACACGATCCGTCATTCAATCAAATCTCATCTACCTATACACGATCCGTCATTCAATCAAATCTCATCTACCTGTACACGATCCGTCATTCAATCAAATCTCATCTACCTATACACGATCCGTCATTCAATCAAATCTCATCTACCTGTACACGATCCGTCAATCAAATCTCATCTACCTGTACACGATCCGTCATTCAATCAAATCTCATCTACCTATACACGATCCGTCATTCAATCAAATCTCATCTACCTGTACACGATCTGTCATTCAATCAAATCTCATCTACCTGTACACGATCCGTCATTCAATCAAATCTCATCTACCTGTACACGATCCGTCATTCAATCAAATCTCATCTACCTGTACACGATCCGTCATTCAATCAAATCTCATCTACCTGTACACGATCCGTCATTCAATCAAATCTCATCTACCTATACACGATCCGTCATTCAATCAAATCTCATCTACCTGTACACGATCCGTCATTCAATCAAATCTCATCTACCAATACACGATCTGTCATTCAATCAAATCTCATCTACCAATACACGATCTGTCATTCAATCAAATCTCATCTACCTGTACACGATCAGTCATTCAATCAAATCTCATCTACCTGTATGTGATCCGTCATTCAATCAAATCTCATCTACCTGTACACGATCCGTCATTCAATCAAATCTCATCTACCAATACACGATCTGTCATTCAATCAAATCTCATCTACCAATACACGATCCGTCATTCAATCAAATCTCATCTACCTATACACGATCCGTCATTCAATCAAATCTCATCTACCTGTATGTGATCCGTCATTCAATCAAATCTCATCTACCTGTACACGATCCGTCATTCAATCAAATCTCATCTACCTATACACGATCCGTCATTCAATCAAATCTCATCTACCAATACACGATCTGTCATTCAATCAAATCTCATCTACCTGTACACGATCCGTCATTCAATCAAATCTCATCTACCTGTACACGATCCGTCATTCAATCAAATCTCATCTACCTGTACACGATCCGTCATTCAATCAAATCTCATCTACCTGTACACGATCCGTCATTCAATCAAATCTCATCTACCTGTACACGATCCGTCATTCAATCAAATCTCATCTACCTGTACACGATCCGTCATTCAATCAAATCTCATCTACCAATACACGATCTGTCATTCAATCAAATCTCATCTACCTATACACGATCCGTCATTCAATCAAATCTCATCTGCCTGTATGTGATCCGTCATTCAATCAAATCTCATCTACCTGTACACGATCCGTCATTCAATCAAATCTCATCTACCTGTACACGATCCGTCATTCAATCAAATCTCATCTACCTGTACACGATCCGTCATTCAATCAAATCTCATCTACCTGTACACGATCCGTCATTCAATCAAATCTCATCTACCTGTACACGATCCGTCATTCAATCAAATCTCATCTACCTATACACGATCTGTCATTCAATCAAATCTCATCTGCCTGTATGTGATCCGTCATTCAATCAAATCTCATCTACCTGTACACGATCCGTCATTCAATCAAATCTCATCTGCCTATACACGATCTGTCATTCAATCAAATCTCATCTACCTATACACGATCCATCATTCAAATAAATCTCATCTACCTGTACACGATCCGTCATTCAATCAAATCTCATCTACCTGTACACGATCCGTCATTCAATCAAATCTCATCTACCTATACACGATCCGTCATTCAATCAAATCTCATCTACCTGTACACGATCCGTCATTCAATCAAATCTCATCTACCTGTACACGATCCGTCATTCAATCAAATCTCATCTACCTGTACACGATCCGTCATTCAATCAAATCTCATCTACCTATACACGATCCATCATTCAATCAAATCTCATCTACCTGTACACGATCCGTCAATCAAATCTCATCTACCTGTACACGATCCGTCATTCAATCAAATCTCATCTACCTATACACGATCCGTCATTCAATCAAATCTCATCTACCTATACACGATCCGTCATTCAATCAAATCTCATCTACCTGTACACGATCCGTCATTCAATCAAATCTCATCTACCTATACACGATCCGTCATTCAATCAAATCTCATCTACCTGTACACGATCCGTCAATCAAATCTCATCTACCTGTACACGATCCGTCATTCAATCAAATCTCATCTACCTATACACGATCTGTCATTCAAATAAATCTCATCTACCTGTACACGATCCGTCATTCAAATAAATCTCATCTACCTATACACGATCCGTCAATCAAATCTCATCTACCTGTACACGATCCGTCATTCAATCAAATCTCATCTACCTGTACACGATCCGTCATTCAATCAAATCTCATCTACCTGTACACGATCCGTCATTCAATCAAATCTCATCTACCTGTACACGATCCGTCATTCAATCAAATCTCATCTACCTATACACGATCCGTCAATCAAATCTCATCTGCCTATACACGATCCATCATTGAAATAAATCTCATCTACCTGTACACGATCCGTCATTCAATCAAATCTCATCTGCCTATACACGATCCGTCATTCAATCAAATCTCATCTGCCTATACACGATCCGTCATTCAATCAAATCACATCTACCTGTACACGATCCGTCATTCAATCAAATCCCATCTACCTATACACGATCCGTCATTCAATCAAATCTCATCTGCCTATACACGATCCGTCATTCAATCAAATCTCATCTACCTGTACACGATCCGTCATTCAATCAAATCTCATCTACCTGTACACGATCCGTCATTCAATCAAATCTCATCTACCTGTACACGATCCGTCATTCAATCAAATCTCATCTACCTGTACACGATCTGTCATTCAATCAAATCTCATCTACCTGTATGTGATCCGTCATTCAATCAAATCTCATCTACCTGTACACGATCCGTCATTCAATCAAATCTCATCTGCCTATACACGATCTGTCATTCAAATAAATCTCATCTACCTATACACGATCCGTCAATCAAATCTCATCTACCTGTACACGATCCGTCATTCAATCAAATCTCATCTACCTGTACACGATCCGTCATTCAATCAAATCTCATCTACCTGTACACGATCCGTCATTCAATCAAATCTCATCTACCTGTACACGATCCGTCATTCAATCAAATCTCATCTACCTATACACGATCCGTCATTCAATCAAATCTCATCTGCCTGTACACGATCCGTCATTCAATCAAATCTCATCTACCTGTACACGATCCGTCATTCAATCAAATCTCATCTACCTGTACACGATCCGTCAATCAAATCTCATCTACCTGTACACGATCAGTCATTCAATCAAATCTCATCCACCTGTACACGATCCGTCATTCAATCAAATCTCATCTACCTGTACACGATCCGTCATTCAATCAAATCTCATCTGCCTATACACGATCCGTCATTCAAATAAATCTCATCTACCTGTACACGATCCGTCATTCAATCAAATCTCATCTACCTGTACACGATCCGTCATTCAATCAAATCTCATCTGCCTGTACACGATCCGTCATTCAATCAAATCTCATCTACCTGTACACGATCCGTCATTCAATCAAATCTCATCTACCTGTACACGATCCGTCATTCAATCAAATCTCATCTACCTGTACACGATCCGTCATTCAATCAAATCTCATCTACCTATACACGATCCATCATTCAATCAAATCTCATCTGCCTGTACACGATCCGTCATTCAATCAAATCTCATCTACCTGTACACGATCCGTCATTCAATCAAATCTAATCTACCTGTACACGATCCGTCATTCAATCAAATCTCATCTACCTGTACACGATCCGTCATTCAATCAAATCTCATCTACCTGTACACGATCCGTCATTCAATCAAATCTCATCTACCTGTACACGATCCGTCATTCAATCAAATCTCATCTACCTATACACGATCCGTCAATCAAATCTCATCTACCTGTACACGATCCGTCATTCAATCAAATCTCATCTACCTGTACACGATCCGTCAATCAAATCTCATCTACCTGTACACGATCCGTCATTCAATCAAATCTCATCTACCTATACACGATCCGTCATTCAATCAAATCTCATCTACCTGTACACGATCTGTCATTCAATCAAATCTCATCTACCTGTACACGATCCGTCATTCAATCAAATCTCATCTACCTGTACACGATCCGTCATTCAATCAAATCTCATCTACCTGTACACGATCCGTCATTCAATCAAATCTCATCTACCTGTACACGATCCGTCATTCAATCAAATCTCATCTACCTATACACGATCCGTCATTCAATCAAATCTCATCTACCTGTACACGATCCGTCATTCAATCAAATCTCATCTACCAATACACGATCTGTCATTCAATCAAATCTCATCTACCTGTACACGATCAGTCATTCAATCAAATCTCATCTACCTGTATGTGATCCGTCATTCAATCAAATCTCATCTACCTGTACACGATCCGTCATTCAATCAAATCTCATCTACCAATACACGATCTGTCATTCAATCAAATCTCATCTACCAATACACGATCCGTCATTCAATCAAATCTCATCTACCTATACACGATCCGTCATTCAATCAAATCTCATCTACCTGTATGTGATCCGTCATTCAATCAAATCTCATCTACCTGTACACGATCCGTCATTCAATCAAATCTCATCTACCTATACACGATCCGTCATTCAATCAAATCTCATCTACCAATACACGATCTGTCATTCAATCAAATCTCATCTACCTGTACACGATCCGTCATTCAATCAAATCTCATCTACCTGTACACGATCCGTCATTCAATCAAATCTCATCTACCTGTACACGATCCGTCATTCAATCAAATCTCATCTACCTGTACACGATCCGTCATTCAATCAAATCTCATCTACCTGTACACGATCCGTCATTCAATCAAATCTCATCTACCTGTACACGATCCGTCATTCAATCAAATCTCATCTACCAATACACGATCCGTCATTCAATCAAATCTCATCTACCTATACACGATCCGTCATTCAATCAAATCTCATCTGCCTGTATGTGATCCGTCATTCAATCAAATCTCATCTACCTGTACACGATCCGTCATTCAATCAAATCTCATCTACCTGTACACGATCCGTCATTCAATCAAATCTCATCTACCTGTACACGATCCGTCATTCAATCAAATCTCATCTACCTGTACACGATCCGTCATTCAATCAAATCTCATCTACCTGTACACGATCCGTCATTCAATCAAATCTCATCTACCTATACACGATCTGTCATTCAATCAAATCTCATCTGCCTGTATGTGATCCGTCATTCAATCAAATCTCATCTACCTGTACACGATCCGTCATTCAATCAAATCTCATCTGCCTATACACGATCTGTCATTCAATCAAATCTCATCTACCTATACACGATCCATCATTCAAATAAATCTCATCTACCTGTACACGATCCGTCATTCAATCAAATCTCATCTACCTGTACACGATCCGTCATTCAATCAAATCTCATCTACCTATACACGATCCGTCATTCAATCAAATCTCATCTACCTGTACACGATCCGTCATTCAATCAAATCTCATCTACCTGTACACGATCCGTCATTCAATCAAATCTCATCTACCTGTACACGATCCGTCATTCAATCAAATCTCATCTACCTATACACGATCCATCATTCAATCAAATCTCATCTACCTGTACACGATCCGTCAATCAAATCTCATCTACCTGTACACGATCCGTCATTCAATCAAATCTCATCTACCTATACACGATCCGTCATTCAATCAAATCTCATCTACCTATACACGATCCGTCATTCAATCAAATCTCATCTACCTGTACACGATCCGTCATTCAATCAAATCTCATCTACCTATACACGATCCGTCATTCAATCAAATCTCATCTAACTGTACACGATCCGTCAATCAAATCTCATCTACCTGTACACGATCCGTCATTCAATCAAATCTCATCTACCTATACACGATCTGTCATTCAAATAAATCTCATCTACCTGTACACGATCCGTCATTCAAATAAATCTCATCTACCTATACACGATCCGTCAATCAAATCTCATCTACCTGTACACGATCCGTCATTCAATCAAATCTCATCTACCTGTACACGATCCGTCATTCAATCAAATCTCATCTACCTGTACACGATCCGTCATTCAATCAAATCTCATCTACCTGTACACGATCCGTCATTCAATCAAATCTCATCTACCTATACACGATCCGTCATTCAATCAAATCTCATCTACCTGCACACGATCCGTCATTCAATCAAATCTCATCTACCTGTACACGATCTGTCATTCAATCAAATCTCATCTACCTGTACACGATCCGTCATTCAATCAAATCTCATCTACCTGTACACGATCCGTCATTCAATCAAATCTCATCTACCTGTACACGATCCGTCATTCAATCAAATCTCATCTACCTGTACACGATCCGTCATTCAATCAAATCTCATCTACCTATACACGATCCGTCAATCAAATCTCATCTGCCTATACACGATCCATCATTCAAATAAATCTCATCTACCTGTACACGATCCGTCATTCAACCAAATCTCATCTGCCTATACACGATCCGTCATTCAATCAAATCTCATCTGCCTATACACGATCCGTCATTCAATCAAATCACATCTACCTGTACACGATCCGTCATTCAATCAAATCCCATCTACCTATACACGATCCGTCATTCAATCAAATCTCATCTGCCTATACACGATCCGTCATTCAATCAAATCTCATCTACCTGTACACGATCCGTCATTCAATCAAATCTCATCTACCTGTACACGATCCGTCATTCAATCAAATCTCATCTACCTGTACACGATCCGTCATTCAATCAAATCTCATCTACCTGTACACGATCTGTCATTCAATCAAATCTCATCTACCTGTATGTGATCCGTCATTCAATCAAATCTCATCTACCTGTACACGATCCGTCATTCAATCAAATCTCATCTGCCTATACACGATCTGTCATTCAAATAAATCTCATCTACCTATACACGATCCGTCAATCAAATCTCATCTACCTGTACACGATCCGTCATTCAATCAAATCTCATCTACCTGTACACGATCCGTCATTCAATCAAATCTCATCTACCTGTACACGATCCGTCATTCAATCAAATCTCATCTACCTGTACACGATCCGTCATTCAATCAAATCTCATCTACCTATACACGATCCGTCATTCAATCAAATCTCATCTGCCTGTACACGATCCGTCATTCAATCAAATCTCATCTACCTGTACACGATCCGTCATTCAATCAAATCTCATCTACCTGTACACGATCCGTCAATCAAATCTCATCTACCTGTACACGATCAGTCATTCAATCAAATCTCATCCACCTGTACACGATCCGTCATTCAATCAAATCTCATCTACCTGTACACGATCCGTCATTCAATCAAATCTCATCTGCCTATACACGATCCGTCATTCAAATAAATCTCATCTACCTGTACACGATCCGTCATTCAATCAAATCTCATCTACCTGTACACGATCCGTCATTCAATCAAATCTCATCTGCCTGTACACGATCCGTCATTCAATCAAATCTCATCTACCTGTACACGATCCGTCATTCAATCAAATCTCATCTACCTGTACACGATCCGTCATTCAATCAAATCTCATCTACCTGTACACGATCCGTCATTCAATCAAATCTCATCTACCTATACACGATCCATCATTCAATCAAATCTCATCTGCCTGTACACGATCCGTCATTCAATCAAATCTCATCTACCTGTACACGATCCGTCATTCAATCAAATCTAATCTACCTGTACACGATCCGTCATTCAATAAAATCTCATCTACCTGTACACGATCCGTCATTCAATCAAATCTCATCTACCTGTACACGATCCGTCATTCAATCAAATCTCATCTACCTGTACACGATCCGTCATTCAATCAAATCTCATCTACCTATACACGATCCGTCAATCAAATCTCATCTACCTGTACACGATCCGTCATTCAATCAAATCTCATCTACCTGTACACGATCCGTCAATCAAATCTCATCTACCTGTACACGATCCGTCATTCAATCAAATCTCATCTACCTATACACGATCCGTCATTCAATCAAATCTCATCTACCTGTACACGATCTGTCATTCAATCAAATCTCATCTACCTGTACACGATCCGTCATTCAATCAAATCTCATCTACCTGTACACGATCCGTCATTCAATCAAATCTCATCTACCTGTACACGATCCGTCATTCAATCAAATCTCATCTACCTGTACACGATCCGTCATTCAATCAAATCTCATCTACCTATACACGATCCGTCATTCAATCAAATCTCATCTACCTGTACACGATCCGTCATTCAATCAAATCTCATCTACCAATACACGATCTGTCATTCAATCAAATCTCATCTACCTGTACACGATCAGTCATTCAATCAAATCTCATCTACCTGTATGTGATCCGTCATTCAATCAAATCTCATCTACCTGTACACGATCCGTCATTCAATCAAATCTCATCTACCAATACACGATCTGTCATTCAATCAAATCTCATCTACCAATACACGATCCGTCATTCAATCAAATCTCATCTACCTATACACGATCCGTCATTCAATCAAATCTCATCTACCTGTATGTGATCCGTCATTCAATCAAATCTCATCTACCTGTACACGATCCGTCATTCAATCAAATCTCATCTACCTATACACGATCCGTCATTCAATCAAATCTCATCTACCAATACACGATCTGTCATTCAATCAAATCTCATCTACCTGTACACGATCCGTCATTCAATCAAATCTCATCTACCTGTACACGATCCGTCATTCAATCAAATCTCATCTACCTGTACACGATCCGTCATTCAATCAAATCTCATCTACCTGTACACGATCCGTCATTCAATCAAATCTCATCTACCTGTACACGATCCGTCATTCAATCAAATCTCATCTACCTGTACACGATCCGTCATTCAATCAAATCTCATCTACCAATACACGATCCGTCATTCAATCAAATCTCATCTACCTATACACGATCCGTCATTCAATCAAATCTCATCTGCCTGTATGTGATCCGTCATTCAATCAAATCTCATCTACCTGTACACGATCCGTCATTCAATCAAATCTCATCTACCTGTACACGATCCGTCATTCAATCAAATCTCATCTACCTGTACACGATCCGTCATTCAATCAAATCTCATCTACCTGTACATGATCCGTCATTCAATCAAATCTCATCTACCTGTACACGATCCGTCATTCAATCAAATCTCATCTACCTATACACGATCTGTCATTCAATCAAATCTCATCTGCCTGTATGTGATCCGTCATTCAATCAAATCTCATCTACCTGTACACGATCCGTCATTCAATCAAATCTCATCTGCCTATACACGATCTGTCATTCAATCAAATCTCATCTACCTATACACGATCCATCATTCAAATAAATCTCATCTACCTGTACACGATCCGTCATTCAAATAAATCTCATCTACCTGTACACGATCCGTCATTCAATCAAATCTCATCTACCTATACACGATCCGTCATTCAATCAAATCTCATCTACCTGTACACGATCCGTCATTCAATCAAATCTCATCTACCTGTACACGATCCGTCATTCAATCAAATCTCATCTACCTGTACACGATCCGTCATTCAATCAAATCTCATCTACCTATACACGATCCATCATTCAATCAAATCTCATCTACCTGTACACGATCCGTCAATCAAATCTCATCTACCTGTACACGATCCGTCATTCAATCAAATCTCATCTACCTATACACGATCCGTCATTCAATCAAATCTCATCTACCTATACACGATCCGTCATTCAATCAAATCTCATCTACCTGTACACGATCCGTCATTCAATCAAATCTCATCTACCTATACACGATCCGTCATTCAATCAAATCTCATCTACCTGTACACGATCCGTCAATCAAATCTCATCTACCTGTACACGATCCGTCATTCAATCAAATCTCATCTACCTATACACGATCTGTCATTCAAATAAATCTCATCTACCTGTACACGATCCGTCATTCAAATAAATCTCATCTACCTATACACGATCCGTCAATCAAATCTCATCTACCTGTACACGATCCGTCATTCAATCAAATCTCATCTACCTGTACACGATCCGTCATTCAATCAAATCTCATCTACCTGTACACGATCCGTCATTCAATCAAATCTCATCTACCTGTACACGATCCGTCATTCAATCAAATCTCATCTACCTATACACGATCCGTCATTCAATCAAATCTCATCTACCTGCACACGATCCGTCATTCAATCAAATCTCATCTACCTGTACACGATCTGTCATTCAATCAAATCTCATCTACCTGTACACGATCCGTCATTCAATCAAATCTCATCTACCTGTACACGATCCGTCATTCAATCAAATCTCATCTACCTGTACACGATCCGTCATTCAATCAAATCTCATCTACCTGTACACGATCCATCATTCAATCAAATCTCATCTACCTATACACGATCCGTCATTCAATCAAATCTCATCTACCTATACACGATCCGTCAATCAAATCTCATCTGCCTATACACGATCCGTCAATCAAATCTCATCTGCCTGTACGCGATACCTCCGCACCCTGTTCGTTGAAGAGACTCTGAAATGTCGCCGTTGTATCTGCCTTCACCACCACCTTGGCAGCAAATTCCAGGCACCCATTGCTCTTTGTGTTTAAAAAAAAAAATCTGCTTCACTCATCATCGTTGAATTTACCCCCATCGCCATAATATTATGTACTTGATGTTTATAACCTTGTGAAAGCAGATCGCGAGAGCACAGATACAGGCCTGTCGGAAAGGCACCGTGATTGGGGGTGTAGTGGACAGTGAGGAACGCTGTCAGGGCTTGCAGAGTGATCTGGACCACATGGACAAGATGGGCTGAAGATAGAGTTTTCACCAGAAGATTTCGGAGCAGAATTAGGCCATTTGGCCCATCGAGTCTGCTCCACAATTTCTTCACAGCTGATCCATTTCCCCCTCAGCCCCAATCTCCTCATTCTCCCCATATCCCTTCATGCCCTCACTAATCCAGAATCTATCAGTCCCTGCCTTAAATAAACCCAATGATGGCCTCCTCAGTCGTCTGTGGCAACGATTTCCATGCATTCACCACCCTCTGGCCAAAGAAATTCCTCATCTCCACTCTAAATGGACATCCCTCTATTCTGAGGCTGAGCCCTCCGATCTCATACTCCCCCACCATAGGAAACATCCTCTGCACACCCATTCTATCTCGGCCTTTCAATATCATAAAGGACTCCTCCCATCCTGCACACGGACTGTTTGAACTGCTTCCGTCTGGTAGGCGCTTCAGATCCCTCCAGACTAAGACTAATAGGCACTGGAGAAGTTTTTTCCCTACTGCGGTCACTTTGCTGAACAGTTGACTGCCGGTTAACTGTCGGCTAACTATTACTTGGATTGCACTACCTGTATGTATAATCTATATTTTCATTTATATTTATCATTATTATTGTTATGAGCAGAGAGACAACATCTGCCGGAAGTAAATTCCTTGTATGTGCATAGGTACTTGGCGATTAAAGTCTGATTCTGATAGTTTAATTAGGTTATAGATAGGTACCTAATAGGTACCAGATAGGTATTCTGTACAGGCAGCTGTGAGGGATGCACTTTGGGAGGGCGTAACAGGGTAGATATTACACAGGGCACTGAGGAGCGCAATAGAACAGAGGGGTCTGGGAATGCAGGTCTGTAATTCCTTGGAAGTGGTGTCACAGGTAGATAGAAAGAAAAGTAAAGAAAGCTCTTGTCACATTGGCCTTCATAAATCCAAGTACTGAGTTCAGGGGTTGGGATGTTACGTTGAAGTTGTATAAGACATCGGTGAGGCCTAGTTTCGAGTATCATGCGCGGTTTTGGTCTCCAACCTACAGGAAAGATGTCAATAAGATTGAAAGAGTACAGAGACAAATTTACAAAGATGTTGCCAGGACTTGAGGATCTGAGTTACAGGGAGAGGTTGAATAATTTAGGACTTTATTCCCTACAGCGTAGGAGAATGACGGGAGATTTGAAAGTGATGTACAAAATAATGGGACAAATGCTGGCAACTGGGACGAGCTGGGAGGGTGGTGGGTCAGCATGGATCAGTTGGGCCGAAGGGCCTGGCTCTGTGCTGTATCACTGACGGTAAATACTGGGATCCACTCCCCCACCGGCACCATCCCACACGGACCACAGTGGCCGGCGCGCCCCCTCCCTCGCGCAGCTTCGCGGGGATGGGGGACGGCCCACGGGTTGCCCCTTACCCCCCCCCCCTACCTGGGTGATGGTGACCAGCAGATGCTTCACGTCCCCTGACACTTGGTCCAGGCGTAGCGACACCTCCTCCAGCTGCTGCTCGCAGGCCTTCACCTCCTCCTCCAGCTGAGCTCGCACACCCTGGGGAGGGGAGGGGGGCAAACACAGGGGCAGTGATCGACCGGGCATCTGACGCTGACCGCCCGCTCTGCAGAGAGTCTGTTCATCCCGAGGGGTCGAGACTGACGGTCTACCACCATAACCAAAACACGTCACCATCCCAGATATTGACTCATCTCCACCCGCGACCGCAAGAGATGGCAGGAAGTTGTGGACGCAGCTCAGCACATCACGGAAACTAGCTCCCCCCTCCACAGGCTCTGTCCACACTTCCCACTAAAGCAGCTGGCATAACCCCACCCACCCACCCCGGTCATTCCCTCTCCCACTGGACAGAGGATACAAAATCCCGAAAGCTCGTCCCACCAGGCCCAAGGGCAGCTTCTACCCTCTGACAAGATGGACTCAGTCTCACAATCTAACGTGGCCCTTGCCTTTGTCCACTGTCTGCCTGCTCTGCACTTCCCCCTACAACTGTTACTGCGTTCCCTTGTTCTTCCTCAGTCCACTCTGGAACGACCCGATCTGTCTCAGCAGCCTGCCAGAACAGACTTTTAACCGCATCTCAGTACCGGCGACAATGATAAATCACCAGAGGCTCCGTCAGACGCACACTCACCTCTTCCGACTCCTTCGAGGATGGGTGGACGCTCCCGACTGTATCCATCGAACGGAGCACGGTTTCGGCCTCCTGGTGTGGGGAGGAAGCGACAGGAGGTGACTTTCCCCGAGAAGCGACTGGCCACCCCCGGTGAGCGCAGCCCGGCACTGCCAGGACCGTGTTGGAACGAGCGCGTGTCTTACTGATTGCCCCAGGGTTCGGTCCTGGGCCCACAACTGCTCACGATATACGCTAACAGTTTGTAGTGTGGGGTGTTGACTATGACACTAAAATGAGTGGAAAAGCCAATTTTGCAAAGAACGCAGACAGCCTGACCCTCCAGCAGGACTGGCATGTTGAACTGTTGGGAGAACTATTAGCCTTTCTGCCCTGCACGATCTCTCTTGGGGGCTTTGCTATTGATTGCTTGGTGGGTAGTGAGCACTGATGCTTTTTGTTGAAATAAGTGGGGGCGGCTTGATGCTTTGCTGCTGACTGTACGGGGAGAAGCGGGGGGGCTTCAGGTTTCTAACATTTTCACAGTCACTCATTCTTTAGGGCACTTCTTCTGATGTTATGAGAATGCAGGGTGACTTGGACAGGTTGGGTGAGTGGGCAAATGTATGGCAGATGCAGTTGAATGTGGATAAATGTGAGGTTATCCACTTTGGTGGCAAGAACAGGAAGGCAGATTACTATCTAAATGGAGTCAAGTTGGGAAAAGGGGAAGTACAACGAGATCTCGGTGTCCTTGTCATCAGTCAATGAAAGCAAGCATGCAGGTACAGCAGGCAGTGAAGAAAGCTAATGGCATGCTGGCTTTTATAACAAGAGGAATTGAGTATAGGAGTAAAGAGGTCCTTCTGCAGCTGTACAGGGCCCTGGTGAGACCCCACCTGGAGTATTGTGTGCAGTTTTGGTCTCCAAATTTGAGGAAGGACATTCTTGCTATTGAGGGAGTGCAGCGTAGGTTCACAAGGTTAATTCCCGGAATGGTGGGACTGTCATATGTTGAAAGATTGGAGTGACTGGGCTTGTATACACTGGAATTTAGAAGGATGAGAGGGGATCTGATTGAAACATATAAGATTATTAAGGGATTGGACACGCTGGAGGCAGGAAGCATGTTCCCGATGTTGGGGGAGTCCAGAACCAGAAGCCACAGTTTAAGAATAAGGGGTAGGCCATTTAGAACAGAGATGCGGAAAAACTTTTTCACCCAGAGAGTTGTAGATATGTGGAATGCTCTGCCCCAGAAGGCAGTGGAGGCCAAGTCTCTGGATGCATTCAAGAGAGAGTTAGATAGAGCTCTTATAGATAGCGGGGTCAAGGGATATGGGGAGAGGGCAGGAACGGGGTACTGATTGTGTATGATCAGCCATGATCACAGTGAATGGCGGTGCTGGCTAGAAGGGCCGAATGGCCTACTCCTACACCTACTGGCTATTGTCTTCTGTTTCCGTGAATGTCTGTGAAGAACAAGAATTTCAGGCTGTACATTGTGTACGTTCTCCGATATTGAATGGAATGATTGAAACTATATACGTTCAATTGTTCAGTGAATTTTTCAGTCATTGTATAGAATAGCTGCTTCTGGATTTTTCTAGAAGCTTCTTAGTTTTCCTCTGCAGCTCTGGAATCTGGCTATTTTATAGGTTAATTATCATCGTTGACCCATTTAGTCTGAGCTGCTTTTTGTAGAAGACGACCGCTTCTTTATCGTTTTAGTCACAGCATGGAAGCAGGCTGTTCGGCCCATCTAGTCCCTGCCAAACCGTTTAAACTGCCTCATCCTATCGACGTGCACCTGGACCATAGCCCTCAGTACTCCTCTTATCCAAACTTCGCTTAAACAACGAAATCAGAATCGCATGCACCACCCTCGAGTGAAATTTCCCCTCATGCCCCCTCAAACATCTCACTTCTCTTTGTTCATTTTCTGTTGCCGAAATACTCAGTAAACATCTGCAAGCATCAAGTTTTACGTTTCATTCTTGCCTACAGAGGAACTTCTGGATCTCCAAAGTCATCTTTACCATTCTATATCTGCTTGCACGGGCCCCTACAGGCGCTGTGGACCCCCAGCACATCAGCGCTCCCACGGGCCCCTACAGGAGCTGTGGACCCCCAGCACATCAGCGCTCCCACGGGCCCCTACAGGAGCTGTGGACCCCCAGCACAACAGCGCTCCCACGGGCCCCTACAGGAGCTGTGGACCCCCAGCACTTCAGCGCTCCCACGGGCCCCTACAGGAGCTGTGGACCCCCAGTACATCAGCGCTCCCACGGGCCGCTACAGGAGCTGTGGACCCCCAGCACATCAGCGCTCCCACGGGCCCCTACAGGAGCTGTGGACCCCCAGCACATCAGCGCTCCCACGGGCCCCTACAGGAGCTGTGGACCCCCAGCACATCAGCGCTCCCACGGGCCCCTACAGGAGCTGTGGACCCCCAGCACATCAGCGCTCCCACGGGCCCCTACAGGAGCTGTGGACCCCCAGCACATCAGCGCTCCCACGGGCCCCTACAGGAGCTGTGGACCCCCAGCACATCAGCGCTCCCACTGGGCCCTGCTGTGAACTGTGTACGTTTCCCTCACATAGTTCCTTAAGGCTACCGTGGCCGGCAGTGGTGTTGGGGATAAGATCGCGCTACCTATTAAACGCTCCCAACGGCGTCTGACAACCGCGTCCGGCTCCTGGCCTTCACGTGTGGTTTAGCTACTAAGCCCGGCGGAACAGTTTCTACTGACAGGAGGAGGGGCAAAGGTGGGTTACTGGCGCCTTAAAACCAGTCGCTTTGGGCAGATGGGGTTCATCAGCCTGGGTGTGGCAGCTCACCTAGAAGGAAAATTCTGATCTCAAACCTCCACTGCCTTGTGGCGATACCCACTCATGGGGAAGCCTTCGGGAGTCAACCCCGAGGGGAGAAAACTGGAGCTGGAGACCCCAAGGCAGTCCGACGTTGAGCTCAACTCCTGCGACACCGCAGGTGCCAAACTGTACCGGTCTCTGCCGTTCCCTTGGGTTTATCAGACGCTCAGAGAGGGGGATCGTACCGCCCAGGATTGCTCATCACGTAGACACTTGGAATACAACATCGATGGTTGACCCTGACCACGGAGGACCTCAGTTACCTTAGATTTACAAAGTGCAATGCCGCTCACTGGTCCTCCCCCGGCAGCTTGGTGGACGTCCACACCACAGGCAGACGGATCTATTACCGGCGGCTGCCACCCCTTCCTGGCTTTCACCAAGGAGGGGCAATTGACTCCCGTCGACATCACTGGTGCTGAGGTCGAGAGGGTCCAGACCTCCAATTTGCCAGGAGTGAACGTCAGCAAGACCCTGTCCTGGTCCAGGCGTCACAGCTAAGAAACTTCACCAAAGCCTCTCGCGTCCTCGGGAGGCTGAATAAGTTTTGCACGTCCCCGTTAATCTTCACCAATTTCCACTGATGTACCATCGAAAGTATCCTATCCGGATGCGTCACAGCTCCGTACAGAAACTGCTCCACCAAAACGCAGAGAGTCGCGGACACACCTCAGCACATCACAGGAAGCACTCACCCCTCCAAGCTTCTCGCTGCCACAGTAAAACAGCCAAAGACCCCACCCACCCAGACATTCCCTCTTTCTCACTCCCCTCTCCCATCGGGCAGAAGATACAAAAGCCTGAAAGCACGTCCCACCAGGCTCAAGGACAACTTCTACCCCGCTGTTATCAGACTATTGAACGGTCCCCCAGTACGATAAGACAGCTTCTACCCCGCTGTTATCGGACTATTGAACAGTCCCTCAGTACAATAAGACAGCTTCTACCCCGCTGTTATCAGACTATTGAACGGTCCCCCAGTACGATAAGACAGCTTCTACCCCGCTGTTATCAGACTATTGAACGATCCTCCAGTACGATAAGACAGCTTCTACCCCGATGTTATCAGACTATTGAACGGTCCCCCAGTACGATAAGACAGCTTCTACCCCGCTGTTATCAGACTATTGAACGGTCCCCCAGTACGATAAGACAGCTTCTACCCCGCAGTTATCAGACTATTGAACGGTCCCCCAGTACGATAAGACAGCTTCTACCCCGCTGTTATCGGACTATTGAACGGTCCCCCAGTACGATAAGACAGCTTCTACCCCGCTGTTATCAGACTATTGAACGGTCCCCAGTACGATAAGAGAGCTTCTACCCCGCTGTTATCAGACTATTGAACGGTCCCCAGTACGATAAGACAGCTTCTACCCCGCTGTTATCAGACTATTGAACGGTCCCCCAGTACGATAAGACAGCTTCTACCCCGCTGTTATCAGACTATTGAACGGTCCCCCAGTACGATAAGACAGCTTCTACCCCGCTGTTATCGGACTATTGAACGGTCCCCCAGTACGATAAGACAGCTTCTACCCCGCTGTTATCGGACTATTGAACGGTCCCCCAGTACGATAAGACAGCTTCTACCCCGCTGTTATCAGACTATTGAACGGTCCCCCAGTACGATAAGACAGCTTCTACCCCGCTGTTATCAGACTATTGAACGGTCCCCCAGTACCATAAGACAGCTTCTACCCCGCTGTTATCAGACTATTGAACGGTCCCCAGTACGATAAGATAGCTTCTACCCCGCTGTTATCAGACTATTGAACGGTCCCCCAGTACGATAAGACAGCTTCTACCCCGCTGTTATCAGACTATTGAACGGTCCCCCAGTACGATAAGACAGCTTCTACCCCGCTGTTATCAGACTATTGAACGGTCCCCCAGTACGATAAGACAGCTTCTACCCCGCTGTTATCAGACTATTGAACGGTTCCCCAGTACGATAAGACAGCTTCTACCCCGCTGTTATCAGACTATTGAACGGTCCCCCAGTACGATAAGACAGCTTCTACCCCGCTGTTATCAGACTATTGAACGGTCCCCCAGTACGATAAGACAGCTTCTACCCCGCTGTTATCAGACTATTGAACGGTCCCCCAGTACGATAAGACAGCTTCTACCCCGCTGTTATCAGACTATTGAACGGTCCCCCAGTACGATAAGACAGCTTCTACCCCGCTGTTATCAGACTATTGAACGGTCCCCCAGTACGATAAGACAGCTTCTACCCCGCTGTTATCAGACTATTGAACGGTCCCCCAGTACGATAAGACAGCTTCTACCCCGCTGTTATCAGACTATTGAATGGTCCCCCAGTACGATAAGACAGCTTCTACCCCGCTGTTATCAGACTATTGAACGGTCCCCCAGTACGATGAGACAGCTTCTACCCCGCTGTTATCAGACTATTGAACGGTCCCCCAGTACGATGAGACAGCTTCTACCCCGCTGTTATCAGACTATTGAACGGTCCCCCAGTACGATAAGACAGCTTCTACCCCGCTGTTATGACTATTGAACGGTCCCCCAGTACGATAAGACAGCTTCTACCCCGCTGTTATCAGACTATTGAACGGTCCCCCAGTACGATAAGACAGCTTCTACCCCGCTGTTATCAGACTATTGAACGGTCCCCCAGTACGATAAGACAGCTTCTACTCCGCTGTTATGACTATTGAACGGTCCCCCAGTACGATAAGACAGCTTCTACCCCGCTGTTATCAGACTATTGAACGGTCCCCAGTACGATAAGACAGCTTCTACCCCGCTGTTATCAGACTATTGAACGGTCCCCCAGTACGATAAGACAGCTTCTACCCCGCTGTTATCAGACTATTGAACGGTCCCTCAGTATGATAAGACAGCTTCTACCCCGCTGTTATGACTATTGAACGGTCCCCCAGTACGATAAGACAGCTTCTACCCCGCTGTTATCAGACTATTGAACGGTCCCTCAGTATGATAAGACAGCTTCTACCCCGCTGTTATGACTATTGAACGGGCCACTAATCGAATAAGATGGACTCTTGACCGTACAGTCTACCTCGTCGTGACCCTCGCACCTTGTTGTCTGCCTGCACTGCCCTTTCTCTATAACCGTAACACTTCATTCTGTAATTGTTTTCCCTTGTTCTTCCTCGATGCTCTGTGTAATGATCTGATCTGCATGAAGAGTGTGCCAGAAGAGCTTTTCACTTGCTGCCCATGACAATAATAAACCATTCCCAAGCCACACACAGCGGGAGGGAGACTCCCAGTATCTCCAACGTAACAGCAGGAACTCAGGTCTGTCAGAAGAGCGGATCTGCTGGGGATCCCCGGGGATTGCTTTCCTACCTGGGTGAAGGTGAACCTCTCGGTGTGGGTGAAGCGGGAGCCCTTCATCTCCGTGCCGACCAAGCCGGTGCCGTAGGACTGCAGGAGCTGGGCCAGGTCGGAGGTCGAGTCGCTCACCGCCCCGGGTCCGAGCTGGACACAGCGCTGGAATTGTTCCCGGATCCGTCTCTGTAGCCGCTGGCACTTGCGGGCTCTGTATTCCTGAGGATCCAGGGGAATTACAAAAAAGCAGCTTGAGGGATCAAAGAAAAAGGGGGAACTGCCGAGTTCCAGTGCCCCGTGCCCCTACGGTGAGCTGGGTCCCGTTGTCACGCATCTCTCTTATCAGGGGAACCTCTGGGTCCCGTTGCCCCACGTGCCTATTGGGAGGTGGTGGAAGAGCTGGGTCCTGTTGCCCCACATCCCTCTGATGGGGGGGGAATCGATGGCGGCCCTGCAGAGAGGTGTGGTGCACCCATCTGATGAGGAAACACTGGCGGGTCCTGACGCCCGCGATACTACAGTCCACTGGGTCCCCTCTCACCGCTCCTACCCCCCCCCCCCACGGTAAGGCAGAGAGACCACTGAGGCCCAGAGCCCCCCAAGATGGTGGTGGGGGTGGGGTGGGGGCAGAGACTGATAATCAGACAATGTTTAATGCGCTCAGCAGGGTCAAGCGGCATCTGAGGAGGGAGAATCAGCTTGAAGGCCCTTCACTGCACAGAGAACAGGTGAAGGCCACTCAGCCCCTCAATGCTGGCCCACCATTCAATGTGATCTATTCTGGTCTCAACAATTCCCGGGATATTTTTCTATCTCCAGCTTACGTACTTCCAACGATCCAGCCCCCACCGTCCTCGGGGCAGAGAAGCCCGGAGATTCCCCTCCCCGAGAGAAGAAATCCCTGCACACCGAGTGCGCTATGACCCACCCCTCATCTCCCTGTCTGTGACCTTCCCATTAACGCCACTGACAGACGGTACTGTGCAGTTCCAAGGGAGGGGGGGGGGGGAGCAGGAACAACCAGAGAGATTCTGTAATGATCAATAAACCAGGTATTTGGAATCAAATGACCTTCTCTGGTGTCTCAGGGCTGGGTGTGTCTGCACCCGTACCACCCCCTACCCCGGCACACCTTCTCTGCCAGCCCCCACCCCGCGGTGCTTCACTCTCGCATTCCCAGCATCTTTTGTTCCCCTAGATTTACAAACTCGCTCTCCACTCCACGCTGACAAATACAGTACGGTACCCTAGTTATGTCCGGCTACATATACGCACCGTGTCCGCATGTCGATGCCGTTACAAAGAAGGCACGCCAGCAGGGCTGTATCTCATTCGGGATTTGGTACGTCACTGAAGGAGAACAGGTTTCTACAGCTGTATCGTGGAAAGCACTCTAACTGGTGGCATCAGCGCCTGACGTGGGGACATGGGTGGGACGGGGTAGGCACTGCACAGGATCGAAACAGGCTGCAGGAAGTCATGAACTCTGCCAGCTCCGTCGTGGAGTCTAGCCTCCCCAAAGACAGTGAAACAACAAGGCAGATTCATCATTCAGGACCCTTTTCTCATTGCTACCGTCAGGGGCAGAAGCCCGACCACCCTCACCTAACGATTCAGGGACAGTTTCTTCCCCCCGCCATCAGACTTCTGAGCGGACACTGAACCCATGGACACTACCTCACTCTTCCTCTTTATATTCTTACTTTCTAAGTCGCAGTCCTTTGTTACACCTGCAATGTTTCACAACGTACAATTGCCAGAAAAAGTTGGTGAACCCTTTGCAATTGCCTGGTTTTCTGCATTAATTACTCATAAAATGTGATCAGATCTTCACCTGAGTCACAGTAATAGACAAACACAATCTGCCTAAACTAACAACACACAAGCAATTGTACTCTTCATGTCTTCATTAAACACATTGTTTAATCACTCACAGTCCGGGCTGGAAAAAGTACCCTGTATTTAACACCTCCTTTAGCAGCACTAACCTCCACCAAACATTTCCTGGAGCTGCTGATCAGGCTTGCTCAACAGCAAGAAGGAATTTTAGACCATTCCTCTGTACAGAACTGTTTCAGTTCATCAATATATCCGGGACACTTTACGTGAACAGCCCTCTTCAGTTTATGCCACAGCATCTCAGTTGGCTTAAGGTTTGGAATCTGACTTGGCCATTCCAAAACACGAATTTCCTTTTTAAACCATTCCGTTGTTGATTTATTCTCCTGTTTCTTGTTGCACCATCTAACTCTTATTAGGCTTCAGGTGATAAGACTGCCACCCTGACATTCTTGATGCAGTTTTGAACTTCTCGTCCCCTCGACTGCAAGCAGCCCGGGCCCTGAGGACACAAAGCAGCCCAGGCCCGGAGGACACAAAGCAGCCCGGGCCCTGAGGACACAAAGCAGCCCGGGCCCTGAGGACACAAAGCAGCCCAGGCCCTGAGGACACAAAGCAGCCCAGGCCCTGAGGACACAAAGCAGCCCCAAGACAAGATGCTCTTTCCACCACGCTCCACAGTTGGGATGAGGTTTTTGGTGTTGGTTTTTTTCTGCAAAAAGATTAATTTTTGTCTTATCTGTCCACAGAACGTGGCCCCGGAAGTGTTGTCGTACATCCAGCTGGTCTTTGCAAACTTAAGACATGCAGCAATGTTTTTACAGTGGACACATGAACAGAGACTTTAGCAAGCTCGAGAGATGTCTGCAGGTCTTGGGTTCTCATTTTACCCCCCACAGCAGTGCACGTTGTGCCCTTGGTGTGATCTTTGCAGGACGTCCCCTCCCAGGGAGAGCAGCAACAGCACTGAATTTCCTCCATTTGTAGACAGTTTCTCTTACTGTGGACTGATGAACACTCAGGCCTTTAGAAATACTTCCGTTGCCTTTTCCAGCTTCATGTACCTCTGCAATTCTTCTACTAAGGTCATCTGAAAGTTGTTTGGATCGAGGCCTGGTGCACATAAGCAGATCTTCCTTGAGAAGAGCAGGCTCTGTCAGTAACCTGACTTTGTGTATCTTTGGAATAATTGATGCCAAATAGCTTCCTGGGAGGTTCACACACCTTACTGAACCTAGACTGTGATTGTTCAAATGGTGTACTCAGTATGGGTCCTACTGCCCTTCCCTTGGACAACATCGGTGGCGTGGAGAGGGGAGACTTGCAGCTTGGGCAACTGCCGGTCTTCCACAAAAGACAGAACCTTGCCCAGGCTTTCCAAGGTGCAAATCCATGGTCTGTCGAGACCAATGGAGGCCTACATTGATAAGAAGTACAATTGTTTGCGCGTTATTAGTTTAGGCAGATCGCGTTTGTCTATTATTGTGACTTAGACCACATTCCATGGGTAATTAATGCAGAAAACCAGGCAATTGCAACTTTTTCTTGTCAGTGACTCTGCTGACGCAGCTGCGAAGGATTTGGACCCACCTCTGGTGACAGGCGGGACGCCAAGCCCTGGCCGTTCCACTCCACGTCCCACTCCTGGACGGCACTGAGCTCGATGGCGGCACGCTCCAGGATCGAGGCAGCGACACAGGAGTGGCTGGCCTGCTCGGTGACGGGCGGGCAGTGCCGATCCCAGTACTCCTTGGACTCTGCGGACACCGAGAGAAGGCAGAAGAGTTGGTGCTGGGGGGAGGAGGGTGTGGCCGGCTCGGGGGGGGGGCGTGGTCGGTGGACAGAGAGCAACGAACCTTGGTGGGAGCTCAGTGTCCCACAGCGCAGGGGGAGCCCCTTCACCAACGGCTCACTGTGTCTCATGCCATCCTCCCAGGAAGCAATTCAACCCACGGGACACTGTGTAGCCGACACCCTGAGCACTCCAGCAGCCCACAGAACCTACTGAAGTCACATGCACGCAAAAAACACTGGAAGAACTCAGCAGCTATAGTGGGGAGTAAACAGTCGACATTTTGGGCTGAGACCCTCAATCAGCACAGGACAAGTAGGGGGCAGGAGGGGAAGGAGATGACAGTGGACCATGGGAGAAATGGAAGGAGGAGGTGAACCGGGGTGGGGGGGGGTGCGAGGAGAAGAGGAGGGGTGAGAGGCAAACTAGAATGGGGAATGGAAAGGGAGAGGATGAGGGGAGGGGTGGGTGGGGGAGAATTTACCAGAAGCAATGTTCATGCCTGCAGTTTGGAGGCTACCCAGACGGAACACGAGGCACCGCTCCTCCACCCTGAGAGACACAGGCCAGGGACTGACATGTTGGAACGGGAGGCCACCGGGAAGTCGAACTGGGATGGGAGGCCACCGGGAAATGTCACCCTAGGAACTGACTTCCGGTCCACAGCCCGACCCGATGGAGTGCTCTCCCGATAAGAGCGAGCATTCTCTCAAGCGACAGAACTCAAAGCACACCCCCCGCCCAAGGAGGAATATCGATCACTGTCCCTCTTGGCACTGCGCTCCATGGCTGGGACAAATCAGCCCATTTCCCCCAGGGCCGGGAACAGCGGGATCACCCTTTGCCCACAGTTACTCCACCGCTGGTTGGGGAGCCGGGGGCTCCAGCCAACCTCGGTGACTGTCCCAGTGATCAGCTACACCCGACATATGACAGGTGGAGGGGAAGGTAGTGTTAAGCAAGCAGGGAATCTTGCAGAAAGACTTAAGCAGATTGGGAGACTAGGAAAGAAAGTGGCAGATGAAGAATACAGTGTTCGGAAGTGCAGGGTCTTCGGTAGAAGGAATAAAGTCAGACTATTTTTCTGAACGGGAGGAAATTCAGAACCCTGAGGGGCAAAGGGACTTGGGAGTTAATAATAGGCAAATGCAACGTTAGTTTTCTCTCCAGCGGACTAGAACATAAAAGCAAGGATGTAATGTTGAGGCTTTCTACAGCACTGGTGAAGCCTCACTCGGAGTATTGGGAGTGGTTTTGGACCCCTTATCTAAAAGACGTGCTGGCATTGGGGAGGATCCAGAGGGGGCTCATGAGAATGATACTGGGAGTGAAAAGGTTAACATATGATGGCTCTTGCCCTGTACTCCCTGGAGTTTAGAAGAATGAGGGGGATCTCATTGAAACCTATCGGATATTAAAGGGCCGAGACAGAGCAGACGGAGAGAGGAACCATAGGGAACAGCGTCAGAATAGAAGAACACACATTTAGAACAGAAATGAGAAGGAATTTCTTCAGCCAGAGGGTGGCGAATCTGTGGAGGCCAAGTCACTGATACATTTAAAGTGGAGGTTGATAGGTTTTTGATTATTCAGGCTACAGGAGAATTGTTGTTGAAAGGAAAATTAAGTCAGCTATGACGGAATGGTAGAGTAGACTTGATGGGCCGAGTCTGATATGGAAACACCGATGCCCTTGAAAGGAAAATCCTACGAAGAGTTGCGGATATAGCACGGTCCGTCACAGGCAAAGGGCCTCCTCACCACTGGGCACATCTACACGAAACATTATTGCAGGAAAGGAACATCTATCATCAGAGACCACCCCCCACCAGGCCAGGCTCCCTTCTCACTGCTGCCGTCAGGAAGGAGGTACAGGAGCCCCAGGACTCACACCACCAGCTTCAGTAGAAGTTACTACCCCTCAACCAAAGTGGATAACTTCACTTGCTCTATCATTGAACTGTCCCCCACAACCAACAGACTCACCTTCTCAGGCTCTTCATCTCACGATCTCGTAACTTATCGTTTATTACGATTATTTCTGTTTGCATTTGCAGAGTCTGCTCACTGGCAGCAGGTCCAAGTTGGTGTGGTCCTTCATTGATTCTGTTACGGTTATTAATCTGCGATGGATTTATTGAGTATGCCCGCAAGAAAGTGAATCTCAGGGTTGAACATGGTGACTGTGCTGCCTTTATGGCAGTTATTTAGTTTATAATATTTTCGCGTAGTAATTTGTTAGCATTTTTTTAGTTAAAGTTAGGATTGTTTAAATCAATTGATTTGTCTGTAATACATCGCGGCTGCGATGACGTCACATCCGGGTTCGCCGCGTCTTGTGGGGAATTACCGGTTTGAGATTCACGCAAGGGTGGGGGTCACTCACATGTGCCACCATAACGCTGACTAGGGTCTCTCTATGCACCAAAGACACAGTGAAAGCAACGCTGTAAGTCATTAGATAATCGGTATTTTGAGTTAAAATGTTAACGCCGATTCTGTTAAAAGTAACGACGGTCGGTAAGGTTTACCTTTTCGTCAAAGAGTCGGGATAGTTTGTATTGAAGTGTATCTAAAGCAGCCAATGGAGCAGCTAGATTCTGACTGTATGCTGCACTTTAATGTAATGTAGTTATTGTAGTTTTACCTTTGCAAGTATTCACAATGTAAATGTGATATTTAGAAGGAAACAAACACTGTACCAATCTTGTATTGTTTTTCAACAGTTTTCACCATACGTTAATGTGAAGAGTGAACAGTAAATGGTTAATCTTACTGCGACCTCGTTTGCATTGATTCTGGTTTATCTCGACGTTTACCTCGGCGTTACGTCACACCTGAGCGAGAACGTTACAGTGACCTATCTACTTCGATAATAAATTTCCTTTGAACTCCCCAACACCACGTATACACCACCCAACCCTTCCCCCCACATACACACCTGTTGGGATATTCTTCCCAGCCGGCCAGATTCCGGGGAGGCTGAGTGGCTGACTGCAGAATTCCTGGATCGCTCGGGAGCCCTGCAAACGGAGAAGGTGCATCAGAGGTGCATCAGAGGTGGGGAAGGCACCTTCTCCAAGACTCCGCCCTCTCAGCATTCTGCTTCCCTCCACCTCCCATTCCCAACCCAAGGGAATTCCCAACTCCCGGGATGGAAGGGAACAAGCTCCAGCCCCCAGGGATTCCGTGACTGGACGAGCAATGGGGACAACGTTAACCCAGAGGAGGGTGGTGCAGGGGGCTTGTGGTGACTGGCCGAGGTCGAGGGCAGGGGATTGATTTCTCAGTTGCTCTGGGATCTGGGGTCCCTGTATCTGCTGGAATTGGAACAGAAGCGTTTCTAGATTAAGTTTTGTGTGCTTGGCTGAGGAGCTCCAGGTCATCAGAACTCGCCAGAATCTCAGGCAGAGACAAGGAGCCGAATTAGACCGTGAGGTAGGTTAAGAACCTTGTCGGCAAGACCAAGGGATTGATTCCGGGCTTCAGGAAGGGGAAGCCGAGGGAAGGCACACTAGTCCTCACCGAGGGATCAGCAGTTTCAAGATCGTGGGGCTCACCATCTCTGAAGATCTACCCTGGGCAGACCCCCGAGGATCCGTGAGCACACGCCTCCGTCCGCAGCGGACGGGTATCACCGACCCTCCCTCCCCGATGGGGATAGAAGGGGCACCCACCTGAGTGGCCAGCAGTCCGGGAGTCCTGAGGGAGGGTGGGAGCCAAGGGGTGGCCAGTTCCTGCCTGATCCGTGTCGCAATGGCTCGCTGGAGCACGGCGGGTTTCCCTGCTGGGGGGGGGGAACAGGAGTGTTAATGAGTTCGGCAGCAGGTCCTGCACATCCTCCTCCCCATACACACCCTTACCAACTCACCCTCCCTCCCCACGGCGGGTTTCCCTGCTGGGGGGAGGGGGAACAGGAGTGTTAGTGAGTTCGGCAGCAGGTCCTGCACATCCTCCTCCCCATACACACCCTTACCAACTCACCCTCCCTCCCCACGGCGGGTTTCCCTGCTGGGGGGAGGGGGAACAGGAGTGTTAGTGAGTTTGGCAGCAGGTCCTGCACATCCTCCTCCCCATACACACCCTTACCAACTCACCCTCCCTCCCCACGGCGGGTTTCCCTGCTGGGGAGGGGGGAAGAGGAGTGTTAGTGAGTTCGGCAGCAGGTCCTGCACATCCTCCTCCCCATACACACCCTTACCAACTCACCCTCCCTCCCCACGGCGGGTTTCCCTGCTGGGGGGAGGGGGGAAGAGGAGTGTTAGTGAGTTCGGCAGCAGGTCCTGCACATCCTCCTCCCCATACACACCCTTACCAACTCACCCTCCCTCCCCACGGCGGGTTTCCCTGCTGGGGGGAGGGGGAACAGGAGT
Organism: Hemitrygon akajei; assembly: GCF_048418815.1. NCBI lineage: Eukaryota > Metazoa > Chordata > Chondrichthyes > Myliobatiformes > Dasyatidae > Hemitrygon > Hemitrygon akajei. The sequence goes on along the minus strand of NC_133147.1, from coordinate 42,603,970 downwards.
GTTAGTGAGTTTGGCAGCAGGTCCTGCACATCCTCCTCCCCATACACACCCTTACCAACTCACCCTCCCTCCCCACGGCGGGTTTCCCTGCTGGGGAGGGGGGAAGAGGAGTGTTAGTGAGTTCGGCAGCAGGTCCTGCACATCCTCCTCCCCATACACACCCTTACCAACTCACCCTCCCTCCCCACGGCGGGTTTCCCTGCTGGGGGGAGGGGGGAAGAGGAGTGTTAGTGAGTTCGGCAGCAGGTCCTGCACATCCTCCTCCCCATACACACCCTTACCAACTCACCCTCCCTCCCCACGGCGGGTTTCCCTGCTGAGGGGGGGAAATGGGGGGGGAAGAGGAGTGTTAGTGAGTTCGGCAGCAGGTCCTGCACATCCTCCTCCCCATACACACCCTTACCAACTCACCCTCCCTCCCCACGGCGGGTTTCCCTGCTGATGGGGGAGGGATCAGTGGGGGTACACAGCCCCCGCATCTGAACACACTCTTCCCACATGGAGTGCACGTTTCCCTGGTTTTTTTTGGGGGGGGGCAGCAGGTCCAGTTCACCCCACCCTCCTCCACACCCACCCATCTCCTTGTAGACAAACCTACTCTCCCTATCTAAACAATCCACCACCCCCCTCCCCACATCTTCTTTAAACAATCCACCCTCTCTCACCTTCAATACATGCCCTCTGGTATTAGACAGCTCAACGCTGGGAAACAGATACTCCCTGTCCACTCTCTCCACGCCTCTCAAATTCTTATAAACCTCTATCAGGTCTCCCCTCGGCCTCCAGAGAAAACAGCCCAAGTTTGTCCAGCCTCTCCTGAAAGCCCATGCCCTGTAAACCAGGTGAACCTTTCCTGCGCCCTCCCCAAAGCCTCGACATCCTTCCTATAGTGAGGTGCCCAGATTTGACCCCCCCCAAAGGGCAGCACCTCACACTCCCGTACACCGCTCTCCATCTCTCTGAAAATGAATCTGTGAACGTCCCTGCCTCCAGAGCGGTCAGTGAGGAACCTTTCCCCTTGACCGAGGGGTGTAGGTTCTGGGGAAGGGGTTCAGAGGATTCTGGAAGGTTCCGAAGTTGGGGTTGGATTCAGCGCCCGCGATGGAGAGAGACGAGGGGCGCGTCTAGACCTGTCGGCTGGTGGGCGGACTCCGCTCCGTCCCGGGGCAACCTCTCCACCAGGAACATGAGCAGCCGTCGAAGTTCCTGCTCGTTGCTGTAGAGGAAGGTCTGGTAGCCGATCTCGCCCTCGTACCCCAGGTCCTGCGGGGGTGGGGAGGAAGACGAGCAGGGGTGAGAACCGGCGGTGAACAGCGGCCATCCCAGCACCGTTCCGTCCTTCCCCAGTTCCACCCCAGCCAGTAATACCACCCCAAACCTCCCATCTCAACTCCAACCCACTCATCACCACCAATCTCCAGTACACCCCACCCTTCCCTGTGGAACTAGTAGCCCCTCCGACATATGGCCTCACTCCGCTGAGCCAACGGTGAGCTTACCCTACACATCCCCACTGATCCAGCACAGAATTACGGCTCCCCAACCACACACTCCCACCCGCAACCCACGCTGGGGCTGGGGCTGGGGCAGATGCGGACCCCTCACCTGACAGGCTTGGGCCAGGGACATGCCGAGGCGGAAGCGCGCCGACATTCCGGGTGGAAGGAGGTGGCTGAGGCCGTTCACCGAGGGGGGGTCGATCCTCTGTAAACAGCGGAGCACACCCTCCACGATCATCTCCGTGCTGAACTGGCCCAGGCTGCACACATCATCAGGGATCTCGCTGTGGGAGGGAGAGAGAGAGGTTTAGTGAGGCTGGAACCCCTCCCCTCCCCCCAGCCCCCACATCATTACCCTCTCTATCCTGCGGAGGGACCACCCCCTCCCAGGCCACACACATCATCAGGGATCTCACTGTGGTAGGGAGGGAGAGGGGTTCACTGCAGCCAGAAACACCCCCACCACCATAACATTCTACCCTGGGGGAAGTGGAAGGGTCAGTGCACGTCTGGGGGAAGAGACAGTCTCCATCCTGTCGGGGCACCGCCTGGAGGGAGTAGACAATCTGGAAAGTGGGGGGGGGGGGGGGGTGGGAAGATTGCCTGGAAGGAGTGGTCTCAGAGGGGTGGTCCGTCCGTCCTGGGGGGGGTTTGGGTCTCCCTCCTGTCACCTCTCTTACACGACTGTGCTGCAACACACAGCTCGAACCACATCATCAAATACGCCGATGACACGACCGTGGTGGGTCTCATCAGCAACAACGACGAGTCAGCTTACAGAGAGGAGGTGCAGCGGCTAACGGACTGGAGCAGAGCCAACAACCTGTCTCTGAATGTGAACAAAACAAAAGAGATGGTTGTTGACTTCAGGAGGGCACGGAGCGAACACTCCCCACTGAACATCGACAGCTCCTTGGTAGAGATCGTTAAGGGCACCAAATTTCTTGCTGTTCACCTGGCGGAGAATCTCACCTGGTCCCTCAACACCAGCTCCATAGCAAAGAAAGCCCAGCAGCGTCTCTACTTTCTGCAAAGGCTGATGAAAGTCCATCTCCCACCCTCCATCCTCATCACATTCTACAGGGGTTGTATTGAGAGCATCCTGAGCAACTGCATCACTGCCTGGTTCGGAAATTGCACCATCTCGGATCGCAAGACCCTGCAGCGGATAGTGAGGTCAGCCGAGATCATCATCGGGGTCTCTCTTCCCGCCATCACAGACAAATACACTACACGCTGCATCTGCAAAGGAAGCAGCATTATGAAGGACCCTGTGCACCCCTCACACAAACTCATCTCCCTCCTGCCGTCTGGGAAAAGGATCCGAAGCATTCGGGCTCTCACGACCAGACTGTGTAACAGTTTCTTCCCCAAAGCTATCAGACTCCTCAATACCCAGAGCCTGGACTGACACCTTGCCCTACTGTCCTGTTTATTATTTATTGTAATGCCTGCACTGTTTTGTGCACTTTATGCAGTCCTGGGTAGGTCTGTAGTCTAGTGTAGTTTTTTTTCTGTGTAGTTTTTTACGTAGCTCAGTCTAGTTTTTGTACTGTGTCATGTAACACCATGGTCCTGAAAAACGTTTTCTCATTTTTACTATGCACTGTGCCAGCAGTTATGGTCGAAATGACAATAAAAAGTGACTTGACTAAACCCTGGACAGGAAGCCTGGTTCGGGTCTCTATGGACAGGAAGCCTGGTTCGGGTCTCCGTGCATCCTATCTGGGGGCCTGTCTGCACCCTGTCTTGGAGATAGTCTGGGAGGGAAGTTATCTGGGGATGTCCAGTTGGAGAGGGCTGTCATGTGACCAGTCGGGGGTGGGGGTGGGAGTGGGGGTACGGTCTCCGGCCAGTCTGGTAAGTCCTCCCAGCCACCCCCTCCCGTCCCGTCCCGTCCCCTCCCGTCCTGTCCCCGGACACTCACGTGCCGACGTCGGCCAGCGCCCGGACCAGGATCCGATCGACCTCCTCCATGGAGCCGCCACTGTTGATTTCCGGAAACCCCGCCTCCCCGGCAGGAAGTCACGTGACGTGTCAGCGCGACGCTTGCCGGGAGTTGTAGTCAGTATCTAATGCTCCTCCATCCTTAAAGGGTCGGCGTCTCTCCAGCAAACCGAGCGTTTGGCGCGGTTACCAGATCAGCTTTCTCGGAGCCAAATTCCAGAAATATTGGCTTTTTTTTAAAAAAAAAAAATTTCAATTTGGTTGGCTTCAGAAAATTCATTTGGGTTTTGGGCTTTTCCTGGCTTTTTTACATGCTAAAATTATCTGCAGGAAAACTACATACCATCCTTTTTCTAAAACATTCTCCTGTTATTTTGTGGTAGTTACATTCGGCAATGTTTCTGTCGCCAACTGAGTCTGCAAGAAGTCGGTCACGTGGGTCCGGGTCCAGTTTGTCTCGGACCTCCGAAGTGTTCCGATGTGACTTACAATCATACAAATCGACCATGAAGTGTGCTTTCTGCATGTAATAACATTTCGTGGTGAAGCTGTGACGCCTTCGGCTGTTCTTATAAATCACTTATTATCAACACCCATGGCCATGTCATCAAAGCTTCTTGCGAAAGCAATCGTAAATACAATAGCAAGTGGGAAGAAACATTTGTATGGGTTCAAAAGGCTGCTGATGGATCCGGGGGGGGGGCAGCTTATTGTAAATTGTGCCCCTGCAATGTTTTACCAAGAATTAGCAACCTTTCAACTCATGAAAAATTGGAGAAACGCAAGCGGAGAACACCAAGACCAAGGAGATGGTGGTGGACTTTAGGAGATCTAGGCCTCATATGGAGCCAGTGATCATTAATGGAGAATGTGTGGAGCAGGTTAAGACCTACAAGTATCTGGGAGTACAGTTAGACGAGAAGCTAGACTGGACTGCCAACACAGATGCCTTGTGCAGGAAGGCACAGAGTCGACTGTACTTCCTTAGAAGGTTAGCGTCATTCAATGTCTGTAGTGAGATGCTGAAGATGTTCTATAGGTCAGTTGTGGAGAGCGCCCTCTTCTTTGTGGTGGCGTGTTGGGGAGGAAGCATTAAGAAGAGGGACGCCTCACGTCTTAATAAGCTGGTAAGGAAGGCGGGCTCTGTCGTGGGCAAAGTACTGGAGAGTATAACATCGGTAGCTGAGCGAAGGGCGCTGAGTAGGCTACGGTCAATTATGGATAACTCTGAACATCCTCTACATAGCACCATCCAGAGACAGAGAAGCAGTTTCAGCAACAGGTTGCTATCGATGCAATGCTCCTCAGACAGGATGAAGAGGTCAATACTCCCCAATGCCATTCGGCTTTACAATTCAACCGCCAGGAGTAAGATATGTTAAAGTGCCGGGGTTAGGACTCAATGTATTTAAGTAAACTACTTAACAACTTTTTAAAAGCTATTATTAATGCTTTTTGAGAGAGTGATTTAGATGCATATCATATTTTTTACTGAGTTAAGTATTGTATGTAATTAGTTTTGCTACAACAAGTGTATGGGACATTGGAAAAAATGTTGAATTTCCCCATGGGGATGAATAAAGTATCTATCTATCTATCTATCCATCAAAAGGCCAGACCCAACTCAATGTAACAAAGACTCCTAGGCAAGATAATGATAAAGTTAAGGCTGCAAGTTGTTGTGAGCATGGCCTGCCATTGTGTGATACGTACAGTTGACCACCTGAGTGAGATGATGATAGCACACGGGCGTGGGAGAACACTGGGGCACATAAGGTTACATAAAACTAAATGCACATGCTTCATCAAAGACAACACTTCGCCTGCACTGAAAACTGATCTCATTGATGACTTTCAGGTCGAGAAATATGCCAATATTAGAGATGGATCTACTGACATTTCATCACAAAAAAAACTTGTGTGTTTCAATTTTTAAGTGACAGGAGAAAGGAAATTGTAACTGGATTTCTAGGTTTAATTCCGGTGCAAGGGGCTACAGGAGAAAACGTATTCAATTTGATTGACGAGGAAATCAAAAGATGTGGCCAGAGTCTTGCAAATTGCATTTGTTTTGTATCCAACCATCGGATACAAAAACTCTGTGTGGTCTGGACTGAAAGATGTGTCTCCTTTCTGTGTGCAACCTCAAATGTATCTGTCATTTGCTGGCACTGCAGTATCCAAGCTATCAATAAATACTCGATTTTTGCTGTCAGGAATGCCCAATTGGTTTCGCCATAGTGAATTAAGATGAGAAGTGTATAAAGAATTGTTTAGAGTGATGAACGCAGCTACAGAATCTGAGCTAACTCAAACTGCCTCCCTCCCCTTTGAAAACCCCTCATCTGCTCGGTGGCTTGTGGTGGAAAGGTCATGTTTAATATTTTGATGAACTGGGAAGAGTTAAGGCTTATTTCACTTCTGCTGAACTAGTTCGATACAAAACTCAAAGTAAGACTCCTAAAGGAAATGTGGTCAGACTACAGAAACTACTTGTTCTTTGAGTTTGCAACGCTTGAATTTGAAAGACTGAACAGCCTTTTTCAGCAAACCAAAGCTGATCCTCACGAATTGTACCAACAAATATTCTTAACACCAGAAGAGTCTTCAGAACAGACTGTATGATGCAAAAAGACAGAAATAAAACGATGTATGTCTGTGCTGGGAGAAGCTCTCAGCCCAGTTACACGTAGACTTCCGTCGGTGAGAGATACATTCGAAAGTTTATCAAAATTGAGCCCTGTGATAAATCAAGACTCAAGGCCCGTGTTTTCCGAGTTACCCTTTACACACCTTGCAGGAAATAACGTCGGCGTTGTTGAAGAACAATACAGAAAAACGCCTTTTGTTGACTGGAAGGAAGAAGATGGGCTCCCCACAGACACTGAACAGCTTTGGATCGCTGTACTTCACCATCAGGCATTCAAAGAGGTCGCCACCTTTGCCCTTACTCGCCTAATGACCCCTGTCAGCAATGCTGTAGTTGAGAGGGTATTTTCTCTTGTATCCTCCGTTAAGTGGAGGTATTCCTCCACAGGTATATGGGGGGGGGGGGGTTATATGGGAGGCAGGGTTTAAGGGTCGGCACAAGATTGTGGGCCGAAGGGCCTGTAGTGTGCTGTACTATTCTATGGTCTAAAACGAAGGCAAGAAACAGAATGCATCTCCAGAAATGCTAAAAAACTTCACATCGGACAAGGTTTATGCGGCATGTTCCACTCGTTCCGGTGAAGAGGATAGTAACGACCTGGATCTGGAGCTTGTCATGTGTGTGAGTATGAAATTTGTTTGGCTTTTCTCTGGTATTGTTTGGCTTTAAATTAGAATTTCAATCTGGCCAGCCTTTTGGATCCTTTGCGCTCTAAGCTCAGGCAGGAGGGTGCAAGCAAAGCCAGCTCTAGGGATAGATTACTGACAGCATTATTTCTCTAGGGCTTAATTATTGGGATAGGTCATTGTTCAAGATCCAGTGAAGAGCTTGTCTTGCATGCTGTTCATGCAGATTACACATAGAGCTAGAATAACAATGCGGAATAAAGTGTGAAAGCTAACCTGGTTTGGTGGTCTGAGTGAGTCTGCAGTTCAAGGCTCAGTGTTCAAACTCCTGTGACCAGCAGATCCTGGGGTAAGAGGGTAAGAACTAGGAGCAGGAGTCGGCCACCTGGCCTGACGAGCCCGTTCCGATCCAATAAGATCGTGGCTGATCTGGCCATGGACTCATCTCCACCCACCGGCCTTTCCCCCATAGATCTCAATTCCCCAATACAAAAATCTATCCAACCTTGTTTTAAACAGAGGTAGCCTCCACTGCCCCATTGGGCAGAGAATTCCACAGATTCACCACTCTCTGGGAAAAGCAGTTCCTCCTCATCTCCGTCCTAAATCTTCTCCCCCGAATCTTGAGGCTATGTACCCTAGTTCGAGTCTCACCTGCCAGTGGAAACAACTTTCCTGCCTCTATCTTATCTGTCCCTTTCATAATTTTATGTTTCTATAAGATCTCCTCTCATTCTTCTGAATTCCAGTGAGTACAGTCTCAGGTGACTCAATCTCTCCTTGTAGTCTAACCCCCTCATCTCTGGAATCAACCTGGTGAACCTCCTCTGCACCGCCTCCAAAGCCAGTATATCCTTCCTCAAGTAAGGAGACCGGAACTGCACACAGTACTCCAGGTGCAGCCTCACCAGTACCCTGTACAGTTGCAGCATGACCTCCCTCCTCTTAAATCCAATCCCTCTGGCAATGAAGGCCAACGTTCCATTTGCCTTCTCGATTGCCTGTTCCACCTGCAAACCGACCTTCTGTGATTCATGCACGAGCACTCCCGACTCCCTCCGCACTGCAGCATGCTGCAGTTTTTTACCGTTTAAATAACAATCTGCCCTTTCATTTTTCCTTCCAAAGTCAATGACCTCGCATTTACCAACATTGCACTCCATCTGCCAGACCCTTGCCCACTCACTTAACCCATCCATATCTCTCTGCAGACTCTCCGCATCTTCTGCACAATTTGCTTTTCCACTCAATTTAATATCACCAGCAAACTTAGATACACTACACTCAGTCCCCTCTTCCAGGTCGTTAATGTATATCATGAATGGTTGCGAGCCCAGCACCGACCCCTGCAGCACACTGCTCACCACTGATTGCCAACCAGAGTAACACCCATTTATCCCAACTGTCTGCTTTCTGTTGGTTAACCAATCCTCTATCCATGCGAACACATCACCCCAACTCTCTGCTTTCTATTGGTTAACCAATCCTCTATCCATGCTAACACACCACCCCAACTGTCTGCTTTCTATTGGTTAACCAATCCTCTATCCATGCTAACACACCACCCCAACTGTCTGCTTTCTATTAGTTAACCAATCCTCTATCCATGCTAACACATCACCCCAACTCTCTGCTTTCTATTGGTTAACCAATCCTCTATCCATGCTAACAAGTCACCCCAACTCTCTGCTTTCTATTGGTTAACCAATCCTCTATCCATGCTAACACATCACCCCAACTCTCTGCTTTCTATTGGTTAACCAATCCTCTATCCATGCTAACACATCACCCCAACTCTCTGCTTTCTATTGGTTAACCAATCCTCTATCCATGCTAACAAGTCACCCCAACTCTCTGCTTTCTATTGGTTAACCAATCCTCTATCCATGCTAACACATCACCCCAACTCTCTGCTTTCTATTGGTTAACCAATCCTCTATCCATGCTAACACATCACCCCAACTCTCTGCTTTCTATTGGTTAACCCATCCTCTATCCATGCTAACACATCACCCCAACTCTCTGCTTTCTATTGGTTAACCCATCCTCTATCCATGCTAACACATCACCCCAACTCTCTGCTTTCTATTGGTTAACCCATCCTCTATCCATGCTAACACATCACCCCAACTCTCTGCTTTCTATTGGTTAACCCATCCTCTATCCATGCTAACACATCACCCCAACTCTCTGCTTTCTATTGGTTAACCCATCCTCTATCCATGCTAACACATCACCCCAACTCTCTGCTTTCTATTGGTTAACCAATCCTCTATCCATGCTAACACATCACCCCAACTCTCTGCTTTCTATTGGTTAACCCATCCTCTATCCATGCTAACACATCACCCCAACTCTCTGCTTTCTATTGGTTAACCAATCCTCTATCCATGCTAACACATCACCCCAACTCTCTGCTTTCTATTGGTTAACCAATCCTCTATCCATGCTAACACATCACCCCAACTCTCTGCTTTCTATTGGTTAACCCATCCTCTATCCATGCTAACACATCACCCCAACTCTCTGCTTTCTATTGGTTAACCAATCCTCTATCCATGCTAACACATCACCCCAACTCTCTGCTTTCTATTGGTTAACCCATCCTCTATCCATGCTAACACATCACCCCAACTCTCTGCTTTCTATTGGTTAACCAATCCTCTATCCATGCTAACACATCACCCCAACTCTCTGCTTTCTATTGGTTAACCCATCCTCTATCCATGCTAACACATCACCCCAACTCTCTGCTTTCTATTGGTTAACCAATCCTCTATCCATGCTAACACATCACCCCAACTCTCTGCTTTCTATTGGTTAACCCATCCTCTATCCATGCTAACACATCACCCCCAACTCTCTGCTTTCTATTGGTTAACCAATCCTCTATCCATGCTAACACATCACCCCAACTCTCTGCTTTCTATTGGTTAACCAATCCTCTATCCATGCTAACACATCACCCCAACTCTCTGCTTTCTATTGGTTAACCAATCCTCTATCCATGCTAACACATCACCCCAACTCTCTGCTTTCTATTGGTTAACCAATCCTCTATCCATGCTAACACATCACCCCAACTCTCTGCTTTCTATTGGTTAACCAATCCTCTATCCATGCTAACACATCACCCCAACTCTCTGCTTTCTATTGGTTAACCAATCCTCTATCCATGCTAACACATCACCCCAACTCTCTGCTTTCTATTGGTTAACCCATCCTCTATCCATGCTAACACATCACCCCAACTCTCTGCTTTCTATTGGTTAACCAATCCTCTATCCATGCTAACACATCACCCCAACTCTCTGCTTTCTATTGGTTAACCCATCCTCTATCCATGCTAACACATCACCCCAACTCTCTGCTTTCTATTGGTTAACCAATCCTCTATCCATGCTAACACATCACCCCAACTCTCTGCTTTCTATTGGTTAACCAATCCTCTATCCATGCTAACACATCACCCCAACAGTCTGCTTTCTATTGGTTAACCCATCCTCTATCCATGCTAACACATCACCCCAACTCTCTGCTTTCTATTGGTTAACCCATCCTCTATCCATGCTAACACATCACCCCAACTCTCTGCTTTCTATTGGTTAACCAATCCTCTATCCATGCTAACACATCACCCCAACTCCATGCAGCCTTATCTTATGGATAAGTCTTTTATGTGGCACTTTATCGAGCACCTTCTGGAAATCCAAGTAAATAATGTCCGTCTGTTCCCCTCTATCCACTGCCTTTGTTATATTCTCGAAGAACTCCAGTAAGTTGGTCAAACAGGACCTGCCTTGCTGAACCCATGCTTTGTCTGCATGACAGATCCGTTTCTTTCCAGATGCCTCGCTATTTCTTCTTTAATGACAGCTTCAAGCATTCTCCCAACTATAGTTGTTAAACTAACTGGCCTATAGTTACCTGCCTTTTGCCTACATCCTTTTTTGAACAGTGGCGTGACATTCATCTTCCAATCTGCCGGGACCTGCCCAGAGTCCAAAGAATTTTGGTAAATTATCACCCAAGCCTCTACTATGCTTTCAGTACCCTGGGATGCATTCCATCAGGACCAGGGGACCTATCTATCTTCAGGCCCACAAGTTTGCTCAGCACTACCTCGAGAGTGATAGCTGTTGTATCGAGGTCCTCACCTCCTATCGCACCCGTAACATCTCTCTTTGGCATGTCAGATGTGTCCGTCACCATGAAGTCAGTCAAAGCCTCAGCCATTTCCTCATTAACCAATATCAACTCCCCCTTCTCGTCCTCCAAGGGACCTACGTTCTCTCTAGCCACCGTTTTCCATTTTATATAATTATAAAAACTTTTACTATCTGTTTTTATATTTTGTGCTAGTTTATTTTCATAATCTAGCTTCCCTTTCTTTATTGCTTCCTTGGTGGTTCTTTGTTGCATTCTAAAGTTTTCAATTTTCCAGTTTCCCACTACTCTTGGAGACTTTGTCTGCATGAGCTTTTAGTTTGATGCCTTCTTTTGTTTCCTCAGTTACCCAAGGCTGGCTCTCCCTACCCTTACTGTCCTTGCTTTTAACTGGAATATACTTTTGTTTTTAAATCTCTTTGAAAGTCTTCCACTGTTCCTTAACGGTCCCACCATACAGCCTGTGTTCCCAGTCTACACTGGCCAAATCCTCCCTCACCCCATTGTAGTCTCCATTGTTTAGGCATAATACACTGGTTTTAGATCAAACTATTTCACCTTCCACTTGTGAGATCACTGTTTCCAAGAGGGTCCCTAACTACAAGATCACTAGTTTTACCCGTCTCATTGCACAGGACCAGATCTAAGATGACACGTTCCCTTGCAGGCTCAGTAACATGCTGTTCAAGGAAGCCATCACAGATGCATTCACCCAATCTATGTGCAAGTTAAAGTCCCCCATGATAACTGCTGTTCCATTCTTACATGCCTCAGATATTTCTCTGATTATTATTCGGTGGCCGATAGACAACTCCCACCAGCGATTTTTTTCCCCTTTACCACAGGTATTCCTAATCTCCACCCAGATGGATTCAACATTCTGCTTCTTAGATCTTATACCGTCTCACTATCGCCCTGATCTCATCCTTAATTAAAAGCACTGCCCCACCTCGCTTATCTTCCTGCCTATTCTTCCGTATTACCTGATATCCTTGGATATTTAATTCTCAATACTCTCCGCCCTGCAACCACGTCTCTGTAATGGCCACTAAATCAAACCCCTTTGTACTGATTTGTGCCACAAGTTCACTGACCTTGTTTCAAATTCTACGGACGTTCAAACAAAGTGCCCTTACTCTCACTGTGCTTTCAAAATCTTGTAATCTTTTACTCTTTTGCACTTGACTTTTCTTCACTCCACTCTTACTTTTCTCCTTTTTTATCTTTATCCACACTTTTCTTTTTCACCTTATCCAATCCTTCTCCAATTTGCTGAACCCGCTCCTCTACAATTTAGTTTAAAGCCCGAGTTATGCGATTCGCGAGGATCCAGGTCCCATCACGGTTCAGGTGGAGCCCGTCCCATTGGTACAGCTCCCTCCTTCTCCAATCTCCCATGACCCACTTCTCCCCCACCAGTCCTTGAGTCATGCATTTAACTCTCTAATCATCTTGACCCTATGCCAGTTTGCACATGGCTCAGGTCGTGATACAGAAATTACTACCTTTTTGGTTCTGCTTTTTAACGTAGTCCCTAGCTGCTCAAATTACCTCAGCAGAACCTCTTTCCTCATGCGACGACAACTGGATCTTTCCCCTCCCACTGCAAATTCCTCTGCAGGTCAGATAAGATGTCCTGAACCTGGGCACCAGGGAGGCAGCACAGCCTTCGGGACTCTCTATCCTCACAACAGAGAACTCAAAAACATTCCCTATTCCCAGTTCCTCCGTCTCTGCCACATCTGCTCCCAGGATGAGGCTTTCGTTCCAGGACTTCTCAAATGTCCTCTTTCTTTCAGGATCGTGGTTGCCTTCTGGCATCATCAAAGATGCCCTCACCCACATCTCCTCCACTTCCCACACTTCAGCCCTTAACCCATCCTCCCGTCACCACAACAGGGACAGGATTCCCCTTGTCCTCACCTACCACCCCACCAGCCTCCGGATCCAGCAGATTATCCTCCGCAACTTCCGCCACCTTCAACAGAACCCCACCACCCAGCACATCTTTCCCTCCCTACCCCTCTCCGCTTTCCACAGGGATCGTTCCCTCCGCGACTACCTGGTCCACACGTCCCTCCTCACAGAACTCCCACCTGCCACTTATCCCTGCAAGCGTAAGTGCTACACCTGTCCCCACACCGCCCCCCTTACCACCATTCCGGTCCCAGACAGTCCTTCCAGGTGAGGCAACACTTCACCTGCGAGTCTGCTGGAATCGTCCATTGCATCCGGTGCTCCCGGTGCGGCCTCCTCTACATCGGCGAGACCCGACGCAGATTGGGGGAAGGCTTCGTCAAGCACCTCCGCTCCGTCCGCCACAACAGACAGGACCTCCGGTTGCCACCCACTTCAACTCTGCCTCTCATTCCCATCTAGATATGTCCATACATGGCCTCCTCTACTGCCATGATGAGGCCAAACTCAGGTTGGGGAAGCAACATCTCATCTACCGTCTGGGTAGCCTCCAGCCTGGTGGTACGAACATTGAATTCTCCAATTTCCGGTAATTACCTCCCCCTCCCCTTCCTCTATCCAGGTCCCTCTCTGCCTCTCTCCCCTTTCAACTTTCTGCTTCTTTATCTCTACAGTTCTTTCATGCTTATCCCCTCCCCCTCCCCCCTTTATCCTTCCTCTGATTGGTTTTCTACCTGGCGCCTCTAGGCCCTACCCCCTCCCCTATCTCTATTACTGGGCTTACCCCCCATTCCTGATGAAGGCTCTCGGCCCGAAACGTTGGCTACTCTTTTCTCACGGATGCTGCCTGACCTGCTGAGTTCTTCCAGCGTTGTGTATGTGTTCAGAGAACTCTGTCTATTCCCTGACTGTACTATCCCCAATTACCACTACATTTCCCTCCTCTCCCCTCTTGAATGGCTCCCTGAACTATGGTGCCACAGTTAGGTTACTCATCCTTCCTACAGCCCCCACTCTCACCCACACGGGGAGCAGGAATCTCAGACCTGTTGGACAGGCTCAAGGGTTGAGGCTCCTCCAGCACCGTCTCTCTGATCCCACTACCCGCCTCACTCGCAGTCCCTGACCACAGACTGAATTTGAGGCAGCCAATCTAATGAGTGTGGCTGCCTCCTGAACCAGGGAATCCCGGTAACTCTCCCCTCTGATGCACCATCAATAACTCACGCTGAGACTTAGGAAGTGAGATATCGGCTTTTATTGACTGAAGGACAACACTACATCCTGGGGAAAATGAGGGAGAGCAGCAGGCCACAGTCGCCTTTATACAGGGGTCTGTGGGAGGAGCCACAGGGGTAGTCAGCAGGGTCTTGGGAGGAGCCACAGGAGCAGTCAGACAGGTATATCTAGTTCACCACATTCACCCCCCCTTTGTTTAAAAAAATTCCCAAGCATATTTACAGGTTAAGTCGATCAGGTGGTCGAATCGTTCGCTGCGATCTACGTAGCTCCGGCTGCAATTGCACAGGAGCCGGAGGTGATGACGGCACAGGTGCCGGAGGTGGTGTGTGCTCCGAAGGCGGAGAGTGGGTTAATTCTGTCCCAACAGGAGGTGTCAGGGACCCCTCGCGTGTGAGCGAGGGCCCTGGAACAGACGCATACGGAGTCTGTGTGGGGCACGGGGCGTGCGGAGTCACCTCGGGTACAGGGTGCATAGTTACCGTGGAGTGCTCGGTGTAGTGGTCTGCTGCTCCGGCGGGCGCCAGGTCGCGGACAGAGACCGTGTCCTCCCGCCCATCAGGCAAGACCATGTAGGCATACTGGGGATTAGCATGCAGGAGGTGAACCTTCTCGACCAGTGGTGAGTACTTATTACTCCTCGCATGTTTACGCAGCAGCACTGGCCCCGGGGACGTCAGCCAAACTGGCAGGGTGGTCCCAGTGACATACTTCCTGGGAAAAGAGAATAAGCGTTCGTGAGGGGTGGCATTAGTGGACGTACACAACAGGGAGCGGATAGAGTGGAGTGCCTCAGGGAGGACCTCCTGCCATCGGGAGACCGGCAACCCTTGTGACCTAAGGGCTAAAAGTATGGCCTTCCACACTGTGGCATTCTCCCTCTCCACCTGGCCATTCCCCCGGGGATTATAACTCGTGGTGCGACTAGTAGCTATGCCCCTAGCAAGCAGGAACCGGCGCAACTCGTCACTCATAAAGGAGGACCCTCTATCACTGTGGACATAGCAGGGATATCCGAACAGTGTGAAGAGCTGGCGCAGGACTTTGATGACCGACGTGGTAGTAGTGTCGGGGCAGGGAACGGCAAAGGGGAATCGCGAGTACTCGTCAATAATACTGAGAAAGTAGACATTGCGGTCGGTGGAGGGAAGGGGGCCCTTAAAGTCAATACTCAGTCGCTCAAAAGGGCGGGTGGCCTTGACAAGCTGCGCAGTGTCAGGACGGTAGAAGTGCGGTTTGCACTCAGCGCAGATCTGGCAGTCCCTGGTCATCGTCCTGATGTCCTCCAGGGAGTACGGCAGGTTCCGGGCTTTAATGAAGTGATAAAACCGGGTGACCCCCGGGTGGCAAAGTTGGGCATGAAGGGCATACAGCTGGTCGAGCTGGGCACTAGCACACGGTCCCCGGGATAGGGCATCAGACGGTTCATTGAGCCTGCCAGGCCGGTACAGGATATCGTAAGTATAGGTGGAGAGTTCTATTCTCCATCGCAAAATTTTATCATTTTTGATTTTGCCCCGCTGTTGGCTGCTGAACATGAACGCAACCGAGCGCTGGTCGGTCAGCAAGGTGAACCTTCTGCCGGCGAGATAGTGCCTCCAGTGCCGAATAGCTTCCACTATGGCTTGGGCTTCTTTCTCCACCGTGGAGTGCCGAAGTTCAGAGCCTTGAAGGGTACGAGAAAAAAACGCCACTGGCCTGCCTTCTTGATTGAGGGTAGCAGCCAGCGCGACGTCAGAGGCGTCACTCTCTACTTGGAAGGGAATGGTCTCGTCTACCGCATGCATCGTTGCTTTGGCAATGTCCCCTTTAATGCAGCTGAAGGCCGCTCGGGCCTCGGCAGAGAGGGGAAAGGTGGTAGACTTGACCAGGGGGCGGGCCTTGTCTGCGTAATGGGGAACCCATTGGGCGTAATAGGAAAAAAAAACCCAGGCACCGCCGGAGGGCCTTGAGAGTAGTGGGAAGAGGGAGTTCTAACAGGGGGCGCATACGGTCGGGGTCAGGGCCAATGACCCCGTTCTCCACGACATACCCAAGGATAGCGAGCCGTGTGGTTCTGAACACACACTTGTCCTTGTTATAAGTGAGGTTCAAAGCATCGGCCACCTGGAAAAAACGCTGGAGGTTGGCGTCATGGTCCGACCAGTCGCGACCACAGATGGTGATGTTATCTAGATAGGGAAATGTGGCCGTCAGTTTGTACTGGTCCACCATCCGGTCCATCTCCCTGAGGAAGACTGAGACCCCATTTGTGACACCAAATGGGACGCGCAGAAAGTGATAGAGCCTGCCACCCGCCTCGAAGGCGGTGTAGGGGCGGTCCTCTGGGCGGATGGGAGCTGGTGATAAGCGGATTTCAGATCAATTGTCGAGTACACCTTGTACTGAGCTATCTGGTTGACCATATCCGCGATGCGGGGTAGGGGGTACGCGTCAAGCTGCGTGAATCTATTGATGGTCTGGCTGTAGTCCACAACCATCCTATTTTTCTGCCCAGTCCGAACAACGACCACCTGGGACCGCCATGGGCTTGTGCTTGGCTCAATGATCCCCTCCCTGAGCAGCCGCTGCACCTCTGAATGAATAAAGGCCCTGTCCCCCGCACTGTACCTCCTACTTTTAGTTGCCACAGGTTTACAGTCGGGGGTCAAGTTGGTGAACAGCGATGGGGGAGGGATCTTGAGGGTGGAGAGGTTGCAAATAGTGTCAGCAGCACAGCTATCGGCATGGTGCTGGGCGGGATGTGGGGTTCGGGGTGTATGTGCGTGTGGTAACGGAGTATATGGCGAAGTCCCACCAAACTGAGGATTCCTGACAGTGAGAGGTGGGAGTGGCCCGTCATATGCCATAGTCACACTTTCGAGGTGGCTCTGGAAGTCCAGCCCCAATAGCACAGGTGCGCACAGCCGAGGCATGACCAGGAACGCAAAGTTCCGATATTCTGTGCCCTGCACCACCAATGTCGCTACACAACCCACCCGGATGTCTGTGGAATGCGACCCTGAAGCCAAGGTGATCTTCTGACGGACCGGCCGTGTCACGAGTCCGCAGCGTTTCACTGTGGCCGGGTCAATAAAACTCTCAGTGCTGCCCGTGTCAAACAGGCAGCGAGTCCTGTGCCCCTCCACCAGGATGTCCATCATCGACCTTGCGAGCTGGTGCGGGGCGCTTTGATCGAGGGTCACGGAAGCCAGCGTTGAACTGGGCGTGTCGAGGGCGGGGCCTGGTGACGCCGGCAAAGATGGCCGCTCACATCCGGGCATGCAAGAGGGCGGCTCCCAGGTCGCACACGGGTAGGTAGGGGCGGGGCCTGGTGACGCCGGCAAAGATGGCCGCTCACATCCGGGCATGCAAGATGGCGAGGCGGGGGCGGGGCCTGGTGACGCCGGCAAAGATGGCCGCTCACATCCGGGCATGCAAGAGGGCGGCTCCCAGGTCGCACACGGGTAGGTAGGGGCGGGGCCAGGTGACGCCGGCAAAGATGGTTGTCCACATCCGGTCATGCAAAATGGCGGCCCCCAGGTCTCAGACGCGGCGCTGCTCGACCCCGGGCGCGGTTTAGATTTACAGACCTTGGCGAAATGGCCCTTCTTCCCGCAGCTGGAACAAGTCGCTTCGCGCGCCGCACAGAGTTCCCGGGCATGTTTCCGAAGCCCACAAAAGTAACAGAGTTTCATACCTGGCGAATTCGTGGGGTTTGAGATACCGCGACTGGCTGCGGCGTTGGCGAATTCGCTCGGAACCGGGGAATGGCTCGGTTGGACTTCTTCGGCGTACAGTTGCGCAGCCTCCATCGAATCGGCCGTCTCTATCGCAGAGCGTAAGGTAAGATCAGCTTTTTCCAGCAGCCGCTGGCGGATACACACTGACCGAACCCCAGTCACAAAAGCATCTCGGACCAAGAGTTCCTTATGCTGTTCCGCTGAGAGCGCTTTGCAGTCACAGTCCCGCGCGAGTATCAGTAACTCGCGAAGAAATTCAGCAGTCGACTCCGTAGGCCGCTGTTTTCGCGTGGCCAAGCGGTGCCGTGCATAAACTGGATTTACTGGCCGCAGGTACTGTCTTCGGAGGGCGGCAAGCGCCTCCTCGTAGGTGGATATGTCCCTGATGAACGAATAAACTTTTGGGGCGACCCTCGAGAAGAGTAGTTTGTGCCGAACAGCCGAATCGGTGGCACGAACCTCCTCTAAGTACGATTGGAAGCACACCAGCCAGTGTTCAAAGGCAAGAGCTGCTCCAGGGTCTCGGGGGTCCAAGTCTAGGCGTTCTGGGCGTAAAGCGGTTTCCATGTTGTAACTTTCAGTCAATAAAATTGATGCACCATCAATAACTCACG